>NC_091282.1:1075796004-1076102754 GCF_032444005.1 Ranitomeya imitator | reverse complement strand
TGACACAAAATAGTTAACAAATAACATTTCCCACACGTCTACTTTACATCAGCACAATTTTGGAAACAAAATTTTTTTTTGCTAGGAAGTTATAAGGGTTAAAATTTGACCAGCGATTTCTCATTTTTACAACGAAATTTACAAAACCATTTTTTTTAGGGACCACCTCACATTTGAAGTCAGTTTGAGGGGTCTATATGGCTGGAAATACCCAAATGTGACACCATTCTAAAAACTGCACCCCTCAAGGTGCACAAAACCACATTCCAGAAGTTTATTAACCCTTCAGGTGCTTCACAGCAGCAGAAGCAACATGGAAGGAAAAAATGAACATTTAACTTTTTAGTCACAAAAATGATTTTTCAGCAACAATTTTTTTTCCCAATGGTAAAAGGAGAAACTGAACCACGAAAGTTGTTGTCCAATTTGTCCTGAGTACGCTGATACCTCATATGTGGGGGTAAACCACTGTTTGGGCGCACGGCAGGGCTTGGAAGGGAAGGAGCGCCATTTGACTTTTTGAATGAAAAATTGGCTGCACTCTTTAGCGGACACCATGTCACATTTGGAGAGCCCCCGTGTGCCTAAAAATTGGAGCTCCCCCACAAGTGACCCCATTTTGGAAACTAGACGCCCCAAGGAACTTATCTAGATGCATAGTGAGCACTTTAAACCCCCAGGTGCTTCACAAATTGATCCGTAAAAATGAAAAAGTACTATTTTTTCACAAAAAACTTATTTTCGCCTCAATTTTTTCATTTTCACATGGGCAATAGGATAAAATGGATCCTAAAATTTGTTGGGCAATTTCTCCTGAGTACACCGATACCTCACATGTGGGGGTAAACCACTGTTTGGGCACATGGTAAGGCTCGGGAGGGAAGGAGCGCCATTTGACTTTTTGAATGAAAAATTATCTCCATTGTTAGCGGACACCATGTCGCGTTTGGAGAGACCCTGTGTGCCTAAACATTGGAGCTCCCCCACAAGTGACCCCATTTTGGAAACTGGCCCCCCCAAGGAACTTATCTAGATGCCTAGTGAGCACTTTAAACCCTCAGGTGCTTCACAAATTGATCCGTAAAAATGAAAAAGTACTTTTTTTTCCACAAAAAGCTTATTTTCGCCTCAATTTTTTCATTTTCACATGGGCAATAGGATTAAATAGATCCTAAAATGTGTTGGGCAATTTCTCCCGAGTACGCCAATACCTCATATGTGGGGGTAAACCACTGTTTGGGCACACGGCAGGGATCGGAAGGGAAGGCGCGCCTTTTGACTTTTTGAATGGAAAATTAGCTCCAATTGTTAGCGGACACCATGTCGCGTTTGGAGAGCCCCTGTGTGCCTATGCATTGGAGCTCCCCCACAAGTGACCCCATTTTGGAAACTAGACCCCCCAAGGAACTTATCTAGATGCATACTGAGCACTTTAAACCCCCAGGTGCTTCACAGAAGTTTATAACGCAGAGCCATGAAAATAAAAAATAATTTTTCTTTCCTCAAAAATGATATTTTAGCCCAGAATTTCCTATTTTGCCAAGGGTAATAGGAGAAATTGGACCACAAATTTTGTTGTCCAGTTTGTCCTGAGTACGCAGATACCCCATATGTGGGGGTAAACCACTGTTTGGGCGCACGGCAGGGCTCAGAAGGGAAGGCACGCCATTTGGCTTTTTAAATGGAAAATTAGTTCCAATCATTAGCGGACACCATGTCGCGTTTGGAGAGCCCCTGTGTGCCTAAACATTGGAGATCCCCACAAATGACCCCATTTTGGAAACTAGACCCCCAAAGGAACTAATCTAGATGTGTGGTGAGCACTTTGAACCCTCAAGTGCTTCACAGATGTTTATAACGCAGAGCCATGAAAAAAAAAAAATATATATTTTCTCAAAAATGATTTTTTAGCCCGCAATATTTTATTTTCCCAAGAGTAACAGGAGAAATTTGACCACAAAAGTTGTTGTCCAGTTTCTCCTGAGTAAGCTGATACCCAATATGTGGGGGTAAACCACTGTTTGGGCACATGCTGGGGCTCGGAAGTGAAGTAGTGACATTTTGAAATGCAGACTTTGATGGAATGGTCTGCGGGTGTCACGTTGCGTTTGCAGAGCCCCTGATGTGGCTGAACAGTAGAAACCCCCCACAAGTGACCCCATTTTGGAAACTAGACCCCGAAAGGAACTTATCTAGATATGTGGTGAGCACTTTCAACCCCCAAGTGCTTCACAGAAGTTTATAACGCAGAGCTGTGAAAATAATAAATACGTTTTCTTTCCTCAAAAATAATTTTTTAGCCCAGAATTTTTTATTTTCCCAAGGGTTACAGGAGAAATTGGACCACAAAAGTTGTTGTCCAGTTTCTCCTGAGTACGCTGATACCCCATGTGTGGGGGTAAACCACTGTTTGGGCACACGTCGGGGCCCAGAACGGAAGTAGTGACTTTTGAAATGCAGACTTTGATGGAATGGTCTGCGGACATCACGTTGCGTTTTCAGAGCCCCTGGTGTGCCTAAACAGTAGAAACCCCCCACAAGTGACCCCATTTTGTAAACTAGACCCCCCAAGGAACTTATCTAGATATGTGGTGAGCACTTTGAAGCCCCAAGTGCTTCACAGACGTTTACAACGCAGAGCCGTGAAAATAAAAAATCATTTTACTTTCCTCAAAAATGATGTTTTAGCAAGCAATTTTTTATTTTCTCAAGGGTAGTAGGAGAAATTGGAGCCCAGTAATTGTTGCGCAGTTTGTCCTGAGTATGCTGGTACCCCACATGTGGGGGTAAACCACTGTTTGGGCACATGTCGGGGCTCGGAAGTGAGGGAGCACCATATGACTTTTTGAATACAAGATTGGCTGGAATCAATGGTGGCGCCATGTTGCGTTTGGATGATATAGAAGATGCTAAGCACAGCCTAAATAGGGGAGGTGCACAGTCATAGGTGCCCAAACCTGAACGTATACAATATAAAGTGACTAGCACACTCCAGGGTGTTGTGATGCAAAAAAGTGGGTATTTATTACATACAGTAAATCACAAACATTTCGGTCGATACTTGACCTTCATCAGTGTGCTAGGTATAATTGTATACTTGTATGGCCCCAAAAACAATAGAACATTCGGATTTGCATCAATCAGACATGCTGGAAAAAAAGGCAACAAGCCGGGAAGAAACAGAACCAGGCTGGTCAACTGACGGCGAGTCAGAATAATAGGTGGCGCTGAGGCTTAAAAGAGCTGTCAGTACGCCGGGACACTAGGGATAAATGCCACCACTCTATTAGCGGTGGATACCGCATTTATCCCTAGTGTCCCGGCGTACTGACAGCTCTTTTAAGCCTCAGCGCCACCTATTATTCTGACTCGCCGTCAGTTGACCAGCCTGGTTCTGTTTCTTCCCGGCTTGTTGCCTTTTTTTCCAGCATGTCTGATTGATGCAAATCCGAGTATTCTATTGTTTTTGGGGCCATACAAGTATACAATTATACCTAGCACACTGAGGAAGGTCCAGTATCGACCGAAACGTTTGTGATTTACTATATGTAATAAATCCCCACTTTTTTGCATCACAACACCCTGGAGTGTGCTAGTCACTTTATATTGTAATGTTGCGTTTGGAGACCCCCTGATGTGCCTAAACAGTGGAAACCCCTCAATTCTAACTCCAACACTAACCCCAACACACCCCTAACCCTAATCCCAACTGTAGTCGTAACCCTAATCACAACCCTAACCCCAACACACCACTAACCCTAACCACAACCCTAATTCTGACCCAACCCTAACCCTAAGGCTATGTGCCCACGTTGCGGATTCGTGTGAGATTTTTCAGCACCATTTTTGAAAAATCCACGGGTAAAAGGCACTGCGTTTTACCTGTGGATTTACCGCGGATTTCCAGTGTTTTTTGTGCGGATTTCACCTGCGGATTCCTATTGAGGAACAGGTGTAAAACGCTGCGGAACCCGCACAAAGAATTGACACGCTGCGGAAAATACAATGCAGCGTTTCCGTGTGGTATTTTCCGCACCATGGGCACAGCGGATTTGGTTTTCCATATGTTTACATGGTACTGTAAACCTGATGGAACACTGCTGCGGATCCGCAGCCAAATCCGCACCGTGTGCACATAGCCTAATTCTAAAGGTATGTGCACACTCTGCGGAAAACGCTGCGGATCCGCAGCAGTTTCCCATGAGTTTACAGTTCAATGTAAACCTATGGGAAACAAAAATCGCTGTGCACATGCTGCGGAAAAACTGCACGGAAACGCAGGGGTTTACATTCCGCAGCATGTCACTTCTTTCTGCGGATTCCGCACCAGTTTTACAACTGCTCCAATAGAAAATCGCAGTTGTAAAACCGCAGTGAAATGCGCAGAAAAACCGCGGTAAGTCCGCGATAAATCCACAGCGGTTTAGCACTGCGGATTTATGAAATCCGCTGCGGAAAAATCCACAGAGGACCAGAATACGTGTGCACATTCCTAACCCTAACCCTACCCCTAACCCTACCCCTAACCCTAACCCTACCCCTAACCCTATCCCTAACCCTACCCCTATCCCTAACCCTAACCCTACCCCTAACCCTAGTTCTAACTCCAACCTTAGTGGGAAAAAAAAATTCTTTATTTTATTATTGTCCCTACCTATGGGGGTGACAAAGGGGGGGGTCATTTACTGTTTTTTTATTTTTATCACTGTGAGGTTTTATCACAGTGATCAAAATTCACTCTGGAATGAATCTGCCGGCGCCCAGGAAGATGGCGGCGCCCAGGAAAGAAGACGGACGGACCCCGGGAGGCTAGGTAAGTATAAGGGGGGGAGATCAGGGCACGGGGGGGCGTCAGAGCACAGGGGGGTGGATCGGAGCATGGGGGGGTGAATCAGAGCATGGGGGGATCGTAACACGGGGGGGTGGATCGGAGAACGGGGGGGTGGATCGCAGTGCAGGGGGGTGGATCGCAGTGCGGGGGGGTGGATCGGAGTGCAGGGGGGTGGGATTGGAGCACGGGGGGTGGGATTGGAGCACGGGGGAGCGGACAGCAGGACGGGGGAGCGGAGCACAGGACGGAGGCGAGCGGACCACAGATCGGAGGGCTGGGGGGGCGATCGGTGGGGTGGGGGCACATTAGTGTTTCCAGTCATGGCCGATGATATTGCAGCATCGGCCATGGCTGGATTGTAATATTTCACCAGTTTTTTAGGTGAAATATTGCAAATCACTCTGATTGGCTGTTGAAAGTGAAACTGCCAATCAGAGCGATCGTAGCCACGGGGGGGTGAAGCCACCCCCCCTGGGCTAAAGTACAACTCCTCCTGTCCCTGCAGGCCGGGTGAAATTACAGTTAACTCTTTCACCTGCAGGAACGCGATTCCGCCATGACGCATATGCTGCATCATGGGTCGGAATGGCACCGACTTTCATGACGCAGCGTATGCGTCAAAGGTCGGGAAGGGGTTAACAGTAAAAAGAAAGCATTTGCACTACTAAAGCAGGATGGCACCATTGAAGCTCTAAATAGCTATAGGGAGAAAAATACTTTATCTAAAAACTAATTAAAGCTGCCAAAAAGGAACCAGAGAAGCACATTGCTAAGGAGAGTAAAACTAATCCTAAACTGTTCTTCAACTATATCAATAGTAAAAGAATAAAAACTGAAAATGTAGGCCCCTTAAAAAATAGTGAGGAAAGAATGGTTGTAGATGACGAGGAAAAAGCTAACATATTAAACACCTTCTTCTCCACGGTATTCACGGTGGAAAATGAAATGCTAGGTGAAATCCCAAGAAAAAATGAAAACCCTATATTAAGGGTCACCAATCTAACCCAAGAAGAGGTGCGAAACCGGCTAAATAAGATTAAAATTTAGTAAATCTCCGGGTCCGGATGGCATACACCCACGAGTACTAAGAGAACTAAGTAATGTAATAGTAAACCATTATTTCTTATTTTTAGGGACTCTATAGCGACGGGGTCTGTTCCGCAGGACTGGCGCATAGCAAATGTGGTGCCAATATTCAAAAAGGGCTCTAAAAGTGAACCTGGAAATTATGGGCCAGTAAGTCTAACCTCTATTGTTGGTAAAATATTTGAAGGGTTTCTGAGGGATGTTATTCTGGATTATCTCAATGAGAATAACTGTTTAACTCCATATGATATCAGCATGGGTTTATGAGAAATCGCTCCTGTCAAACCAATCTAATCAGTTTTTATGAAGAGGTAAGCTATAGGCTGGACCACGGTGAGTCATTGGACGTGGTATATCTCGATTTTTCCAAAGCGTTTGATACCGTGCTGCACAAGAGGTAGGTACACAAAATGAGAATGCTTGGTCTGGGGGAAAATGTGTGTAAATGGGTTAGTAATTGGCTTAGTGATAGAAAGCAGAGGGTGGTTATAAATGGTATAGTCTCTAACTGGGTCGCTGTGACCAGTTGGGTACCGCAGGGGTCAGTATTGGGACCTGTTCTCTTCAACATATTCATTAATGATCTGGTAGAAGGTTTACACAGTAAAATATCGATATTTGCAGATAATACAAAACTATGTAAAGCAGTTAATACAAGAGAAGATAGTATTCTGCTACAGATGGATCTGGATAAGTTGGAAACTTGGGCTGAAAGGTGGCAGAAGAGGTTTAACAATGATAAATGTAAGGTTATACACATGGGAAGAAGGAATCAATAACACCATTACACACTGAACGGGAAACCACTGGGTAAATCTGACAGGGAGAAGGACTTGGGGATCCTAGTTAATGATAAACTTACCTGGAGCATCTAGTGCCAGGTAGCAGCTGCCAAGGCAAACAGGATCATGGGGTGCATTGAAAGAAGTCTGGATACACATGATGAGAGCTTTATACTGCCTCTGTACAAATCCCTAGTTAGACTGCACATGGAGTACTGTGTCCAGTTTTGGGCACCGGTGCTCAGGAAGGATATAATGGAACTAGAGAGAGTACAAAGGAAGGCAACAAAATTAATAAAGGGGATGGGAGAACTACAGTACCCAGATAGATTAGCAAAATTAGGATTATTTAGTTTGGAAAAAAGACGACTGAGGGGCGATCTAATAACCATGTATAAGTATATAAGGGGACAATACAAATATCTCGCTGAGGATTTGTTTATACCAAGGAAGGTGACAGGCACAAGGGGGCATTCTTTGAGTCTGGAGGAGAGAAGGTTTTTCCACCAACATAGAAGAGGATTCTTTACTGTTAGGGCAGTGAGAATCTGGAATTGCTTGCCTGAGGAGGTGGTGATGGCGAACTCAGTCGAAGGGTTCAAGAGAGGCCTGGATGTCTTCCTGGAGCAGAACAACATTTTATCATACAATTATTAGGTTCTGTAGAAGGACGCAGATCTGGGGATTTATTATGATGGAATATAGGCTGAACTGGATGGACAAACGTCTTTTTTCGGCCTTACTAACTATGTTACTATGTTACTATGTTACTTTTAAGGTAAAGCCAGAAATGGAGCCTATACAAGTAATTGCAAAATTTAGAAAGATTTTTTCCCTTTTCATATTTTCGAACCACTTCTGGATGTTTGGGCTACAAATGCTGATGCAAAATAATGATAAAATTAACTGTGTTGTAATAAGTGCCCTGAGACCACTCAGAGATTTTTTTACAGGGATTTCAAAGCACAATCTGCTACAAAACCCTTACCAAATACCACTTGAAACCACTCTTTTAATAAGATCCCTGTTAATTTCAATCTAAAAATCATATTGTTTTCATACCACATGCTTTTTTTCCTACTTAGTTTAACACCTTAGCAATGGCCGTAGTACAGTCAATTGCTATTTCTATATTGAGCGGGCTCAGGAACTGAAGCTGGAATGTGGTTTTATGTATTACAGTAGAATGTAAAAGTTTGAATACCCATGATCAAAGTTAATGTTATTGTGAAACTTTAAGCAAGTTGAAGACAAAATAATATCTAAAAGGGTTAAAGTTAAAGATGACACATTTCCTTTGTATTTTAGGCAAAAGAAACAACATATTGCCAATTGTTTCCAATTTAAAAATTACAAAAAGGAAAGTGGCCAATGCAAAAGTTTGAGCACTCTTGGAGATTTGTGTGCTATGATAACCTTGCCCAAGGTTTCAGACCTTAATTAGCCTGCTAGGGTGATGGCTTGTTCACTATCATCTTTTGGAAAGGCCAGGTGATGCAAATTTCCCAACTTTATAAAAACCCAGCCTCCTCTAACCTTGTGCCAAAAAGCTGTATCAATGGGTTCTTCTAAGCAGCTGCCTAGCACTCTGAAAATGTTGGGGGCCCACAAAGCAGGATAAGGCTATAAGAAGATAGCAAAGCGTTTCCAAGTTGTCCTTTCCTTAGATCAAAATGTAAGAAATGGCAGTTAACAAGAACAGTGGATGTCAGGATAATGTCTGGAAGATTAAACTTTTTCTATCTAATGATACTTTGGTATCCATCTGCTTTACTGGGATTACATTTTTTTTAGATCTTGTTATACCATTATACATATCTGTGGTTTTTACCATTTAGTTTAATCCTGTTTTTATTACATTTTTCAATTTACATTGTATACACAAAGCCATGCTCATCAGAGTTGATTATCTTGTGTCTTACATTTTTTCACAAAACTTTTTTTAAGCCATATTTTCAATAAAAGCTATATTTTGCTGAAAAACAGCTGTGGAATTGCTCTCTTTTTGCAATTTCAAAGCACTTGGAATTTTTTTCCCATTTTCTAGTACACCATATGGTAAAACCAATAATGTAGTTCAAAAGTACAACTTGTTACTCCAAAAACAAGCCCTTACATGGCCATATTGACGGAAAAATATAAACGTGATGGCTCTGGGAAGTAGTTGAGCAAAGAGCAGAAACGCAAAAACGAAAATGAGATGCGGTGTGAAGGGGTTAAGGAAAAAGCAGCAGTTAAGGTACCGTCACACATAGCGACGCTGCAGCGATACCGACAACGATCCGGATCGCTGCAGCGTCGCTGTTTGGTCGCTGGAGAGCTGTCACACAGACCGCTCTCCAGCGACCAACGATCCCGAGGTCCCCGGTAACCAGGGTAAACATCGGGTAACTAAGCGCAGGGCCGCGCTTAGTAACCCGATGTTTACCCTGGTTACCATCCTAAAAAGTAAAAAAACAAACGCTACATACTTACCTACCGCTGTCTGTCCTCGGCGCTCTGCTTCTCTGGTCTGGCTGTGAGCGCCGGGCAGCCAGAAAGCAGAGCGGTGACGTCACCGCTCTGCTTTCCGGCTGACCGACGCTCACAGTCAGAGCAGGAGGAGAGCAGAGCACAGCGCTGGAGGACAGACGGCTGTAGGTAAGTATGTAGTGTTTGTTTTTTTACTTTTAGGATGGTAACCAGGGTAAACATCGGGTTACTAAGCGCGGCCCTGCGCTTAGTTACCCGATGTTTACCCTGGTTACCAGCAAAGACATCGCTGAATCGGTGTCACACACGCCGATTCAGCGATGTCTACGGGGAGTCCAGCGACGAAATAAAGTTCTGGACTTTCTTCCCCGACCAGCGATCTCCCAGCAGGGGCCTGATCGCTGCTGCCTGTCACACTGGACGATATCGCTAGCGAGGACGCTGCAACGTCACGGATCGCTAGCGATATCGTCTAGTGTGACAGTACCTTTACTGTATATTCCTGAAGTATCTTTGCTGATAGTTGTGCTGTCATTTATGCAGTGGCTCAGCGGATCTTTTTTCATGATTTTAGGTAGAAGTAGTTAACAGAAGATACTAAACTAAATATGTACACAGCAATACTGTTTTAACTCTTAACCTCCAGAGCTTTTTTCGGTTTTGCATTTTTGTATTTTGCTCCTCTTGTTCCCAGAGCCATAACTTTTATATTTTTCCATCAATATGGCCATGTTAGGGCCATTGGTTTTACCATGTCCTGTACTAGAAATCGGGAAAAATATTCCAAGTGCAGTGACATTGCAAAACAATTGCAATCCCACACTTGTTCTTTGCTTGGATTTTTTACTAGGTTCATTAAATGCTAAAACTGACCTGTAATTATGATTCTCCAGGTCATTACGAGTTCATAGACATCAAACATGTGTAGGTTCTTTTTTATCTAATAGTGAATTATCTAATAGTGAAAAAAAAATTCCAAACTTTGTTAAAAAAAAAAAATTGCACCATTTTCCAATACTCGTAGCATCTCCATTTTTCATGAACTCGGATTGGGTGAGGGCTTATTTTTTGTGTGCCAAGCTGTTTTTTTAATGATACCATTTTGGTGCAGATATGATCTTTTGATCGCCCGTTATTGCATTTTAATGCAATGTCGCAGCGACCAAAAAAACCTAATTTTGGCATTTTTACTTTTTTTCTTGCTATAGCCGTTTAGCGATCAGGTTAATCCTTTTTTTATTGATAGATCAGGCGATTCTGAATGCGGCGATACCAAATATGTGTAGGTTTGATTTTATTTGTATTGTTTTATTTTGAATAGGGTGAAAGGGAGGTGATTTGAACTTTTATATTTTTTTATTTTTTTAACTTTTTTTTAACTTTTGGCATGCTTCAATAGTCTCCATAGGAGACTAGAAGCTGTCATAGCCCGATCATCTCTGCTACATGTTCATATCACCTCTATATAGCAGAATTAATCACTTCCTATGAGCACTGACCACTGGGTGAGGCTCACAGCATGCCGGCACTGACATCCATAGAGGTCTGCAGGAGACCTCAGGTTGTCATGCCAACACACCGGTGACCCGCGATCATGTGACAGGGATCATCGGTGTGCGTATTTCCGGCCTTATGGCTGGAAGCGAAGTTTAAATGTCGCTGTTGGACTTTGACAGCATAATTTAGCTGGTTAATAGCCGCGGATGACTCACGATTCCACCAGCGGCTATTGCTCTTCAAAACAGCTCTCACCACCGGAGCCCACCTCAAAGGGAGGGAGACCGACATTGGCGTAATTGTCATATGTCCGATGTCGGTAAGGGGTTAAAATTGCATTAAATTATGTTCATTGTTTTGCTGCACTTTTTCAATCAGATTCCACTTGGAATCCGTCTGAAAATAATGTCATGTGCGTATTCCATTAGGCCCACTTCACACATCCGTATAAATTCGATGCCAACAAAAACATTACTAGTGTCATAAGTGTTTTGGATCAGTCTTTCTTCAATTGTGCCATCAATGTTTTTCAGGTATGGATAAAGAAATAATGAAATTACAAAGCTTCTCCTATACTTTACAATGTTAACTACGACACATGTATGCCATCCGTGTTTTTCACAAACCCATAGATTTAAATTGGCTTTTGTCATCCACACTATGAGAAATAAACGGACATGTCTCGGTGTGTTTTGCATGGACACATATATCATATGTATCATATGTATCATACATCATATGGACCATATATGGTCCATATATCAGCAAAGATAGTAATGGTTACATGTGGTATTTGTTAAAAAAACGGATACCACACGTACCGGAAACAAATACATGTTAAGAGGGCCTTAGTGTGAGTTTTAATACTACTCATCTTCCTGCACTATAATTTTAAATGCAAATCTTCATATACATGGTAATACGTATCTGCATAAATGAAAAGCTGATTATAAATTGGATTTTGTTGCAGATTTACACTTTGATCCTTAATGAGGAACTGCCACTAGGTCAAAAGGTGTCAGTTCTTGCTCTCACTTTATTCCCGTTGCTCCTCTGCGTAATCCTTCTTTTTAATAAATAAATAAAAATCCACTATTTGATTTCAGGGTCTTTAATATTTAGTGCTAATTTTGGCATTTACCAAGGAGGCAATACTCACAGGTTTCTTTGAGGCTGCTCAGCATAATTACCATTGGTAAAAGCTATAAATATTAGCACTAACTCTAAAGGCCCTACTCTCTGGAACTGTTTGGAGGATTTAAAAAACAAACAAAATGGCATAACCAGTAGCATATCTAGGGAGGGCAGCCGGGGCATATGCCCCGGGTGCAGCCAGCAGGGAAACGCAGTCGGGCTGCCTAATGCAGCGGTCCACATTGTCTCCCCCGGCAGCTGCATTCTGCTGCCCCCCAGACAGGGAGTCAGCTGTTCTCTGTGCCGAATGTCAATCTGACAGCCGGCCCAGAGAAGCTGCAACGCACCGGCTCCCAGGGCTCAATTGTACTCACATCTTACAGAAGCGAGTACAATTGAGGTTCTGACTGTCGGGTGAGAGCGACGCGAGCAGCGTGGGGATTGGGGATTTATTGTGTATGGGGAGAATTGGAGTGGGGGATGGGGATTTTTTGTGTGTGGGGAGAATTGGAGTGGGGATGGGGGGATTTATGGGGGGGAGAATTCGAGTGGAGATAGGTGTATTTAATGTGTGTGGGAAGTACAGTATTTGAGTGGTGATGGGGGTATTTATTATGTGTGGGGAGAATTGGAGTGGGGATGAGGGTGTTTAATGTGTGTGGAGATAATTGGAGTGAGGATAAGGATGTTTAATATGTGTGGAGAGAATTGGAGTGGGATGGGGGGATTTATTGTGTGGGGAAAATTGGAGTGGGGGTGGGGAGATTTATTGTGTGTGGGGAAAATTGGAGTGGGGATGGGGGATTTATTGTGTGTGGGGAGAATTGGAGCAGGGATGGGGGATTTATTGTGTGTAGCAAGAATTTGGAGTGGGGAGAGTTGGAGTGGGGATGGAGGGATTTATTGTGTGTCTGGAGAATTGGAGTACGGATAGGTGTGTTAAATGTGTGTGGGGAGAATTTGAGTGGGGATGGGGGTATTTATTATGTGTTGGGAGAATTTGAGTGGGGATGGGGGACTTATTGTGTGCGGGGAGAATATGAGTGGTTATGGGGGATTTAATGTATGTGGGGAGATTTGGAGTGGAGATGGGGTTATTTATTGTGTGTGGGTAGATTTGTAGTAGGGATGGGTGGATTTAATGTGCGAAGGAGATTTGAGGACACAAAATGAAGAGCAAAGGGGGAGATGGGGGCATGTATGAGGAAACAGTACAGGGGAATGGGGGCATATATGAGGAAACAGTATGGGGGGATGGGGGGCATGTAAGAGGAAACAGTATGGGGGAATGAGGGCATGTATGAGGAAACAGTGCTGGGGAATGAGGGGCATGTATAAGGAAACATTATGGAGGAATGGGGGGCATATATGAGGAAACAGTATACGGGATGGGTGCAGACAGTATGGGGAGTGAACGGGGGAATGTATGCAGACACAGTATGAGTAGCAATGTGAAAAATCTAGGTGGACAGAGTACGGGGAGTGAGGGTGATGGAATGTGTGCAGACACAGTATGGGGTGTCAGGTGAGCAGGCAGTATAGAAAGTAACGGGGTAAATATACGCTGCCGTTCAAAAATGTAGGGTCACTTAGAAATTTCCTTAATTTTGAAAGAAAAATACAGTTTTTTCAATGAAGCTAACATTAAATGATCCAGAAATACACTCTATACATTGTTAATGTGGTAAATGATTGTTCTAGATGCAAATGTCTGGTTTGTAATGCAATATCTTCATTGGTGTATAGAGGCCCATTTCCAACAACCATCACTCCAGTGTTGTTATGGTACTGTGTTTTCTAACTGTGCAAGAAGGATAATGGATGGTTAGAATACCTTTGAAAACCCTTGTGCCAAGTATGTCAGCACAGCTGAAAACAATTTGGCTGATTAGAGAACTTATAAACCTGACCTTCCTTTGAACTAGTTGAGAATCTGGAGCATTACGTTTGTTAGTTCCATTAAACTCTTAAAATGGCCAGAAAAAAAAGAACTTTCATGTGAAAATCGACAGTCTATTCTTGTTCTTAGAAATGAAGGCTATTCATTGCGA
This sequence comes from Ranitomeya imitator, assembly GCF_032444005.1. NCBI lineage: Eukaryota > Metazoa > Chordata > Amphibia > Anura > Dendrobatidae > Ranitomeya > Ranitomeya imitator. The sequence continues at coordinate 1,076,088,901 of NC_091282.1, read as the reverse complement.
CAAATTGTCAAAAACTGAAGATTTCCTACTACGGTGTGTACTACTTCCTACAGAGGAGAGCACAAACAGGCTCTTACCAGAGTAGAAAGAGAAGTGGGAGGCTCCGCTGCACAACTGAGCAACAAGACAATTACATTAGAGTCTGTAGTTTGAAAAATCGATGCCTCACAGGTCCTCAACTTTTAGCTTCATTAAATAGTACATGAAAAGAGCAAGTGTCAACATCTACAGTGAAGAGGCGACTCCTTGATGCTGGCCTTAAGGGCAGAGTGGCAAATAAAAAGCCATATCTGAGACTGGCTAATAAAAGGAAAAGATTAATATGGGCAAAAGAACACAGACATTGGACAGAGGAAGATTGGAAAAAAGTGTTATGGACAGACAAATCCAAGTTTGAGGTGTTTGGATCACACATTAGAACATTTGTGAGACACAGAACAACTGAAAAGATGCTGGAAGAGTATCTGACGCCATCTGTCAAGCATGGTGGAGGTATTGTGAAAGTTGGGGGTTGCTTTGGTGCTGGTAAAGTGGGACATTTGTACAAGGTAATAGGGATATTGAATAAGAAAGGCTATCACTCCATTTTGCAATGCCATGCCATACCCTGTGGACAGCGCTTGATTGGAGCCAATTTCATCCTACAACAGGACAATGACCTAAGGCACTCCAAATTATGCAAGAACTGTTTAGGAAAGAAGCAGGCAGCTAGTGTTCCATATGTAATGGAGTGGCCAGCGCAGTCACCAGATCTCAACCCCATTGAGCTGTGTGGGAGCAGCTTGACCATATTGTATGCAAAAAGTGCCCATCAAGCCAAACCAACTTGTGGGAGGGGCTTCTGGAAGCATGGGGAGAAATTTCTCCAGATTACCTCAACAAATTAACTGCTAGAATGCCAAAGATCTGCAAAGGGAGCATTATTTGAAGAAAGCAAAGTTTGAAGAAGAAAATTATTATTTCAAATAAAAATCTTTTTTTCGAACCTTGTCAATGTCTGGACTAGATTTTGAATTCATTTGTCAACTCATTTGATTAATAAAATAAAAGTTTGTGTGGCGCCCCTGACGGTCCAGTCATCACATAGGTACTGCATCTCAGCCAGAGGTGTGGTACCTCAACTCTCTGGTAAGAAGGCGACACTGTACAGAACTCTAACACTTGCACCCATCACTAGACCTCCCAAGGCCAGGGAGGGATTAGGTATAAGGTGTGGGTGGAGAGTGAGTGGTTGTCAAGGGAGACAGGAGGGAGGAGTTCAGAGAGAGTGTGTGAGAAGTGGAGCAGAGCAGACATGTGGGTCTGGAGCTCCTGACAGTCTGAAGAGAGAGAGAGAAAGGAAAGAAGCTCCCAGAAGGAACAAAGGGGTCTTAGGGGCACAGGAAATGTGAAAACCATCTGTAGGGCCTGCATCCATACTGACCATCGCCAGGTGGAGGGACCAGGTGGCAGTAGGGGAACTGGCCCCTGATCTAGTGAGGAACTACAAGTCCCAGCTAGGAACCAAGAGGCTGTCATGTCTGCAAGTGCGACAGCCACAAGCACATCTATTTCGCTGAAAAGGTAGACAAAGAGGGTCAAGGGGACAGTGAAGATGTCGCCCAACAGGACACCTGACTACTGGCTCAGGATACTGGGTGTGAGGCGCAGGGCAGGAGAAGTGAGAGCCAGCGCAGTGAGTCAGCCAGAAAGGCACATACAAAGGGGGCTCTGGAAAAGTGCCCCAAGCTACTGGAGAGTTTGCTGGACCACTGACCTGGAGGACACAGCACCCTGGCTAGGGAAAAACATCCAAACTGTGAGTAAAAGTGTGAAAACTGCACCCTGCTGTGTCCTCTCAATTCTTTCCGAGGACAGCTTCCCTGCATTACATCCATCACCACCATCTTTAATACTCTCACTGCCCTGGGGACAAAGCTCTACCTGTGGAGAGCGATACCAATTGTGCTGCATCACCATCAGCCCCAGTGGTCCCTTTAGGCAGCGTCTGCTATCCCTGGCCGAGTACCACATGTAGTGTCACGAACATTCCCCTTATCCCTACAAGCTTTATTTTCATCATCCCTATTTCATTGCGCGCCCAGGGCCACTTACCGGGTCACCACTGCTGTGACCACCCCTTTAAGAACTGACTAACCCAGTTCCGAGTACCCCACAGCCCTAGCGGGCGTCGCTTATGAGTTTTCATGGAAAACACAATTGTCTGGGTGACCTTAAACTTTTCAACTGTAGTGTATGAGGAGACAAGTATGGTGAACAGGGGGATCTGAGAGGAGACAGTATGAGGAAGGAGGGGAGCAGTGTGGGGAGACAGTATGGGAAGGAGAAAAGTCAGAATAGAAATTGAGTAGTTGGGGCGTAGCATGCAGTGACAGTGTAAGGGCACAGCCTGGAGGGCACAGTATACCAAGGAGAGGGAGTGTGATGAGAGAGTACAGTATAAATACTGGGCCCTATATGGGGACACAGTGTGAGAGGACAGTGTGAAGACAGGGCTGGTATGGAAACGAAAGGTAGTGTAAAGAGCATGTACCAGAAGAGGGACAATATGGGGGTCATATTATGTGCAGACAATATAGTGAGGGGCAATGTTTTATTCAGGAGCATTACAATGACACTTCTATCTTTAAGGGCATCATGTGGAGATTTTCTGCAAAAGAGCGCGGAAGATGGAAGTCTGCAGAGATGAGCTGTGGATGAGAAAACTCATCATGGGGTCTGGGCAAGATGAAGAAAAGAAGGAGGACGACGTCATCTAAAAAGTACCTGGATGTAAATATTATTTGTAATACTGACTAATTCTCATGTTTTTATTTATGTTAGTGGAGCGCCCCCAGACACAGGGCCGCGGGTTACTCGGTACCGGTCCTCTCCGGCTCAGGGGATGTCACGGTGGCTGGACCCGGTCCGTGACCCTGCTAAGGGGCGTCCAATAAAAGGGATGATGAAAGTCAGCTAATGCTTCGTGACGCCACCTGTGGTATTCGGCCAGGGAGACCGACGCTGCTTGGGGTCCACTGGGGTGATGTGATGGCAGCTAGATGGTATACCTTCCCACAGGTGAAGTATGTCCCCAGGGCTTCCTGATAATGTAGATGGCGATGGTGTGAGGTGCAGTCAATAACGAGGACACAGGGTTGCAGTCTCTTTACCTCTTTACTGAAGGCTTCAGGATCCTCAATCCAGAGCACTGCTAACAGGGCTGTCTGAGACCGGCCGGACCGAAGGCACATCCAGAGTTCCCTTTGCAGGTGGAAATCGTAGCCTACCACTAGCGCCTGTATGTTGCAGTGCTTCCCTGCTGAGCAGGATAGTCCTCAAAACTTCTGTTCTCGTTCTTTCTAGTTCTTTCTCATTCTTTCTATTATCCGTCCCCCAGGTTTGTTATGGCTAGGATGCACCCGTTTGACGGGAAGGCTCGGGGCTATTCTGAGACCCTAGAGACGCCCCACTCCACGTTTGCCCCCTATGTCTTCTTAGGTGATGTATGTTAGACAACCAACCTATAATTAACTGTCCTGCGGTATTTGAAGTAAGGCATAAAGTCCATTACTTCCTCGGTGTTCCGGTCACCGGCTACGCGCCTCAGTAGGATGTTGCCGTTCTCGGGGCACGACTCCTACTGGCTCTCCTTTGTGCTTTGATCTAGTTTCTCACTGTCCACAATATCCTTCACTTCGTGTCCTTTCTTTAGATGCCGCCGCAGGGTAGCGCAGGCACAGCTCCGAAACGTTGTATCCTTCTCGCTAGGTGCCTGCCAGGTTCCCACACCTGACAGGGACCCCCCTGTATCTTCCCTGCAACACCCCCTGCCACGGGATGTTGCCTGGACAAAACCCAGTCAGCTTCTGACTAACTTCCTATCCAGCCCCTAGTTTTACCAGTGTGAGGAGTGGCCTAATAAATAAAACCCTTTGCTCCCCCTAGTGGCCGGAGTGTGAAGTATAATGTGTGCTGGTGATACCTGGTCAGATGAACTCCTTTAGTGCCATCGGACGTACCATCACTCCCCTTAGTGGCAGAGCGACATTACTGCAACAACCAGATCTCTGGGGCTTTGCATTAGGAGAATTAAAGGGGATGTCCAGGTTTGTCATTCTTTGTGACTGCAGACTTCTGAATTCTCACAGTGCACACTGCACGCGGTCAGGATGTTGTTCTGGTGATTTACATACATGTGATCACGTGCTGACTAGACATGTGTGGCCTCAGTCAAAGAAAATGAACCGAGCAAGGTCCAGGCACGTCTAGTTGGAATGTGGTCAGAAGTATACAAATCACATGCTTGTGCGACATGACTGTCCATGACAAGGGAGAATCCTAAATGTGTGCAGTGCATTGGTTGTGAGAATTCAGAAACCTGCAATGTCAGGATTCAGCTCTGCAGGTTCCAGTAGTCGTCACATGGACACTTCACTCATATGCGACTTTCATACTTATAGTCTTGTGCCAACGAGCTTCTCTTCCTGTTTCTCTCAGTTTTTCACTGAACATTGAGAGCATTAGGGAGAGGAGCTCGTGGGTACATGAATAAGTGCAAGTCGCATATGTGCTTGGGAGGGGGGGCGCCATACTGACTTCTTGCCCCGGGTGCCAGAACACCTAGATACACCTCTGGGCATAACCAGGAGAGCAGCGGGAATTTTATGAAATCCAGGTTGCATATAGTTTATTTAAATGGAAACTATAGTTAAAACTGTTTTAGAACACTAAAGTATTGTGGTCCTCAACAATTAAAAGGGGTTCTTTGTGATTAGAAAAATATGTCTGCTTTCTCCTGAAAACAGTACCACTTTTGTCTAAGGCTATGTGCACACGTTCAGGTTTTTTCGCTTTTTTTCGAGTTTTTTCGCGCTAAAAACGCTATTAAAACGAATTAAAAATGCATACGTTATGCATTCTATCATTTAGAATGCATTCTGCATGTTTTGTGCACATGGATGCGTTTTTTTCCGCGAAAAAAACGCATCGCGGTAAAAAAATGAGGGTATGTGCACACATCAGGATTTCTTTCAGAAATTTTCCTGACAAAAAAACGGATATTTCTGCCAGAAATCCGCATGCATTTTTACCATGATTTTGACACGTTTTTGACGCGTTTTTGGTGCGTTTTTGTGCGTTTTTTCCCATATGCATAGAATTGCGGGATAAACGCAGAAAATCCGCAAAAATAATGAACATGCTCATTTTTTTACCACGATGAGTTTTTTTCGTGGAAAAAACGCATCCATGTGCACAAAACATGCAGAATGCATTCTAAATGATAGAATGCATAATGTATACGTTTTTAAAGAGTTTTTATAGCGTTTTTAGCGCGAAAAAAGCAAAAAAAGTGAAAAAACCTGAACGTGTGCACATGGCCTGAGCATGTTCATAATTTTTGCGGATTTTCTGCGTCTTTCCCGCAATTCTATGCATTTGGGGAAAAACGCACAAAAAAGCGTGAAAAAAGCGTGAAAAAAGCGTGAAAAAAGCGTGAAAAACGCGGTAAAATCGCGGTAAAAACGCATGCGGATTTCTGGCAAAAATGTCCGGTTTTTGTCAGGAAAATTTCTGCAAGAAATCCTGACGTGTGCACATACCCTAAAGGTTGTAGGTGGTATTCCAGCTTAAGTCTCATACATTGCAATGGAGGTGAGTTGTATTACCAGGCACATCCTCTATATCACTGTAGAACTGTATTTTTTAAGAAGTCAAACATGTTTGTTTTTTCTAATCCCGAGCATTAGTGTTGAGCGATACCTTCCGATATTTGGGAATATCGGTATCGGAATGGATCGGCCGATATCCAAAAAATATCGGATATCGCGGATACCGATACCCAATACCAATGCAAGTCAATGGGACAAATATATCGGAATTAAAATAAACCCTTTCTTTCCTTGTAGGTTAATTCTACATGAAGGAAAACAACTAAGAATAATGTAGGATGTATTGGGGGAGGCGGAGGAGACATTAAAGGCATTGAGGTTTAGCCCAATCAAATGGAATAGCAGGAATTATTTTTTTTTTAAGACGTTCGGAATTACAAAGATATTAACCCCTTTACCCCCAAGGGTGGTTTGCACGTTAATGACCGGGCCAATTTTTACAATTCTGACCACTGTCCCTTTATGAGGTTATAACTCTGGAATGCTTCAATGGATTCCAGTGATTCTGACATTGTTTTCTCGTGACATATTGTACTTCATGACAATGGTAAAAATTCTTTGATAGTACTTGCGTTTATTTGTGAAAAAAACGGAAATTTGGCGAAAATTATGAAAATTTCGCAATTTTCCAACTTTGAATTTTTATGCAATTAAATCACAGATATATGTCCCACAAAATACTTAATAAGTAACATTTCCCACATGTTTACTTTACAGCAGCACAATTTTGGAACCAAAATTTTTTTTTGTTAGGGAGTTATAAGGGTTAAAAGTTGACCAGCAATTTCTCATTTTTACAACACCATTTTTTTTTAGGGACCACATCTCATTTGAAGTCATTTTGAGGGGTCTATATGATAGAAAATACCCAAGTGTGACACCATTTTAAAAACTGCACCCCTCATGGTGCTCAAAACCATATTCAAGAAGTTTATTAACCCTTCTGGTGCTTCACAGGAATTTTTGGAATGTTTAAATAAAAATGAACATTTAACTTTTTTTCACAAAAAATTTAATTCAGCTCCAATTTGTTTTATTTTACCAAGGCTAACAGGAGAAAATGGACCGCAAAAGTTGTTGTACAATTTGTCCTGAGTACACCGATACCCCATATGTGGGGGTAAACCACTGTTTGGGCGCATGACAGAGCTCGGAAGCGAAGGAGCGCCATTTGACTTTTCAATGCAAAATTGACTGGAATCGAGATGGGACACCATGTTGCATTTGGAGAGCCCCTGATGTGCCTAAACATTGAAACCCCCCACAAGTGACAACATTTTGGAAAGTAGACCCCCTAAGGAACTTATCTAGATGTGTGGTGAGCGCTTTGACCCACCAAGGGCTTCACAGAAGTTTATAATGCAGAGCCGTAAAAATAAAACAAACATTTTTTCCCACAAAAATTATTTTTTAGCCCCCAGTTTTGTATTTTCCCGAGGGTAAGAGGAGAAATTCGACGCCAAAAGTTGTTGTCCAATTTGTCCTGAGTACGCTGATACCCCATATGTGGAGGGAACCACCGTTTGGGCGCATGGGAGGGCTCGGAAGGGAAGGAGTGCCATTTGGAATGCAGACTTAGATGGAATGGTCTGCAGGTGTCACATTGCATTTGCAGAGCCCCTAATGTACCTAAACAGTAGAAACCCCCCACAAGTGACACCATTTTGGAAAGTAGACCCCCTAAGGAACTTATCTAGATGTGTGGTGAGCGCTTTGACCCACCAAGGGCTTCACAGAAGTTTATAATGCAGAGCCGTAAAAATAAAACTAAAATTTTTTCCCACAAAAATTATTTTTTAGCCCCCAGTTTTGTATTTTCCCGAGGGTAAGAGGAGAAATTCGACCCCAAAAGTTGTTGTCCAATTTGTCCTGAGTACGCTGATACCCCATATGTGGAGGGAACCACCGTTTGGGCGCATGGGAGGGCTCGGAAGGGAAGGAGTGCCATTTGGAATGCAGACTTAGATGGAATAGTCTGCAGGCGTCACATTGCGTTTGCAGAGCCCCTAATGTACCTAAACAGTAGAAACCCCCCACAAGTGACCCCATATTGGAAACTAGACCCCCCAGGGAACTCATCTAGATGTGTTGGGAGAACTTTGAACCCCCAAGTGTTTCACTACAGTTTATAACGCAGAGCCGTGAAAATAAAAAATCTTTTTTTTTTCCCACAAAAATTATTTTTTAGCCCCAAGTTTGTTTTTTCCCAAGGGTAACAGGAGAAATTGGACCCCAAAAGTTGTTGTCCTATTTGTCCTGAGTACGCTGATACCCCATATGTTGGGGCAAACCCCTGTTTGGGCACACGGGAGAGCTCGGAAGGGAAGGAGCACTGTTTTACTTTTTCAACGCAGAATTAACTGGAATCGAGATCGGACGCCATGTCGTGTTTGGAGAGCCCCTGATGTGCCTAAACAGTGGAAACCCTCCAATTATAACTGAAGCCCTAATCCAAACACACCCCTAACCCTAATTCCAACGGTAACCCTAACCACACCCCTAACCCTGACACACCCCTAATCCCAACCCTATTCCCAACTGTAAATGTAATCTAAACCCTAACCCTAACTTTAGCCCCAACCCTAACTGTAGCCCCAACCCTAACTGTAGCCCCAACCCTAACCCTAACCCTAGCCCTAGCCCCAACCCTAACCCTAGCCCTAACCCTAACCCTAGCCCTAACCCTAGCCCTAACCCTAGCCCTAACGGGAAAATGGATATAAATACATTTTTTTAATTTTTTTTTTGGGATGGAATAGTCTGCAGGCGTCACATTGCGTTTGCAGAGCCCCTAATGTACCTAAACAGTAGAAACCCCCCACAAGTGACCCCATATTGGAAACTAGACCCCCCAGGGAACTCATCTAGATGTGTTGGGAGAACTTTGAACCCCCAAGTGTTTCACTACAGTTTATAACGCAGAGCCGTGAAAATAAAAAATCTTTTTTTTTTCCCACAAAAATTATTTTTTAGCCCCTAGTTTGTTTTTTCCCAAGGGTAACAGGAGAAATTGGACCCCAAAAGTTGTTGTCCTATTTGTCCTGAGTACGCTGATACCCCATATGTTGGGGCAAACCCCTGTTTGGGCACACGGGAGAGCTCGGAAGGGAAGGAGCACTGTTTTACTTTTTCAACGCAGAATTAACTGGAATTGAGATCGGACGCCATGTCGTGTTTGGAGAGCCCCTGATGTGCCTAAACAGTGGAAACCCTCCAATTATAACTGAAGCCCTAATCCAAACACACCCCTAACCCTAATTCCAATGGTAACCCTAACCACACCCCTAACCCTGACACACCCCTAATCCCAACCCTATTCCCAACTGTAAATGCAATCTAAACCCTAACCATAACTTTAGCCCCAACCCTAACTGTAGCCCCAACCCTAACTGTAGCCCCAACCCTAACCCTAACCCTAGCCCTAACCCTAACCCTAGCCCTAACCCTAGCCCTAACGGGAAAATGGATATAAATACATTTTTTTAATTTTTCCCTAACTAAGGGGGTGATGAAGGGGGGTTTGATTTACTTTTATAGCGGGTTTTTTAGCGGATTTTTATGATTGGCAGCCGTCACACACTGAAAGACGCTTTTTATTGCAGAAAATATTTTTTGCGTTACCACATTTTGAGAGCTATAATTTTTCCATATTTTGGTCCACAGAGTCATGTGAGGTCTTGTTTTTTGCGGGACGAGTTGACGATTTTATTGGTAACATTTTCAGGCACGTGACATTTTTTGATCGCTTTTTATTCCGATTTTTGTGAGGAAGAATGACCAAAAAACAGCTATTCATGAATTTCTTTTGGGGGAGGCGTTTATACCGTTCCGCGTTTGGTAAAATTAATAAAGCAGTTTTATTCTTCGGGTCAGTACGATTACAGCGACACCTCATTTATATCATTTTTTTATGTTTTGGCGCTTTTATACGATAAAAACTATTTTACGGAAAAAATAATTATTTTTGCATCGCTTTATTCTCAGGACTATAACTTTTTTATGTTTTTGCTGATGATGCTGTATGGCGGCTCGTTTTTTGCGGGACAAGATGACGCTTTCAGCGGTACCATGGTTATTTATATCCATCTTTTTGATCGCGTGTTATTCCACTTTTTGTTCGGCGGTATGATAATAAAGCGTTGTTTTTTGCCTCTTTTTTTTTTCTTACGGTGTTTACTGAAGGGGTTAACTAGTGGGCCAGTTTTATAGGTAGGACCGTTACGGACGCGGCGATACTAAATATGTGTACTTTTATTGTTTTGTTTTTTTTATTTAGATAAAGAAATGTATTTATGGGAATAATATTATTTTTTTTTTCATTATTTTGGAATATTTTTTTTTATTTTTTTTTACACATTTGAAAAATTTTTTTTTTACTTTTTTACTTTGTCCCAGGGGGGGACATCACAGATCGGTGATCTGACAGTTTGCACAGCACTCTGTCAGATCACCGATCTGATAGGAGTGCAGGCTGCTTCACAGTGCCTGCTCTGAGCAGGCTCTGTGAAGCCACCTCCCTCCCTGCAGGACCCGGATCCGCGGCCATCTTGGATCCGGGCCTGGAGCAGGGAGGGAGGGAGGTAAGACCCTCGCAGCAACACGATCACATCGCGTTGCTGCGGGGGGCTCAGGGAAGCCCGCAGGGAGCCCCCTCCCTGCGCGGTGCTTCCCTGCACCGCCGGCACATCGCGATCATCTTTGATCGCGGTGTGCCGGGGGTTAATGTGCCGGGGGCGGTCTTTGACCGCTCCTGGCACATAGTGCCGGATGTCAGCTGCGATAGGCAGCTGACACCCGGCCGCGATCGGCGGCGCTCCCCCCGTGAGCGCTGCCGATCGCATATGACGTACTATTGCGTCCTTGGGAAGTAAAGCCCACCCCACATGGACGCAATAGTACGTCTAATGGCAGAAAGGGGTTAACTATGTTAAGATTTTTTATATTTTGTCAGATATTTATGTTTCACTACTTCCATGCTCTTCACCTTCTTTTTTACTTCTCCCACACTTCCTTCTTCATCATCTTCATCAGCAGTATCTTTTTCATCAACTTCTTCACCTTATTCATCTAATTCTTCACCTTCTTCCTATTATTCATTTTTTTACATTCCTCATATTCTTTTTATTCAACTATTATTCTTCATCATATTCTACTTATTCATGTTCTTTGTATTCTTCTTCTTCATCATATTCTTATTTGTGACAGGCATTCCTGTAGTTGTTATGTATAAAAGTTTGAAGATTACACCTTCCGTTCTGCCTGTCACAAAAGATTTACAACAGGATTTGTCCGTGTTCAGTTTGGCCTACAGCAGCAGGTTTTTTCCAGGGGCACCACGAGGAGGAACGGACTCACCCCCATACACTGCTTAGTCTTCTTCTGTCTGCACAGTCAGATAATCTCTTTTGCTCTGATTTTTAGTCTTAGGCTTAATGTTCTTTTGCTTTTTGTTCTGCAGCTGCTTGTTCTTCTGCTTCTCGGTCTTCAGGGTCATCGTCTCCAGGGTCATCGTCTCCAGGGTCGTCGTCTCCGGGGTCATCATCTCCGGGGTCGTCGTCTTCTTCGAGGTGGTCTTCAGGGTCGTCGTCTCCAGGGTCGTCATCTCTGGGGTCGTCGTCTCTGGGGTCGTCGTCTTCTTCGGGGTGGTCTTCAGGGTCGTTGTCTTTAGGGTCTTGAAGTTGGAAATGTAGCAGAAGGTACAAGAAGGCTGAGGAATTGCTGAGAACCAGCTCATGGTACTGGAACCCGGATGGGAAGCCAAGGGTACAAGAGCCAATGGAACTACCGAGGACCAGCTGATGGTACTGGAACCCGGTTACTAAGCAGGAGGTACCTGTGCCAGAAAGCACTACCAAGGACTACCAGACGTTAGTGGAACTCGGATACCGAGAAGGAGGCACCTAAGCCAAAGGCTCTGCCTGGATCCAGCTGACAGTACTGGAACTAGGATGGGTAGCAGAAGGTACAAGAGCCAATGGAACTACCAAGAACCAGCTGATGTTACTGGAATCCGGATACTAAGCAGGAGGTACCCGTGCCAGAAAGCACTACCAAGGACCACCAGACTTTGGTGGAACTCGGATACCCAGAAGGAGGCACCAAAGCCAAAGGCTCTGCCTGGAACCAGCTGACGGTACTGGAACCAGGATGGGGAGCAGAAGGTACAAGAGCAAAAGACACTGCCGAGAACCAGCTGACGGTACTGGAACCCGGATGGGTAGCCAAGGGTACAAGAGCCAATGGAACTACCGAGGACCAACTGATGGTACTGGAACCCGGTTACTAAGCAGGAGGTACCCGTGCCAGAAAGCACTACCAAGGACCACCAGACATTGGTGGAACTCGGATACCCAGAAGGAGGCATCAAAGCCAAAGGCTCTGCCTGGAATCAGCTGACAGTACTGGAGGGGGATCTATTCAAGATTGTCTTCCAAAGAACCAGCTAATGGTGCTGGAACTCAGATAGGCAGCAGAAGGTCCACAGGAAAAAAAATAATTGCTAGGCCGCGAGCCGGCCATAGTTAATGAAAATCCACAGTCCTACAAGGGGAGCTTGTCCTATTGGCACTACGGAGCCAGCCTTGATTACCAACTCCCACAGCCCACATAGGAAGCACCTAAACTGCAGGCACCATAGAGTTGGCTAACCCAACCGCAACCCGACAGGACAATGTATTGGAGGCAAAGTGACCTTGACACTCCCTGGAAACAGCTGGCGTGCTGGAACCAGCTGGGCAGGAGGGAGTACCCGTGCCAAAGACAATGCTGAGAACCAGCTGATGGTACTGGAACCCGGATGGGTAGCAGAAGGTACAAGAGCCAATAGAACTACCGAGGACCAGCTGATGGTACTGGAACCCAGTTACTAAGCAGGAGGTACCCGTGCCAAAAAGCACTACCAAGGACCACCAGACATTGGTGAAACTCGGATACCCAGAAGGAGGCACCTAAGCCAAAGGTTCTGCCCGGAACCAGCTGACGGTACTGGAACCAGGATGGGGAGCAGAAGGTACAAGAGCAAAAGAGACTGCCGAGAACCAGCTGACGGTACTGGAACCCGGATGGGTAGCCAAGGGTACAAGAGCCAATGGAACTACCGAGGACCAGCTGAAGGTACTGGAACCCGGTTACTAAGCAGGAGGTACCCGTGCCAGAAAGCACTACCAAGGACCACCAGATGTTGGGTGAACTCAGATACCCAGAAGGAGGCACCAAAGCCAAAGGCTCTGCCTGGAGTTAGCTGACGGTACTGGAACCAGGGGGACCTATTCAAGTTTGTGTTCCAAAGAACCAGCTAATGGTGCTGGAACTCAGATAGGCAGCAGAAGGTACACAGGAAAAAAAATTGCTAGGCCGCGAGCCAGCTGTAGTTACCAAAAACCCACAGTCCTATAGGGGGAGATTGTCCTATTGGCACTATGGAACCAGCCTTAATTGCCAATTCCCGCAGCCCACATAGGAAGCACCTAAACTGCAGGCACCATAGAGTTGGCTAACCCGACTGCAACCCGACAGGACAACGTATTGGAGGCAAAGTGACCTTGACACTACCCGGAAACAGCTGGTGTGCTGGAACCAGGCTGGGCAGGAGGGAGTACCCATGCCAAAGACACTTCTGAGCAGCAGCTGGCATTGTTGGAGCCCAGGGATTACAGGAGAAACAGAGTGTAGGCCGGGGGCTAATTGGAGCAAGTTTCTAATCAGTAGTTGTGTGAGTGTGGAGGGAGCAGGAGCAATTGTCGGATACACAGCTGGGGATCAGCTGACATTACTGAACCTCAATAACACTGGAACAGGTGTTGACTGTGCAGACAGCTTTTCCGAGCAGCAGCTGGTGGTGTTGGAGCCCAGGGATTACAGGAGAAACAGAGAATAGGCCGAGGCCTAATTGGAGCAAGTTGAAAGGGAACCTGTAACCCCCCAGGCGTTTGAAACTAAAAGAGCCACATTGTGCAGTACTAATGCTGCACAAGGAAAAGGTGGCTCTTTTGCTTATGCTCCTTGCACACGCTGAAGTTAAAACTTATAAAATGTGCCCCCCTCATACAGTGAAACAGTCCCGGAGGTGGGACTTTCCTTCGTAATGAGACGCAGCACAGCCGTCATTCATACCCCAGTGGCGATGGTTGCCGCCTCCTCAGTGTTGTTTGAATCTGTCCCGGTGCCTGCACTGTAATGTTATCCCTTGGTCATGCGCAGTTAGCGCTTCCTGTCTTCTGACATCATTTGTTGTCAGGCTGACTGCGCCTGTGTGGCAGCGTTGCCAGAGATCCCGCCCGGCAGTGTCTTCTGATTTATTCACACTGCGGGGCTGGGATTCATGGGCATGCACAGTGCGTATCTTCGCCTCTCACTCATCTCCTTCTGCATTCTTCAGACTGGGCGGCATCAGCTGATCCCTAAGTGTATGCCACGGTGATTAGGGATCAGCTGACGCCGCACAGCCTGAAGAAATCAGAAGGAGATGAGTGAGAGGCGAACATATGCACTGTGCATGCCCAGGAATCCCAGCTCCGCAGTGTGAATAAATCAGAAGACACTGCGGGCGGGATTTTGGGCAGCACGGCCTTACAGGTGCAGTCAGGCTGACATCAAATGATGTCAGAAGAAGAGCAGCGCTAAGTGCGCATGGCCCAGGGATAACATAACAGTGCAGGCTCTGGAACAGATTCAAACAACGCTCAGGAGGTGGCGCACAGTGCCAAGGGGGTATGAATGACGGCTGTGCTGCGTCTCATTACGAACGAAAGTCCTGCCTCCGGGACTTTCACGGTATGAGGGGACACATTTTATAAGTGTTTAGTTCAGCGTGTGCAAGGAGCATAACTAAAAGAGGCACCTTTTCCTTGTGCAGCATTAGTGCTGCACAAGGTGGCACTTTCAGCTACAAACGCCTGGGGGGGACAGGTTCCCTTTAATTTATGTAGTAGTGTGAGTGTGGAGGGAGGAGAAATTGCCGGATACACAGCAGGGGTTCAGCTGACATTACTGAACCCCAATAACACGGCAGCAAGTGTTGACTGTGCAGACCGCACTTCCGGGCAGCAACTGGCGGTGTTAGAGCCCAGGGTCAATGCTAGAAGCAGAGTCTAGGCTGAGGCCTAATTGGAGAAAGTTTTATATCTGTTATAGTCTTAGTGTGGAGGGAGCAGGAGACATTGCCACACACACAGCAGGGGAGCAGCTGGCATTACCGAACCCCAATAACAGAGGAGCAACTGTTGACTGTGCAGACAGCACTTCTGGGCAGCAACTGGTGGTGTTGGAGCCCAGGGTCAATGCTAGAAGCAGAGTCTAGGCCGAGGCCTAATTGGAGAAAGTTTTATATCTGTTGTAGTCTTAGTGTGGAGGGAGCAGGAGACATAGCCGCACACACAGCAGGGGATCAGCTGGCCTTACTGAACCCCAATAACAGAGGAACAACTGTTGACTGTGCAGACAGCACTTCCGGGCACCAACTGGTGGTGTTGGAGCCCAGGGTCAATGCTAGAAACTGAGTGGAGAAATTGCCGCACACACAGCAGGGGAGCAGCTGGCGTTATTGAACCCCAATTACAGAGCAGCAATTGTTGACGGTGCAGACAGCACTGGCGGTGTTGGTGCCCGGGGTCAATCAGGGTGTAGGCCGATGCCTAATTGGAGCAAGTTTAATATCTGAAGTAGTGTGAGTGTGGAGGTAGCAGGAGCAATTGCCAGATACACATCAGGGGAGCAGCTGACGTTACTGAACCCCACTAACAGGAGAGAGTGTTTTTCTCTGTGCAGACGGCACTCCCGAGCAGCAACTGGCGGTGTTGGAGCCCAGGAAATCCTGGAGAAACAGAGTGTAGGCTGAGGCGTACACTCAAGGCAGTTTAATATCTGTTGTAGTGTGAGTGTGGACGGAGCAGGAGAAATTGCCACATACACAGCAGGGGATCAGCTGACGTTACTGAAACCCAATAACACTGGGTCATGTGTTGACTGTGCAGACGGCACTTCTGAGCAGCAACTGGTGGTGTTGGAGCCCAGGGATTACAGTTCAGGTGGTAGAAACATGAACACAACAGGAGACCTTGATACTGTTGCCAACCAATTATTTTATCTGGAAGAGGAGTGGCAAATTCCTGCGAGATCCAGGCCTTGTTTATCTTCAGAAAAGTAAGCCGGTCAACATTATCGGAGGATAGTCGCATGCGACGGTCTGTTAATACACCACCTGCGGCACTAAGGACACGTTCCAATAATACACTAGCAGCAGGGCAAGCCAGCACCTCCAATGCATACTGGCTGAGCTCCGGCCATGTATCCAGCTTAGAGACCCAAAACTTGAAGGGGGAAGAGCCATCTGGGAGTACACTGAGAGGGCAAGACATGTCACCATCTGACCGAAACATTGCCTCCTGCTGACTGGAGCCGTCTGTGATGGTGTAGACATTTGTGGCGGGCACACAAAACTTTGCCACAGTTGGAACATACTGGTCTTGCCTTGTGCTGAGGCACTGCTTCTGCTCCCATCTTTGTGCAGAGCTTCCTCCACTGCCTCAACGCACTGAGCTGCTTTCTAAAGCACTAGCAGCACTGCTCTCGATTGGACTGGAGAAGATTATGGACTGCACCAGTGTGTCTTGGTACTCCCGCATTTTACGCTCCCGGTTCAAGGGTGTTATGAGGCTTTGAAAGTTGTCCCGGTAGCGAGGATCTAGGAGGGTGTATACCCAATAATCAGCCGTGTTGAGAATGTGGGCGATGCAGCGGTCGTTTCTCAGGCTCTGCAGCATGAAATCAACCATGTGCTGCAGACTGCCAACTGGCCAAGAAATGCTGTCCCCTGTTTGAGGCGTGATCTCTGCCTGCTCTGCATCAACCCTCTCTTGCTCAACATGCTGACTACTGGAGAATTGTGTAACTCCCTCCTCTGAACAGATGTCTTCCTCCTCCATTGACTCCTGCTCATACTCCTCACAAAGTGTCCCCTGCCTAGGCCTTTGTGAGGAACCATTTTGCGCAGACTGTCCAGAAGCAGATGGCATTTTGTGACTCCTCATCCTCCACCTCTTCCACAACCTCATCCCTTAGCACTTGCAGTGTTTTTTCAAGCAGGCAGATAAGAGGGATAGTCATGCTGACTAGGGTTGAGCGACCTTGACCTTTTTAGAGTCGAGTCGGGTTTCGCGAAACCCGACTATCTCAAAAGTCGAGTCGAGTGGAATCGGCCGATTATCGCGAATAGTCGGGGATCGACCGAAACACGAAACCCAATGCAAGTCAATGGGGGAGCATAGTCAGCAGTGAGTAGAGGCCAGGAAAACATGTACAGAGCCCATTTTAATGGCAAAAACATCCATTCTTGTTACTGAAGCTTGTCAATCTTAATTTAGCTTATAATAATTGTAAGGCATTTGAAATTGGGGGTCATTTGGCTAAAGTTGTGGGGGGTAGGGCTGGTTCAAGTAATTAGTGGGCCCAGTAAATCTGGAACACGTCACGGCAGTGGAGCAGGGAGAGGTAAGTATTTCAACTTTGCAAGTGCTGTGATCCTGAGCAAGCAGGGGGGGCCCACTCGTTGACATTGGCACTGGCACAGGGCCCCTCAAAGTACAGCGGCGTGTTTGCACGGCGGGGGCGCCTCCCACCGGCAGCAACACTTTTGCGTACTATGAGGGGTCCTGTGCCAGTGACGTCGCCAACGAGTATTCCCCCCCTCACCTGATGAAGGAACCTGCACCTTCATCTGCACCTTCCTCTTTGTCCCCGTGTAAGGTGGTATGGTATGCGGGAAGGGGGACCTGACTTTCAGCAGGGTCACAATCTTGCAGTGTAGCGTGCACGGGGAATGTTGCGTTATGGGTCAATGTACCAGCAGACTCATCTATCACTGGCTGGGCAATGGGCAGCATGAGGGCGAAACAGATATGGGCCCAAAGAATAAAGTGGGCTAAATGCAGATCAAAATTGGTAACAGGACTAACCAGGGGGAATTGTTTTGTTCAGTGGAGGACAACTGGAATGAGAGGCTGACACAGAAAGTAGGCCCAAATCAGTAAGTATTCTAAATGCAGTTCAAAAATGGCAACAGTAGTAAACCAGCGGCACAGCTTTGTTCACTGTAGGAGAACAGCAAGGAGCGGCAGACACAGATAGAAGGCCCCAACCCAACTAGTAGGCCTAATGCAGTGTTGTTTTCAACAACTACTAAACGAGAGCCAGAAGATCGAAGCAATGGAGAGGAAACCTGGGAAACACCTTGGAGTGGAAGACACCGTCTCTACACCCCAGACCCAACTTGTAGGCCGAATGCAGTGTTGTTTTCAACAACTACTAAACAAGAGCTTTAAGATTGAAGCAATGGAGAGGCAACCTGGGGAACACCTTGGAGAGGAAGACACCGTCTCTACACCCCAGACCTAATTTGTAGGCCAAATGCAGTGTTGTTTTCAACAACTACTAAACGAGAGCTTTAAGATTGAAGCAATGGAGAGGAAACCTGGAGAACACCTTGGAGCGGAAGACATCGTCTCTACAACCCAGACCCAACGTGTAGGCCAAATGCAGTGTTGTTTTCAACAACTACTAAACAAGAGCTTTAAGATTGAAGCAATGGAGAGGCAACCTGGGGAACACCTTGGAGCGGAAGACACCGTCTCTACACCCCAGACCCAACTTGTAGGCCGAATGCAGTGTTGTTTTCAACAACTAATAAACAAGAGCTTTCAGATTGAAGCAATGGAGAGGAAACCTGGAGAAAACCTTGGAGCGGAAGACACCGTCTCTACAACCCAGACCCAACTTGTAGGCCGAATGCAGTGTTGTTTTCAACAACTACTTAAGAAGAGCCAGAAGATCGAAGCAATGGAGAGGCAACCTGGGGAACACCTTGGAGTGGAACACACCGTCTCTACACCACAGACCCAACTTGTAGGCCGAATGCAGTGTTGTTTTCAACAACTACTAAACGAGAGCCAGAAGATTGAAGCAATGGAGAGGCAACCTGGAGAACACCTTGGAGCGGAAGACACCGTCTCTACACCCCAGACCCAACTTGTAGGCTGAATGCAGTGTTGTTTTCAACAACTACTAAACAAGAGCTTTAAGATTGAAGCAATGGAGAGGCAACCTGGGGAACACCTTGGAGCGGAAGACACCGTCTCTACACCCCAGACCCAACTTGTAGGCCGAATGCAGTGTTGTTTTCAACAACTACTAAACGAGAGCTAGAAGCTCTAAGCTATGGAGAGGAAACCTGGGGAACACCTTGGAGCGGCAGACACCGTTAGTAGGCCCTACCGAAGTAGTAGTAGTAGCCCCAATGCAGTTTTCAAATTCCTATAGGCTGAAAACCAGACTATTGACGCTCAGCTCTTTTAAAAGGAGGACAGCTGTATTGAGTGGCGCAGACAGACACAGGTAGTAGGCCTTAAACACAACATTTGGCTCAATGCAGTTTAAAAAAGGTTACAGGGGTACACAGGCAGCATTGGTCTGTTCAGTGGAGGACAATTTCAATTATGGACCACAGACAGAGTTTGTATGCCTACTATTAAAAAAAGGATGCTGTATGCAATTTAAAATAGGTTCCAGGGGTACACGGGCAGCAGTGGACAGGTCACTGGAGAACTAGTGGAAGGAGGGACCGCAGACAGGCGTAGTAGGCCTAACATAACAAAATTTGGCTGTAGGCACTTTTATATTGGTTCCAGGGATACACGGGCAGAAGTAGACAGGACACTGGAGGACTAGTGGAAGGAGGGACCGCAGACAGGCGTAGTAGGCCTAACATAACAAAATTTGGCTGTAGGCACTTTTACATTGGTTCCAGGGGTACACGGGCAGCAGTAGACAGGACACTGGA
This sequence comes from Ranitomeya imitator, assembly GCF_032444005.1. Lineage (NCBI taxonomy): Eukaryota > Metazoa > Chordata > Amphibia > Anura > Dendrobatidae > Ranitomeya > Ranitomeya imitator. The sequence goes on along the minus strand of NC_091282.1, from coordinate 1,076,069,419 downwards.
GGACTAGTGGAAGGAGGGACCGCAGACAGGCGTAGTAGGCCTAACATAACAAAATAAGGCTGTAAGCACTTTAAAATTGACTCCAGGGGTACACGGGCAGCAGTGGTCTTGTCAGTGGAGGACTAGTGGAAGGAGGGACCGCAGACAGGCGTAGTAGGCCTAACATAACAAAATTTGGCTGTAGGCACTTTTAAATTGGTTCCAGGGGTACACGGGCAGCAGTAGACAGGACACTGGAGGACTAGTGGAAGGAGGGACCGCAGACAGGCGTAGTAGGCCTAACATAACATAATTTGGCTGTAGGCACTTTTAAATTGGTTCCAGGGGTACACGGGCAGCAGTAGTCTGGTCAGTGGAGGACTAGTGGAAGGAGGGACCGCAGACAGGCGTAGTAGGCCTAACATAACAAAATTTGGCTGTAGGCTCTTGCAATTCTCTTGCAGGGGTACGCAGGCAGCATTGGTGTTGTCAGCGGAGGCCGATTGTAATGAGTATCTGCCAGTTAGTACTCCAAAAAAATAAATAGATTTTAATGTCTTGCATTACAACAAAACCAAAACACAAAAGGGTGTAATACTTAGGTACAGGGGTGGGCTCCTCTACTGAGTTTTAGACCTAGTAATTTGGCGCTAATTATTTACTTGTATAAATATAGGACACTGCCCCTGACTATGTGAAGTACCATCATACATGTCAACACAATGGTATTGTCAGTGCCAGGCATTGAATGATGTCAGCACATAGACTAAACATTGGTGGAACTGTGAGAGATAATTGTGCAAGTGGTAGAGCAATGTTTGAGCTGGGGGGGAACTCTCTTGTGGCCGGCGGTACAGGCCCAGGGCCCCTCATGTTACAACAGTGTGTCTGACGTTGGGTGCGCACCACCACCGCCAGAGACACTTTATTGTACTATGAGGGACCCAGTGGCAGTGCCGTCGACCAAAAGCGGGCACACCCACCTCTTCAGACAAACGGCACTCTCACGGGTGCTTGCGCCAAGTGGCAAGACCACGGCCCCGTGGGGGGAGTTTGGCCATTTAGGGAGGTATAAACATGTCGTATGCTGGACAATCAGCTGCTGCAAATTACGCGATTGGAAAAGTCAGTCAGAGTAGTCCACAAGCAAGACCTTTTCATAGGAAAGCTAGGTGTCAGCCGGGCAAGGTGGGGCAAAAGAATTCAAAATCCAGTTGTGGTTCATTTTAATGAAGGTTAGATCATCCACATTTTGGGTAGCCAGACGAGTCCTTTTTTCGGTTAATATTGAACCTGCAGCACTGAATACTCTTTCTGATAGGACACTAGCTGCCGGGCAAGCAAGCTCCTGCAATGCATATTCTGCCAATTCTGGCCAGGTGTCTAATTTGGATGCCCAGTAATCAAATGGGAATGACGGTTGAGGGAGAACATCGATAAGGGATGAAAAATAGTTAGTAACCATACTGGACAAATGTTGTCTCCTGTCACTTTGAATTGATGCTGCAGTACCTGTCCTGTCTACGGTCATAGCAAAATCACTCCACAACCTGGTCAGAAAACCCCTCTGTTCAACGCCACTTCTGATTTCTGCACCTCTAACACCTCTGGTCTGCTGCCCCCTGCAGCTCGTGTGAGAACGATCACGGGCGCTGTGTGCTGGGAATGCCTGAAGCAAACGGTCAACAAGAGTTGATTGTTTGGTTGCTAATATTAGTTCCAAGTTCTCATGTGGCATAATATTTTGCAATTTGCCTTTATAGCGAGGATCAAGGAGGCAGGCCAACCAGTAATCGTCATCGTTCATCATTTTAGTAACGCGTGTGTCCCTTTTGAGGATACGTAAGGCATAATCCGCCATGTGGGCCAAAGTTCCAGTTGTCAAATCTGCGGTTGTGCTGGGTTGAGGGGCTGTTTCAGGCAAATCTACGTCACTTGTGTCCCTCAAAAAACCATAACCCGGCCTTGCCACGCCACCAATTTCCAGTGGCCCCGGAAAAGCTTCCTCATTAAAAAAATACTCATCCCCATCATCCTCCTCGTCCTCCTCCTCCTGTTCGCCCGCTACCTCGTCCTGTACACTGCCCTGACCAGACAATGGCTGACTGTCATCAAGGCTTCCCTCTTCCTTTGCCGCAGACGCCTGCTCCTTTATGTGCGTCAAACTTTGCATCAGCAGACGCATTAGGGGGATGCTCATGCTTATTATGGCGTTGTCTGCACTAACCAGCCGTGTGCATTCCTCAAAACACTGAAGGACTTGACACATGTCTTGTATCTTCGACCACTGCACACCTGACAACTCCATGTCTGCCATCCTACTGCCTGCCCGTGTATGTGTATCCTCCCACAAATACATAACAGCACGCCTCTGTTCGCACAGTCTCTGAAGCATGTGCAGTGTTGAGTTCCACCTTGTTGCAACGTCTAGGATTAGGCGATGCTGGGGAAGGTTCAAAGACCGCTGATAGGTCTGCATGCGGCTGGAGTGTACGGGCGAACGGCGGATATGCGAGCAAAGTCTGCGCACTTTGAGGAGCAGGTCGGATAACCCCGGATAACTTTTCAGGAAGCACTGTACCACCAGGTTTAAGGTGTGAGCCAGGCAAGGAATGTGTTTCAGTTGGGAAAGGGAGATGGCAGCCATGAAATTCCTTCCATTATCACTCACTACCTTGCCTGCCTCAAGATCTACAGTGCCCAGCCACGACTGCGTTTCTTTCTGCAAGAACTCAGACAGAACTTCCGCGGTGTGTCTGTTGTCGCGCAAACACTTCATAGCCAATACAGCCTGCTGACGCTTGCCAGTAGCTGCCCCATAATGGGACAACTGGTGTGCAACAGTGGCAGCTGTGGATGGAGTGGTTGGGCGACTGCGGTCTGTGGACGAGCTCTCGCTTCTGCAGGAGGACGAGGAGGAGGAGGAGGGGGTGTGAACGGCTACAGCCAACTGTTTCCTAGACCGTGGGCTAGGCAGAACTGTCCCAAAATTGCTGTCCCCTGTGGACCCTGCATCCATCACATTCACCCAGTGTGCCGTGATGGACACGTAACGTCCCTGGCCATGCCTACTGGTCCATGCATCTGTTGTCAGGTGCACCTTTGTGCTCACAGATTGCCTGAGTGCATGGACGATGCGCTCTTTAACATGCTGGTGGAGGGCTGGGATGGCTTTTCTCGAAAAGAAGTGTCGACTGGGTAGCTCGTAGCATGGTACAGCGTAGTCCATCAGGGCTTTGAAAGCTTCGCTTTCAACTAACCGGTAGGGCATCATCTCTAACGAGATTAGTCTAGCTATGTGGGCGTTCAAACCCTGGGTACGCGGATGCAAGGCTAAGTACTTCCTTTTTCTAACCAGAGTCTCATGTAGGGTGAGCTGGACTGGAGAGCTGGAGATCGTGGAACTAGTGGGGGTGCCGGTGGACATGGCAGACTGAGAGACGGTTGGAGACGGTATTGTTGCCGCCTATGCCCTAGATGCAGTGTTTCCTACTACGAAACTGGTGATTCCCTGACCCTGACTGCTTTGGCCTGGCAAAGAAACCTGCACAGATACTGCAGGTGGTGCGGAAAATGGTGGCCTTACACTGACAGAAGAGATGTAGCATTGCTGACTAGCTTCATTGGCCGAGGTTGCTACAACCTTAAGGGACGTTTGGTAGTTAGTCCAGGCTTGCAAATGCATGGTGGTTAAATGTCTATGCATGCAACTTGTATTTAGACTTTTCAGATTCTGCCCTCTGCTTAAGGTAGTTGAACATTTTTGACAGATGACTTTGCGCTGATCATGTGGATGTTGTTTAAAAAATTGCCAGACTGCACTCTTTCTAGCATCGGATCCCTTTTCAGACATTGCAGACTGAGCTTTAACCGGATGGCCACGCTGTCCTCCAACAGGTTTTGGCTTTGCCACGCATTTTGGGCCATCTATGGGCCCGGCAGATGGAACCTGTTGCGATGTTGATGCCTGCTGCGGCCCCTCCTCCTCCGCTTCAGAACTACTGCCGCCTGCACCCTGTTTCCCCAATGGCTGCCAATCGGGGTCAACAACTGGGCCATCTATAACCTCCTCTTCTAGCTCGTGTGCAACTTCGTCTGTGTCACCGTGTAAGTCGATGGTATAGCGTTCGTGACGGGGCAACATAGTCTCATCAGGGTCTGATTCTGGATCAGTACCCTGCGAGGGCAATGTTGTGGTCTGAGTCAAAGGACCAGCATAGTAGTCTGGCTGTGGCTGTGCATCAGTGCACTCCATGTCAGATTCAACTTGTAATGGGCATGGCCTGTTAACTGTTTCACTTTCTAAGCCAGGGACGGTATGTGTAAAGAGCTCCATGGAGTAACCCATTGTGTCGCCTGCTGCATCCTTCTCTGTTGCTGTTTTTGCTAAAGAGGACAAGGAAGCGACTTGTCCCTGACCGTGAACATCCACTAACGACGCGCTGCTTTTACATTTACCAGTTTCAGAAGAGGAGGCAAAAGAGCTAGAGGCTGAGTCAGCAAGGTAAGCCAAAACTTGCTCTTGCTGCTCCAGCTTTAAAAGCGGTTTTCCTACTCCCAGAAAAGGGAGCGTTCGAGGCCTTGTGTAGCCAGACGACGAACCTGGCTCCACAGCTCGAGACTTAGGTGCTACATTGTTTTTCCCACGACCACCCGATGCTCCACTACCACTACCATCATTACCAGCTGGCAATGAACGCCCACGGCCACGACCTCTTCCACCAGACTTCCTCATTGTTTTAAAAACGTCACCAAACTAACGGTATTTGTTACTGTCAAACAACTGACAAGGTGAACTCTAACTTCTGTATGATTTAGATATCCTTTTATATGTGGGTGAGACCGCAAGGAAAATCAGGCACGATGTTACACACTCTGTTTCCTGTGGCACCAAATGAGAGCGATGCCACACACGCAGGACTGTGACTCAAGCACAAAGGTCAATATTAATCTCCCACTGTTTTTTTTTTTTTCAGGGAGAATTTAGATACCAAATTTAAAAAAAAACCACTAGGCTTTCTATGGCCCACTATTTAAGAGAGATGGCACACTCAGGACTGGCACACAAGCAGAAAGGCCAATATTAATCTCCCACGTTTTTTTTTATTTTTTCAGGGAGAATTTAGATACCAAATTTAAAAAAAAACACTAGGCTTTCTATGGCCCACTATTTAAAAGAGATGGCACACTCAGGACTGGCAGACAAGCAGAAAGGCCAATATTAATCTCCCACTGTTTTTTTTTTTTCAGGGAGAATTTAGATACCAAATTTAAAAAAAAAACACTAGGCTTTCTATGGCCCACTATTTAAGAGAGATGCCACACTCAGGACTGGCAGACAAGCAGAAAGGCCAATATTAATCTCCCACTGTTTTTTTTTAAGGGAGAATTTAGATACCAAATTTAAAAAAAAAACACTAGGCTTTCTATGGCCCACTATTTAAGAGAGATGGCACACTCAGGACTGGCACACAAGCAGAAAGGCCAATATTTATCTCCCACATTTTTTTTTATTTTTCTCAGGGAGAATTTAGATACCAAATTTTTTTAAAAAAACACTAGGCTTTCTATGGCTTACTATTTAAGAGAGATGGCACACTCAGGACTGGCACACAAGCAGAAAGGCCAATATTAATCTCCCACGGTTTTTTTTTTTTCAGGGAGAATTTAGATACCAAATTTAAAAAAAAAAACACTAGGCTTTCTATGGCCCACTATTTAAGAGAGATGGCACACTCAGGACTGGCAGACAAGCAGAAAGGCCAATATTAATCTCCCACTGTTTTAATTTTTTCAGGGAGAATTTAGATACCAAATTTAAAAAAAAAACTAGGCTTTCTATGGCCCACTATTTAAGAGAGATGGCACACTCAGGACTGGCAGACAAGCAGAAAGGCCAATATTAATCTCCCACAGTTTTTTTTCAGGGAGAATTTAGATACCAAATTTAAAAAAAAAAAGCCTAGGCTTTCTATGGCCCACCATTTAAGAGAGATGGCACACTCAGGACTGGCACACAAGCAGAAAGGCCAATGTTAATCTCCCACATTTTTTTTTTTTTTTCAGGGAGAATTTAGATACCAAATTTAAAAAAAAAAACACTAGGCTTTCTATGGCCCACTATTTAAGAGAGATGGCACACTCAGGACTGGCAGACAAGCAGAAAGGCCAATATTAATCTCCCACTGTTTTATTTTTTTCAGGGAGAATTTAGATACCATATTTATAAAAAAAAACTAGGCTTTCTATGGCCCACTATTTAAGAGAGATGGCACACTCAGGACTGGCAGACAAGCAGAAAGGCCAATATTAATCTCCCACAGTTTTTTTTTTTCAGGGAGAATTTAGATACCAAATTTTTTTTAAAAAAAACCTAGGCTTTCTATGGACCACCATTTAAGAGAGATGGCACACTCAGGACTGGCACACAAGCAGAAAGGCCAATATTAATCTCCCACGGTTTTTTTTTTTTTTTCAGGGAGAATTTAGATACCAAATTTAAAAAAAAACACTAGGCTTTCTATGGCCCACTATTTAAGAGAGATGGCACACTCAGGACTGGCAGACAAGCAGAAAGGCCAATATTAATCTCCCACTGTTTTTTTTTTTTCAGGGAGAATTTAGATACCAAATTTAAAAAAAAAACCTAGGCTTTCTATGGCCCACTATTTAAGAGAGATGGCACACACAGGACTGGCACTCTAGCAGAAATGCCAATCTTAATCTTCCACAACTTATTTTTTTAGGGAGAATTAAAAAAAAAAAAAAAAGGGACTGTCCTACAATTACTATCTCCCTGCAGTAATCTCAGCCAGGTATGGCAGGCAGCAATAAAAAGGAGTGGACTGCTGCACAAATTAAATCAAAAGTGTGGACAAACAAAAAAGATAGCTGTGCAGAAAGGAAGGAACAACAGGATTTGTGCTTTGAAAAAAGCAGTTGGTTTGCACAGCGGTGTACACACAGCAATGCAGCTATCAGGGAGCCTTCTAGAGCAGCCCAATGAGCTACAGCGCTGAGGAAAAAAAATGTAGCTTCCACTGTCCCTGCAAACAAAAGGTGGTGTTGGACAGTGGAAATCGCTACAGCACAAGCGGTTTGGTGGTTAATGGATCCTGCCTACTGCTATCCCTGCTTCTGACGAAGCGGCAGCAACCTCTCCCTATGCTCAGATCAGCAGCAGTAAGATGGCGGTCGGCGGGAACGCCTCTTTATAGCCCCTGTGACGCCGAAGACAGCAAGCCAATCACTGCAATGCCCTTCTCTAAGATGGTGGGGACCAGGACCTATGTCATCACGCTGCCCACACTCTGCGTCCACCTTCATTGGCTGAGAAATGACGCTTTTAGCGTCATTGAAATGCGACTTTGGCGTGAAAGTCGCGTACCGCATGGCCGACCCCACAAAGGGGTCGGGTCGGGTTTCGTGAAACCCGACTGTGCCAAAAGTCGGCAACTTTTGAAAATGAACGATCCTTTTCGCTCAACACTAATGCTGACTAGTGCATCATCTGCACTCACCATCCCTGTGGAATCATTGAAGGCACGCAAAACCTGGCAGATGTCCTTCATAGTGGCCCACTATGTGGTTGTGCGACTTCTTTGCGCCTGATGCAGCTGGTACTCCATTACTGCTGGCTGCTGCTCACACAACCGCTCCAACATATGTATCATTGAATTCCACCTGGTGGGTAGGTCACATATGATGCGATGTTCCGGAAGACGGAATCGGCACTGCAATTGCGCGATCTTGCCATGCTGGAACGCCGCAAGTAAGCGCACTCTATGCGGACCTTGTGTAGCAGTGCATCAAAATCCGGTTAGTCCCTCAAAAAACTATGCACGACCAAGTTGAGCACATGTGCCAGACATGGGATGTGAGTGAGTTTGCCTAGGCCCAGAGCTGCCACCAGTTTTCGGCCATTGTCACACACTACCATGCCTGGCTGGAGATTTGCTGGCACAAACCACTAGTCACTCTCCTGCTTGATGGCATTCCAGAGCTCCTGCGCTGTGTGGCTTCGATTCCCCAAAGAAAACAATTTCAATATGGCCTGTTGATTTTTGGCCACGGCTGTGATCATATCTGTCGTAACAGGTAAGCGTTCACGGGTCCATGTGGAGGTGGACTGTGACGGCTCCTGCAGCGCTGGTTCAGAGGAACTGGAGTATGAGGAGGTGTCAATGTGTACAGACTGGATTCCTGCAATCCGTGGAGTTGGCAGAACGCGTACAGCGCCACAACATTTACCCAACAGGCAGTGAGGGAAAGGTATCGTCCCTGTCCATGGTGACTGGTCCATGCATCGGTTGTGAGGTGGACCTTGCTACTGATGGTGTTTCATAGCGCATGTTTAATGTTTCCCTCCACATGCCTTTGCAGGGCAGGGACGGCTTACCTGCTGAATTAAAAGCGTCTAGGCACGTTGTATTGTGGGACTGCCAAAGCCATCAAGTTACGGAAGGTGTCAGTCTCCACCAGCCTGAATGACAGCATTTCAAGGGACAGTAGTTTTGCAATGCCAGAATTCAGAGCCTGTGCTTGGGGGTGGTTTGCCGAGAATGGCCGCCTTTTCTCCCATGCCTGTGCTACCCATGGCTGTAGACTGGGCTGGGAGTGTGAGGATGACAGGGAACATGGTGCTGTGGGTGGAATTACACTGGGTCTCTGGACAACAGTGCCAGAGGTTCTTCCATGACGATCCTGTGAGGAAGCCGAACCAGCTGTGTGTGAACTGGAGGAAGAGGCTACAACACGAGCTGAAGTGGTGGTAGGTGCCGCTGTAGGTTGGCCTAGGTCTTCAGTGTGTTTTTGTAACTCCACCATGTGCTTGGTCCGCACATGTTTCCACATATTTGTGGTATTGAGGTTGCTGACACTTTTCCCTCTTTTGACTTTCTGATTACACAGCTTGCATTTGACAAAGCAAATGTCATCTGCAACTGTGTCAGAAAAGGACCAGGCACTGCAAGTCTTGGGAGCACCCATTTTGGCTTTTGGAAGAGGCATGCTCCTAATGGGTGCCGAAGTGGATGCTACAGGCAACGCAGTCTTCCCCCTCCCTCTCCCTCTTTGGGCCGTTTGGGGTATCTCTTCCTCAGAGCTGCTACCACCACCTTCCTGAACCTCACGCCATGATGGGTCAAGGACCTCATCATCTACACTACCCTCTTCCAACAACTGCTTCTCCTGGGTAGTCTCGGCAGCACAGTACTCACTAGAAAGTGGCACCCGAGTCTCATCATCAGATGCGTACTGAGGTGTGCTGACCGGAGGCACTGGCCCACCCACCTCTTCAGATTAAGAGAGACCAAGCTGTTGGGCATCACCGCATACTGCCTCTTCTTCCATTTCTCTAATGCTGCTTGGCTGGCCCCCTCATTCCAAGCCAAAAGATTCAGAGAACAGAAGTAGAGATTGCTCTTGTCCTGGGTTCTCTGACTGCCTGGGCAAATTGGCAGGTGGTGAAGAGACAGATGGGTGCTCTTCAGTGCTCTGTGCCTGACAGGATGTGGCACTAATTGAACTCGATGCGTTAGCTGCCATCCATCCGGCAACGGCTTCAATTTGTTCATCCTGCAGCAGCCGGGAACAGCAAGCTCCAACAAAAGCCGCGCATGAAGGACTGTTCCCTGCTAAAACTGGGGGATGATGAGTCACCAGTGCCCGCAGCAGGCACAGAATTCCCACGTTCTCTTCCTGCTCCACCTCCACGCCCACAACCACGTGCCTTACTCCCTGCCTTATTCATCTTGGTAGACTGATAAAGATAGGCAGAAAAGTACTAAGGGCTTAGTATGCTTATTCCTGGACAGATGCTAACAGGTATAAGAAACACTAATTTTATAAAGTGTGGACTAGACTTTAATATGAGCTACGGTGACCTACACAACTGTAAAAAGAGGAGTGTTTGGTGAACTTTATTTCCTTTTTGTTTTTTTCACAGAACAGACTACAGCGTGAGCTGAACTCACACAGAGACCTTGCAAACAGCCGTGAATGGCGCTGCAAGGCCTAAAAAAGCTCCTCTATGCAATCCTATATAGTGTTTTTCCACAATCTAGCAGGATACGGATGGTAACCCACTAATAGGATAAATCTGGACAAAATGTGCAGCAAGCAGCACTAATTGAAAAAATGACAATGGAACAGTATGAGGCAGTGACGCACGAAGAGCTGACTACAATCGGCTGTGGCTGTAGAACAGACTACAGATTGAGCTGAACTCACACAGAGACCTTGCAGACAGCCGTGAATGGCGCTGCAAGGCCTAAAAAAGCTCCTCTATGTAATCCTATATAGTATTTTTCCACAATCTAGCAGGATACGGATGGAAACCCACTAATAGGATAAATCTGGACAGAATGTAAAGCAGGCAGCACCAATTGAAAAAATGACAATGGAACAGTATGAGGCATTGACGCACGCTGAGCTGACTACAACCGGCTGTGGCTGCAGAACATACTACAGAGTGAGCTGCACTCACACAGAGACTTTGCAGACAGCTGTGAACGGCGCTGCAAGACCTAAAAAAGCTCCTCTATGTAATCATATATAGTGTTTTTCCACAATTTAGCAGGATACGGATGGAAACCCACTAATAGGATAAATCTGGACAAAATGTGCAGCAGGCAGCACTAATTGAAAAAAAGGACAATGGAACAGTGTGAGGCAGTGACGCACACTGAGCTGTCTACAACCGGCTGTTGCTCAACACTACTGAGCACCCAATTTAAGGATTTCAGTTTAGAATACCTTGGGAAGAACTATAAAATCTGTTGCCAATTTCATATCTATGTTAACAGGAGAAAGTTATGCTAATCTAATGTGACCTTAATGTGACATCATGAATGACATCAAGGTGCTAACTCCAGGCTGGCCAGATATTTATTTTGTACTAGATGGTGGCCCGATTCTAATGCATCGGGTATTCTAGAATATGTATTTATGTTTGTATATAGCAGCCACATAGTATATAGCACAGGCCACGTAGTATATAGGAGCCATGTAGTATATAGCAGACAAATACTATGTGGTCTGTGCTATATATTATGTGGCTGCTATATACATACATATTGTAGAATACCTGATGCGTTAATACAGGCCACGCAATATATAACAGTGGCCACGCAGTATATAACACAGCCACGTACTATATAACACAGTCCACGCAGTATATAGCAGCCACGCAGTATATTACACAGGCAACATAGTATATAACACAGGCCATGCAGTATATAACACTGGCCACGTAATATATAGCACATCTCGCACAGTATATAGCAGCCACGTAGTATATAACACTGGCCACGTAGTATATAGCAGCCACGTAGTTTATAACACTGCCCAAGCAGTATATAACAGTGGCCATGTAGTATATAGCACGCAGTATAGAACATAGCCCACGTATTATATAGCACAGTCACATAGTATATAACACTGCCCACATAGTATATAACACTGCCTATGTAGTATATAGCAGCCACGCAGTATCTAACACAGCCCACGTAGTATACAGCAGTGTGGGCACCATATCCCTGTTAACCCCTTTACCCCCAAGGGTGGTTTGCATGTTAATGACCGGGCCAATTTTTACAATTCTGACCACTGTCCCTTTATGAGGTTATAACTCTGGAACGCTTCAATGGATCCTGGTGATTCTGACATTGTTTTCTCGTGACATATTGTACTTCATGACAATGGTAAAAATTCTTTGATAGTACCTGCGTTTATTTGTGAAAAATCGGAAATTTGGCGAAAATTATGAAAATTTCGCAATTTTCCAACTTTGAATTTTTATGCAATTAAATCACAGAGATATGTCACACAAAATACTTAATAAGTAACATTTCCCACATGTCTACTTTACATCAGCACAATTTTGGAACCAAAATTTTTTTTTGTTAGGGAGTTATAAGGGTTAAAAGTTGACCAGCAATTTCTCATTTCTACAACACCAGTTTATTTTAGGGACCACATCTCATTTGAAGTCATTTTGAGGGGTCTATATGATAGAAAATACCCAAGTGTGACACCATTCTAAAATCTACACCCCTCAAGGTGCTCAAAACCACATTCAAGAAGTTTATTAACCCTTCTGGTGCTTCACAGGAATTTTTTGAATGTTTAAAAAAAATGAACATTTAACTTTTTTTCACAAAAAATTTAATTCAGCTCCAATTTGTTTTATTTTACCAAGGGTAACAGGAGAAAATGGACCCCAAACATTGTTGTACAATTTGTCCTGAGTATGTCAATACCCCACATGTGGGGGTAAACCACTGTTTGGGCGCATGGCAGAGCTCGGAAGCAAAGGAGTGCCATTTGACTTTTCAATGCAAAATTGACTGGAATTGAGATGGGATGCCATGTTTCGTTTGGAGAGCCCCTGATGTGGCTAAACATTGAAACCCCCCACAAGTGACACCATTTTGGAAAGTAGACCCCCTAAGGAACTTATCTAGAGGTGTGGTGAGCACTTTGACCCACCAAGTGCTTCACAGAAGTTTATAATGTAGAACCGTAAAAATAAAAAATCATATTTTTTCACAAAAATTATCTTTTCGCCCCCAATTTTTTATTTTCCCAAGGGTAAGAGAAGAAATTGGACCCCAAAAGTTGTTGTACAATTTGTCTTGAGTACGCTGATACCCCATATGTGGGGGTAAACCACTGTTTGGGCGGATGGGAGAGCACGGAAGGGAAGGAGCGCCGTTTGACTTTTCAAAGCAAAATTGACAGGAATTGAGATAGAACGCCATGTTGCGTTTGAAGAGCCACTGATGTGCCTAAACATTGAAACCCCCCACAAATGACACCATTTTGGAAAGTAGACCCCCTAAGGAACTTATCTAGAGGTGTGGTGAGCACTTTGACCCACCAAGTGCTTCACAGAAGTTTATAATGCAGAGCCATAAAAATAAAACAAAATTTTTTTCCCACAAAAATTATTTTTTTAGCCCCCAGTTTTGTATTTTCCTGAGGGTAACAGGAGAAATTGGACCCCAAAATTTGTTGCCCAATTTGTCCTGAGTGCGATGATACACCATATGTGGGGGGAACCACTGTTTGGGCACATGGGAGGGCTCAGAAGGGAAGGAGTGCCATTTGGAATGCAGACTTAGATGGAATAGTCTGCAGGTGTCACATTGCGTTTGCAGAGCGCCTAATGTACCTAAACAGTAGAAACCCCCCACAAGTGACCCCATATTGGAAACTAGACCCCCCAGGGAACTAATCTAGATGTGTTGTGAGAACTTTGAACCCCCAAGTGTTTCACTACAGTTTATAACGCAGAGCCGTGAAAATAAAAAATCTTTTTTTTTCCCACAAAAAATATGTTTTAGCCCCGAGTTTTGTATTTTCACAAGGGTAACAGGAGAAATTGGACCCCAAAAGTTGTTGTCCTATTTGTCCTGAGTACGCTGATATCCCATATGTTGGGGTAAACCCCTGTTTGGGCACACGGGAGCGCTCGGAAGGGAAGAAGCACTGTTTTACTTTTTCAACGCAGAATTGGCTGGAATTGAGATCGGACGCCATGTCGCGTTTGGAGAGCCCCTGATGTGCCTAAACAGTGGAAACCCCACAATTATAACTGAAATCCTAATCCAAACACATCCCTAACCCTAATCCCAACAGTAACCCTAACCACACCTCTAACCCAGACACACCCCTAACCCTAATCCCAACCCTATTCCCAACCGTAAATGTAATCTAAACCCTAACTGTAACTTTAACCCCAACCCAAACTGTAGCCCTAGCCCTAGCCCTAACCCTAATCCTAACTCTAGCCCTAACCCTAGCCCTAACCCTAGCCCTAACCCTAACCCTAGCCCTAACCCTAGCCCTAACCCTAGCCCTAACCCTAGCCCTAACCCTAACCCTAGCCCTAACTCTAACCCTAGCCCTAATGGGAAAATGGAAATAAATACATTTTTTTAATTTTTCCCTAACTAAGGGGGTGATGAAGGGGGGTTTGATTTACTTTTATAGCGGGTTTTTTAGCGGATTTTTATGATTGGCAGCCGTCACACACTGAAAGACGCTTTTTATTGCAAAAAATATTTTTTGCGTTACCACATTTTGAGAGCTATAATTTTTCTATATTTTGGTCCACAGAGTCATGTGAGGTCTTGTTTTTTGCGGGACGAGTTGACGTTTTTATTGGTAACATCTTCGGGCACGTGACATTTTTTGATCGCTTTTTATTCCGATTTTTGTGAGGCAGAATGACCAAAAACCAGCTATTCATGAATTTCTTTTGGGGGAGGCGTTTATACCGTTCCGCGTTTGGTAAAATTGATAAAGCAGTTTTATTCTTCGGGTCAGTACGATTACAGCGACACCTCATTTATATCATTTTTTTATGTTTTGGCGCTTTTATACGATAAAAACTATTTTATAGAAAAAATAATTATTTTGGCATCGCTTTATTCTCAGGACTATAACTTTTTTATTTTTTTGCTGATGATGCTGTATGGCAGCTCGTTTTTTGCGGGACAAGATGACGTTTTCAGCGGTACCATGGTTATTTATATCTGTCTTTTTGATCGCGTGTTATTCCACTTTTTGTTCGGCAGTATGATAATAAAGCGTTGTTTTTTGCCTCTTTTTTTTTTTTTTCTTACGGTGTTTACTGAAGGGGTTAACTAGTGGGCCAGTTTTATAGGTCGGGCCGTTACGGACGCGGCGATACTAAATATGTGTACTTTATTGTTTTTTTTTTTTATTTAGATAAAGAAATGTATTTATGGGAATAATATATATATTTTTTTTCATTATTTTGGAATATTTTTTTTTATTTTTTTTTTACACATTTGAAAAATTTTTTTTTTACTTTGTCCCAGGGGGGGACATCACAGATCAGTGATCTGACAGTTTGCACAGCACTCTGTCAGATCACTGATCTGACATGCAGCGCTGCAGCCTTCACAGTGCCTGCTCTGAGCAGGCTCTGTGAAGCCACCTCCCTCCCTGCAGGACCCGGATCCGCGGCCATCTTGGATCCGGGGCTCGAGCAGGGAGGGAGGGAGGTGAGACCCTCGCAGCAACGCGATCACATCGCGTTGCTGCGGGGGGCTCAGGGAAGCCCGCAAGGAGCCCCCTCCCTGCGCGGTGCTTCCCTGAACCGCCGGCACATCGCGATCATCTTTGATCGCGGTGTGCCAGGGGTTAATGTGCTGGGGGAGGTCCGTGACCGCTCCTGGCACATAGTGCCGGATGTCAGCTGCGATAGGCAGCTGACACCCGGCCGCGATCGGCGGCGCTCCCCCCGTGAGCGCCGCCGATCGTGCTGGACGTACTATCCCGTCCATGGTCATCGGGGCCCACCCCACATGGACGGGATAGTACGTCCGATGTCAGAAAGGGGTTAAAAAATAATTAAAATAAAAAATAGTTATATACTCACCCCTGGGATCCACCAAAGCTCCGGTGATACGCGCACAGCTGCAGCCATCTTCCGTTCACAGGATGCATTGCAAAATTACCCAGATGACTTAGCGGTCATAAAGGCATAGGCAGCATCAATAGTAAAAAGTTGGGGACACACAGGGTTAATAGCAGCGGTTATGGAGTGTGTTACCCGCTGTTGTGAATTCTGTGGCAGAGCTCCCTCCTGAGACAGACTACTAGACTTCAGCGGGGGGTGGTTCTCAAAGGCTCTTTTGCATGTGGCAGCTGCAATGTATGCCCCTATATGTGTGCTAACAAGGATTTTTTTGTCAACCCTAGGGATGGTACTAGATTTGCTTTGAAGAAATACATCAATTGCAAAAGTTGTTGTGTCATCTATGCCGTGATATGCCCGTGTCATATGGTATACGTGTGGCAGACATCTCAAGAACTCCGACGCCGCATACAGAAGCACTTCTCCACTATAAACCTAGCCTCTCTGGATCAAGCAAAGGGTAAAACTCTTACCTCAGTGGCATCCCACTACCTTACCCACCACTCCGGTAGAATCGGCAACACACGGGTGGTTGGGTTGGAGAAGATACAGCTCTCTAACAGGGGTGGCTGTCCTAGGAAATTGCTTTTGCGGTCAGAGTCCCGCTGGATCTTTCTTCTTAATTCGATTACTCCAATGGGCCTTAATGAGGAGCTTTTATTCACTGGCTTTTTGGGTGAATAATAGTTTCCCCTATCCCCGGTGGGTTTGATTATTTAGGGTTACTAGTCATCTCATGCTTTTTCTATATATATATATATATATATATATATATATATATATATATATATATATATATATATATATATATATTTAGTCATCTTATGCTTCTCTTATATTTATATATATGAAAATAAATTTTTTTCAGGTGCCGCATGTCCCTCTCCATCTTGTACTCACATTGGCGTTGGGGTTACCTATTGTCTTTCGACATCATTGGGCTGGAGATTGGACAAATTTGAAGCAGTCTCGGAATATACCCTGGAGTGGACCTTAACCACTATGTGACTATTTTTCGACATCATTGGGCTGGTTAATGGACAAGTCTCGATCAGTCTTGGGATATACCTTGGAGTGGACCATGATTATCACATGTGACTTACACACCATGAGTTCCCGGACTTCTGGATCTCTGGACATATGGAGCAATGGACACCTTTGCGTATTCATGTTGGTCATTGTCCCGTCGTTTTACTGTCATTATGATTGGATTTGTCCCCCCTCCCTCGATCCATCCACAGTGCACTATATATATTAGGGTTGTACTACAATTTATTTATTCTTATATCGTTGGCCCTGTGCTATCTGGATTTCGGGGGTAGTCCTATTTGATTTATTCACCCCGCGTATTTGGAGGTTTTATTTCCGGCTGTCTTGCATGTTTAGTCTCCTCCCTGCTGCCTGCTTGTGGGCCAGTTTTTTCCATGACTGGTCATTTTGGGCCTATTACCTATGAACCTACCCGATCCTTTTTGGGCTTGACCTTTGCTGACCGCTCGTCATCTTGTACAGGTCCTCCTTCTATTTGGTCCTTTGGGTCCATCTCTGTGTCCGGTTGTTGCTCTACGGGCTTTCTTTCTGGTACTGACATATGGGGTGCTCTTTCTACATATATAAATATATCTGCTTTGTGTATTTTTACTTTATGGACCGGTGGTTTGCGGTCCGATTTCTGTATTTTTGTTTATTTGTCCTTAATATATATTGCATTTTTTCTTCTTCATTCATTGTGCCGTATTTTTGGTTAGGTTATATGTTTTTTGTGGAATTGCATGTGTATGAATGGCTATATGTCTTATTTGTGCATGTTTGTCTTATATGTTGTGGCGCCTTGTCTTGTCATTTTCATTTTATTATTCATTTTTGATTTATATATATATTTCTTATTTTCTTCTCTCTCTTTTTTATATACAATTTGTGTCTTTATATAATTCTTCTTTTTTCTGCACGTTTACTCTGGAGATTGTCAGACTGGTCCTTTTGCTCTATTTCTTTCAAATTTGGTGTTTGTTGCACCATGGCTCTTATTGTCAGCAATATTCTGCTTTTGCCTGATGCCTGATAACTTTATTGGGCCCGGCGTAGCTTTATAATACTCCTGTGGTCGGCTTAGACCTTTACAAATTCTGCGCTGGCGCTGTGACTATCTGTCACCGTGCCCATGCGCGAATCAGCGTTGCTAGTTGCCATCTATCCAGGCCGCTCTGGTCGGCTTCGACCTTTACAAATTCTGCGCAGGCGCTGTGATTATCTGTCACCATGCCCATGCGCGAATTAGCATCGCTAGCTGCTATTCATTCAGGCCGCTCTGGTGTCCTCACTCCTCGACGCAGGCGCTGTCGCACTGCTCCTTTGGGCGCATGCGCAGCCCTGGTCAGCGTTGCTCTGTTTACTTCCGGTTTCGGCCGCCATATCTCTCCTGGACACCTGCGCTCCACACCGGTGCCTGGTATGCTCATCAGCTTGCAGGTATTTATGTGCCCTGCGGTTACCTGTACACATCTTCCCCTGACGAAGCCGTACGGGTTACGGCGATACGCGTTGGGTCGCGCCCCACTCTCATTTTCATCTGGGGCCCTCTCCTGGTTGGTATCTCCATCTTTGTTGGCCTGCTGGTGTCATTTGCTATTTGGTCTTTGGCACTTGGCCCTGTGCCATTCTTGGTACACATATGACTGTGGCCGTGTTCTATGGCCTTTTCTATCTGTGTTGACCTGGGTATCTGTCCTTCATGGACGACTATGGCCCTTTTGGATCGTTTTTGAGTATTACTCACCCTCCGTTATAAGCCCACTGGGGTCCGTATATTATGCACTCTGGCCACTTTATTAGATGTGGCGGAGCGTTATATATGCTATAGGGTCACTATAGGGGGTTCATGTATTTTCCTTCCAGATTCATTGGCATTAGCTTAGATGGTTTTTATAACTATAATATACTGACATTTATATGCTTATTATTTTGTGTATCTGCTGTTACTACACCATCTTTACTGTATGAGACAATTGCCATGCTTGTAGGGGGTCCATGAGTGGGGTGCCAGTTTTCTGGTTTTACTTATGTTTTATATGTGTTTTTTGCTGTGTTTTTTGTACCTAATAAAAATATTTTCATATATTATTATGTGTAGTGTGCAGGCTTTACGGTAGTTCTTTTTTCTCTGTTTCGTTCAGAGCTCCCTCCTGTGGTCACAAGTGGTACTTCGGCTGATTCTCTCTGTGAGCTTCTGTTGGTGGAGGGAAGTGGTACTGCGGCTTCTGAGTTTCCTCCCTCAGGTGATCTGGTGGGGTCGTTAGGTGCTTCTCTGCTTAACTCCACCTAATGCTTTGATCCTGGCTTCCTGTCAATGTTCCAGTGTTGGACTTGCTTTTCCCTGGATCATTCCTGTGGCCTGCTGCTCTGCATAGCTAAGTTCTTCTTTGCTATTTGTTTGCTATTTTTTCTGTCCAGCTTGTCTAATTTGTTGCTGGAAGCTCTGGGACGCAAAGGGTGTACCTCCGTGCCGTTAGTTCGGTGCGGAGGGTCTTTTTGCCCCCTTTGCGTGGTTTTCTTTAGGGTTTTGTGTAGACCGCAAAGTTACCTTTCTATCCTCGCTCTGTTAAGAAAGTCGGGCCTCACTTTGCTGAATCTATTTCATCTCTACGTTTGTCTTTTCATCTTAACTCACAGTCATTATATGTGGGGGGCTGCCTTTTCCTTTGGGGTATTTCTCTGAGGCAAGGTAGGCTTATTTTCTATCTTCAGGCTAGTTAGTTTCTCAGGCTGTGCCGAGTTGCATAGGCAGAGTTAGGCGCAATCCACGGCTGCCTCTAGTGTTGTTTGGAGAGGATTAGGGATTGCGGTCTGCAGAGTTCCCACGTCTCAGAGCTCGTTCTAGGATTTTGGGTTATTGTCAGATCACTGTATGTGCTCTGACCGCTATGTCCATTGTGGTACTGAATTGCCTTTCATAACAGTACAGGAAGCCCAAAGTACTAATGATTCTCAATAGAGGGAAAAAAGAAGTTCTGAGACCATTTTTTTTTTCTTTGCACTGTGTTTTGCCTTTTTTTTCCCCTAGACATTTGGGTGGTTCAGTACACAGGTGTAGCGATGGACATTAGAAGTCTGTCTTCATCTGTGGATCAGCTCTCGGCAAGAGTACAAAAGATTCAAGACACTTTTGATCAGAAATCTATGTTAGAACCAAGAATTCCTATTCCTGATTTGTTTTTTGGAGATAGAACTAAGTTTCTGAGTTTCAAAAATAATTGTAAATTATCTCTGGCCTTGAAACCTCGCTCCTCTGGTGATCCAGTTCAACAGGTTTTGATTGTTATTTCTTTTTTGCACGGCGACCCTCAGGACTGGGCATTTTCTCTTGCGCCAGGAGATCCTGCATTGAGTAATATCGATGCGTTTTTCCTGGCGCTCGGATTGCTGTACGATGAACCTAATTCAGTGGATCAGGCAGAGAAAAATTTGCTGGCTCTTTGTCAGGGTCAGGATGAGATAGAGGTATATTGTCAGAAATTTAGAAAGTGGTCCGTGCTCACTCAATGGAATGAATCTGTGCTGGCAGCTATGTTCAGAAAGGGTCTCTCTGAAGCCCTTAAGGATGTCATGGTGGGATTTCCTATGCCTGCTGGTTTGAATGAGTCTATGTCTTTGGCCATTCAGATCGGTCGACGCTTGCGTGAGCGTAAATCTGTGCACCATTTGGCGGTATTACCTGAGCTTAAACCTGAGCCTATGCAGTGCGATAGGACTTTGACCAGAGTTGAACGGCAAGAACACAGACGTCTGAATGGGCTGTGTTTCTACTGTGGTGATTCCACTCATGCTATCTCTGATTGTCCTAAGCGCACTAAGCGGTTCGCTAGGTCTGCCACCATTGGTACGGTACAGTCAAAATTTCTTCTTGATCTGCTCTTTGTCATCGTATTCTGTCATGGCATTTGTGGATTCAGGCGCTGCCCTGAATTTGATGGACTTGGAGTATGCTAAGCGTTGTGGGTTTCTCTTAGAGCCCTTGCAGTGTCCTATTCCATTGAGAGGAATTGATGCCACGCCTTTGGCCAAGAATAAGCCTCAATACTGGACCCAGCTGACCATGTGCATGGCTCCTGCACATCAGGAGGTTATTCGCTTTCTGGTGTTGCATAATCTGCATGATGTGGTCGTGTTGGGGTTGCCATGGCTACAAGCCCATAATCCAGTATTAGATTGGAAATCCATGTCGGTGTCCAGCTGGGGTTGTCAGGGGGTACATGGTGATGTTCCATTTCTGTCAATTTCGTCATCCACCCCTTCTGAGGTTCCAGAGTTCTTGTCTGATTACCGGGATGTATTTGATGAGCCCAAGTCCGATGCCCTACCTCCGCATAGGGATTGTGATTGTGCTATCAATTTGATTCCTGGTAGTAAATTCCCAAAAGGTCGACTGTTTAATTTATCCGTGCCTGAGCACGCCGCTATGCGCAGTTATGTGAAGGAATCCCTGGAGAAGGGGCATATTCGCCCGTCATCGTCACCATTAGGAGCAGGGTTCTTTTTTGTAGCCAAGAAGGATGGTTCGCTGAGACCTTGTATAGATTACCGCCTTCTAAATAAGATCACGGTTAAATTTCAGTACCCCTTGCCATTGTTATCTGATTTGTTTGCTCGGATTAAGGGGGCTAGTTGGTTCACCAAGATAGATCTTCGTGGTGCGTATAATCTGGTGCGAATCAGGCGAGGAGATGAATGGAAAACTGCATTTAATACGCCCGAGGGTCATTTTGAGTATCTAGTGATGCCATTCGGACTTGCCAATGCTCCATCAGTGTTTCAGTCCTTTATGCATGACATCTTCCGAGAGTACCTGGATAAATTCCTGATTGTGTACTTGGATGACATTTTGATCTTCTCGGATGATTGGGAGTCTCATGTGAAGCAGGTCAGAACAGTTTTTCAGGTACTGCATGCTAATTCTTTGTTTGTGAAGGGATCAAAGTGTCTCTTTGGTGTGCAGAAGGTTTCATTTTTGGGGTTCATCTTTTCCCCTTCTACTATCGAGATGGATCCTGTTAAGGTCCAAGCCATCCATGATTGGACTCAGCCGACATCTCTGAAAAGTCTGCAAAAGTTCCTGGGCTTTGCTAATTTTTATCGTCGCTTCATCTGCAATTTTTCTAGTATTGCCAAACCATTGACCGATTTGACCAAGAAGGGTGCTAATTTGGTCAATTGGTCTTCTGCTGCTGTGGAAGCTTTTCAAGAGTTGAAGCGTCGTTTTTCTTCTGCCCCTGTGTTGTGTCAACCAGATGTTTCTCTTCCGTTCCAGGTCGAGGTTGATGCTTCTGAGATTGGAGCAGGGGCTGTTTTGTCGCAGAGAGGTTGTGATTGTTCAGTGATGAAACCATGCGCTTTTTTTTCCAGGAAGTTTTCGCCTGCTGAGCGAAATTATGATGTGGGCAACCGAGAGTTGCTGGCCATGAAGTGGGCATTCGAGGAGTGGCGTCATTGGCTTGAAGGAGCTGAGCATCGCGTGGTGGTATTGACTGATCATAAGAACTTGACTTATCTTGAGTCTGCTAAGCGGTTGAATCCTAGACAGGCTCGTTGGTCGCTATTTTTTGCCCGTTTTGACTTTGTGATTTCGTACCTTCCGGGCTCTAAAAATGTGAAGGCGGATGCTCTGTCTAGGAGTTTTGTGCCCGACTCTCCGGGTTTGTCTGAACCGGCGGGTATCCTCAAGGAAGGAGTAATTGTGTCTGCCATCTCCCCTGATTTGCGGCGGGTGCTGCAAAAATTTCAGGCTAATAAACCTGATCGTTGTCCAGCGGAGAGACTGTTTGTCCCTGATAAGTGGACCAATAAAGTTATCTCTGAGGTTCATTGTTCGGTGTTGGCTGGTCATCCTGGAATCTTTGGTACCAGAGAGTTAGTGGCTAGATCCTTTTGGTGGCCGTCTCTGTCGCAGGATGTGCGTACTTTTGTGCAGTCCTGTGGGATTTGTGCTCGGGCTAAGCCCTGCTGTTCTCGTGCCAGTGGGTTGCTTTTGCCCTTGCCGGTCCCGAAGAGGCCTTGGACACATATCTCTATGGATTTTATTTCTGATCTTCCCGTTTCTCAAAAGATGTCAGTCATTTGGGTGGTCTGTGATCGCTTTTCTAAGATGGTCCATTTGGTACCCTTGTCTAAATTGCCTTCCTCCTCTGATTTGGTGCCATTGTTCTTCCAGCATGTGGTTCGTTTACATGGCATTCCAGAGAATATCGTTTCTGACAGAGGTTCCCAGTTTGTTTCAAGGTTTTGGCGAGCCTTTTGTGGTAGGATGGGCATTGACTTGTCTTTTTCCTCGGCTTTCCATCCTCAGACTAATGGCCAGACCGAACGAACCAATCAGACCTTGGAAACATATCTGAGATGCTTTGTTTCTGCCGATCAGGATGACTGGGTGTCCTTTTTGCCTTTGGCTGAGTTCGCCCTTAATAATCGGGCCAGCTCGGCTACCTTGGTTTCGCCATTTTTCTGCAATTCTGGGTTCCATCCTCGTTTCTCTTCAGGACAGGTTGAATCTTCGGACTGTCCTGGTGTGGATACTGTGGTGGACAGGTTGCAGCAGATTTGGACTCATGTAGTGGACAATTTGACCTTGTCCCAGGAGAAGGCTCAACGTTTCGCTAATCGCAGACGCCGTGTGGGTCCCCGACTTCGTGTTGGGGATCTGGTTTGGTTATCTTCTCGTCATATTCCTATGAAGGTTTCCTCTCCTAAGTTTAAACCTCGTTTCATTGGTCCGTATAGGATTTCTGAGGTTCTTAATCCTGTGTCTTTTCGTCTGACCCTTCCAGATTCTTTTTCCATACATAACGTATTCCATAGGTCATTGTTGCGGAGATACGTGGCACCTATGGTTCCATCTGTTGATCCTCCTGCCCCGGTTTTGGTGGAGGGGGAATTGGAGTATATTGTGGAGAAGATTTTGGATTCTCGTGTTTCTAGACGGAAACTCCAGTATCTGGTTAAATGGAAGGGTTATGCTCAGGAAGATAATTCCTGGGTTTTTGCCTCTGATGTCCATGCTCCCGATCTTGTTCGTGCCTTTAATGTGGCTCATCCTGGTCGGCCTGGGGGCTCTGGTGAGGGTTCGGTGACCCCTCCTCAAGGGGGGGGTACTGTTGTGAATTCTGTGGCAGAGCTCCCTCCTGTGGTCACAAGTGGTACTTCGGCTGATTCTCTCTGTGAGCTTCTGTTGGTGGAGGGAAGTGGTACTGCGGCTTCTGAGTTTCCTCCCTCAGGTGATCTGGTGGGGTCGTTAGGTGCTTCTCTACTTAACTCCACCTAATGCTTTGATCCTGGCTTCCTGTCAATGTTCCAGTGTTGGACTTGCTTTTCCCTGGATCATTCCTGTGGCCTGCTGCTCTGCATAGCTAAGTTCTTCTTTGCTATTTGTTTGCTATTTTTTCTGTCCAGCTTGTCTAATTTGTTGCTGGAAGCTCTGGGACGCAAAGGGTGTACCTCCGTGCCGTTAGTTCGGTGCGGAGGGTCTTTTTGCCCCCTTTGCGTGGTTTTCTTTAGGGTTTTGTGTAGACCGCAAAGTTACCTTTCTATCCTCGCTCTGTTAAGAAAGTCGGGCCTCACTTTGCTGAATCTATTTCATCTCTACGTTTGTCTTTTCATCTTAACTCACAGTCATTATATGTGGGGGGCTGCCTTTTCCTTTGGGGTATTTCTCTGAGGCAAGGTAGGCTTATTTTTTATCTTCAGGCTAGTTAGTTTCTCAGGCTGTGCCGAGTTGCATAAGCAGAGTTAGGCGCAATCCACGGCTGCCTCTAGTGTTGTTTGGAGAGGATTAGGGATTGCGGTCTGCAGAGTTCCCACGTCTCAGAGCTCGTTCTATGATTTTGGGTTATTGTCAGATCACTGTATGTGCTCTGACCGCTATGTCCATTGTGGTACTGAATTGCCTTTCATAACACCCGCGGCTTAACGTGGTCCGTTACGCTGGCATTAACCCTGTGTGAGTGGTGACTGGAGGGGAGTATGCGGGCTCCAGGCACTGACTGCGGGGAGTAAGGAGTGGCTATTTTCTTCCGGACTGTGCCCGTCGCTGATTGGTCGTGGCTGTTTTGCTGCGACCAATCAGCGACTTGGATTTCCATGACAGACAGAGGCCGCGACCAATGAATATCCGTGACAGAAAGAAGGACAGACAGAAAGGCGGAAGTGACCCTTAGACAATTATATAGTAGATGCCATCAGGCAAAACTATATTTTTTAGTTCTATTAATTTATTGTCAAAACTAAATAGCAGATTTTTTATAATGCTTTAATTCATTTGGAGAAGCAAGTTTTAAAAGATCTTGTAACAATTTCCTTTTCTGCCACATGTCTCTGTTATGCCACTTTTTCAGTTTTCTATGATTTTGTATAAGATTGAAATTATTTCTATTTTCTTTCTCATCTTCAAATTGCAAATCATGTTAAACAGCTCAATAAAACAACCTGAGACTAAAGTTGTAGCTTTTAATAAGAGCTAGTTCAATTTTGAATATAGGCACATACATTAAATATTATGTATTATAGTCACTAATTTGGTTCAGGTCATTTTGGAGTCCAATAAGACACACTAACATTACAAAAAATAATCACATTTTCTTCTATAATTTCTTGAGCTACAGTATTCATACCTCCTGCCAAGGAAATTCTACAAACTGCTATATACTTAATGGTAAATGTTATTTTAACACTTCTTTCTGGCCTCCAACCTAGAATTATATTGCTTATTTTATTAGCTCATTAACCACCTACCAAGTTGCATTATTAGATAGTTCATTCCATGTGATATGTTTTATAATTGGCCTAAGCATCACATCAGTGCTTAATTATGAAAAAGTAATTTTCTATGATTGACAATTATGTGCACAATGATGATTTTCTAATGCTATATTTTAAGATATCAATATTAATGGTGCCACCTCGTCAGTATATAGAACATTACTTATGCTGATTATGCAGCTAGCTGATCGTTCACAGAAGCGTCAAGGAGATCCTATGTATTAATGCTGAAATCCTTCATTATGTAATCAGAAACCTTTATCTTATATTTTATTGTAGACTTTGTATTAAACGAACAATTCTTACTTTGATTCTGCAGTAAATCTGTCATTTTTGGAAGAACAGTAATCACTAAAAGTCAACAAATCATAGATCATTTCCCCCTGTTGAGAAATTGTTATCATTTTTATTTTGGTTTCCTTAGCTTTCGGTGAAAATGTTAAGGCATTTCAAATCTACTAAAGCTAGCTGTGAGCATTAACTGGAATTGAAGAAATCATCTAAGGTAAGTCAACTAAAAACAAATGTAATATTTTCATATAAATTAAATCCCTGATATAAACCTGAAGTATTCAATCTGTATTAATAATTTCTGAACTAAAGTTTACTAGGTTTTATTGGACGGGCTCTTTAATGGACTGCTTTAAAAGCTTGTACCGATGCTCTTCTTTTACATTGAATGTTGTTTGCCCACCATAGGTGGCCAAACCCCATGCCACATAATTTGTATAATGTCAGGGTATTTAAAGGGACACTGTCACCTGAATTTGGAGGGAACAATCTTCAGCCATGGAGGCGGGGTTTTTGGGTGTTTCATTCACCCTTTCCTTACCCGCTGGCTGCATGATGGCTGCAATATTGGATTGAAGTTCATTCTCTCTCCTCCATAGTACACGCCTGCGCAAGGTAAGATTGCCTTGTGCAGGCATGTACTACGGAGGACAGAGAATGAACTTCAATCCAATATTGCAGCCAGCATGCAGCCAGCGGGTAAGGAAAGGGTGAATCAAAAACCCCAAAACCCCGCCTCCATGGCTGAAGATTGTTCCCTCCAAATTCAGGTGACAGTGTCCCTTTAATTTACTGTCTTCTAAATGACTAGTTTATGCAGCCAATTGTAAAAGCTTTGTTATAAACTTGTTTTGTTCTAAACTAATATTATATATAGTAAAATTTGAAAGGGAAGAATACCATGAGGAAAAGCTTAAAGAGGTTGTCCCCTACCTCTCACGTTATGATGGTCTTCGGTAAGGAATGGGGGCCTCAAACTATCTCTGGCACTGGGACCATAACTATCCCTGTTCTAGGGGTACTCTTGAAGGAAGAGAAGCCCGAGTCTCCAACCTTACTATGCTCCAGTTAAACCATGATTTGTCCCCTCCCCGCCACATGAGGCATTGGACAGAAATGTAAAGTAAACAAGACACAGACAAAACAGGGGTAACAGAAAACCTCTATCATACAAAAGCATTAATCAACAATAGGGAGGAGGATGGGGCAGGAAGGAATAAACTAAATGGATACAGTGACCAGGAGTTAAACACACACAAATTACAGCAAACCACAGAACACTTGTACAACAACGATACTTCAGCCACTTAGCTTTAGCACACAGCACAGGAAGACAACTCTTTCAGCGGCAAGCACAAGAAGGTCTGACCAGTTTGTATAGGAAGAGGTAATGATAGATCAGAAGCAGCTGAAATGGAGCTGCATGTTTCTGACCAAACCTATAAAGAAACCCCCAAAAAGGTCAGTAGTATAAGATAATAAAAATTACCTTTATTCACAGTAATAGGGTATATGGTGACAACAAATATGTAATGATATAATCCCTAAAGGGGAGTATTAGAAAAGAGGTAAAACAATTAGCACAGAACCACTAAGCAAATATTAGAAAAAAATAGTTAATAAAACAGGGACAAGAATATAGCATTGACTATATGTGTGGATATGGAGATAAAGTTATAATCAAGGCTCAAGCTGAGTAGTGTATAGAACAGGACAGGTAGATAATGATATGTATTTGTTAAAATTAAGTATAAATAACCTTGCAGCTAACAAACTGACGTGCGCACCTGACGAAGTGTGTGCGCTCCCTTCTTTGAACTGTAATTCTCCCAAACGCCTCCCACTCCCCAACAGCTTCACACATAGGCACCAGCACAATCTCCTGTACAGGGCATTGCAGGGAAATGAAATAATGCACAAAGCACCATCACACCAGCCCTAACAATAAAGATGATACCAGATGAGATATAGTACTAATATTACCCTGGATGGAGGAAAGGAAAATTTTCTACATGACCAATATTTCTACTGATACCCGTGGCTGCAGAGGTAAGTGATGGAATCAGCGGCTTTGTGCTTCATCACAACTCTTAACAGTATGGGTATCTTGAGAACACCGATTCTTTGAACAACATAGCAGACAAGGCAGCCCATGACCAGAAAAGCCCTTCTGGAATTTGCCAGAATTGCCAGGTGGCCAGTCCGGCCCTGCTGACATGCATGATGAGATGGATCAATGGATGGGGAGAGATCTGAATTTGAAGAGTCTCTGTACTATTAGTATAATGAAGACTACGTCTTAAAGGGGATTTGTCAGCAAGTTCTTGCTATGTAAGATGAGGACAGTATGGGGTAAGGGTTTAAACACTGAACTTAATGATATGTCACATATTCGGCTGTGTGGTGTTATTTATTTAGACTGAAGATTTAGTTACCTAAGATTACACTGGTATACAGAGATTTGGTGCCAATGATGTCTGAACATCATGGTGCCAATGATGTCTTAACAGTTTTAAATTAAAGTTTATGATGCTGAAATTGAAATGCAAAATAATTATATGGTATAATTCATTACCTAAGACACTGTTAAAGAGTCAAAAGACCAAAAGCTGCTGCATTTGTTATCACACACAAGTTACATTGGGTAATGCAATATATTCATCGATGAATTCTTTCAAAAACTAGAACCAATTCAGCAAATGTTATTTTGTTTTAATTCAGCACCCTCAAAATATCCTAAATCCATTCAAAAAACCTTGGCACCCGAAAAAGCTTTTTTGGAAACCTGTGTTATCATTGCTCGGACTACAGCAGCTGCAGCAGCAAATGAGCCCTACTCTGACTCTGACCCCTTCTGTGATCAGCAACTCACTGCCTATAGACAATGTACACAGAGAACCTGGTGTGGACAGTGTTAGCTTTCTGAGCTCTGCTGCATTGCTAAATCTAAAAACTCTGATTATGTAAGAACGTAAGCATCCAGTAAACTTAGTGATACATGGTTGGATTCAGGGTCTCACCGCCGATATCCGCTGCTTTCTGATGAGGTAGCAAAAACCTGCTGACAGAGTCCCTTTAATAGGCTTTGCCATACAGCAAAGACAATTGCTTAAAATCAGAAACCTGATTAAATAGCAACAAATAACTGAATGTATGGCATTCCCCTTTAAGGCTGGGTCTGCAGGGAGAGCTGGAAGCATTCACAGAAGCAGAGTGAGCTCTGCTGAATGGAGTCCTGCCCAGCTGCATGGCAAGCCCCGCCCACCCATGTGACAAGCCATGTGCCCCACAATCTGAGTATAGAGCCACAAAGTAAAGGGGGAACCTGACATGACATCACAGGAAATAATGAGATTCTCAGCCAGAGATCATGTGACCAAAAGAGCAGCTCAGGTTACAGCAGGGCTTGACAAAACAAGATATTTAGTGAATTGCCTATCTATGGCAGTTAGATGTAGCAGACCTAGCCCCATCGTGGGACAAATGGATTAAAAGCATCTCTGTGAAAAGGTGAGGAATAGTGTTATTTCGTTTTTTACCTCTTTTGCAGATGACGAGGGCATTAGAGGAATGGGCGAGGTAGTACGTATGGTTTAATTAAGAATATTAAAGGAGTCTGTGTCATTCTCTCAATTAAAGGACTTTTTCTGGGTGTCTGTGTTTTTTTACAATGTGACTACGGGGTTAGTATTGGGGGCATCTTATTGACGCCTCTCCATTACTAACCTCGGGTCTTGATGCCACCTGACAATACAAAGATGAAATCAACCCCCCAACTATCACCCCACTTGCCACCGTTACAGGGCAAGTGGGAAGAGTGAGGCTAAGTGCCAGAATTGGCATATGTTAGAGATGCGCCTTTTATGGGGCAGCTGAGAGCTGCTACTTTTAGCCTGAGGGGGGCAGTATCCATGGCCCCTTCCTAAGCTATTAATATCAGCCCATAGCTGTCTGCATAGCCTTTGCTGTTTATTAATTATAGGGGGACCCAATGTCATTTTTTTTGGGGGGGGTTCCACATTTTAATAGCAAGTAAAGGCTCAGTATACCGTTGTGAGCTGATATTAATAGCCACACCATTTTTTTTCCCCAAAAAAATTTTTTTATTAATTCAATACATGTGCAGTAAGCTGCACACACTGTACTAATTGTATTTGTCACAGAAATCTATATATCTACCTATTCTATTTGTATTTACTGTATGTAATTATTGATGAGCGAGTGTACTCGTTGCTCGGGTTTTCCCGAGCATGCTCTGGTGATCTCCGAGTATTTGCTAGTGTTCGGAGATTAAGGGTGTGTGCACACGATGCGGATTTTGCTGCGGATCCACAGCAGTTTCCCATGAGTTTACAGTACAATGTAAACCTATGGGAAACCAAAAACGCTGTGCCCATGCTGCGGAAAAAAACACGCGGAAACACAGCGTTTTATTTTCCGCAGCATGTCAATTCTTTTTGCGGAATCCACAGCGTTTTTACATCTGCTCCAATAGAAAACTGCAGATGTAAATCCTGAGCGGAATCCGCAATAGAAAACACGATAAATCCGCAGTAAAAACCGCAGTGGTTTTGCACTGCGGATTTATCAAATCCGCTGCGGAAGCATCCACAGTGGACCATTCTATGTGTTCACATACCCTAAGTTTTCATTGCATCAGCTGAATTATTTACAGCTACTACCCAGCCTGAGTAATTGTGGGGGCTGCCTGATTGCTAGGGAATCCTCACCTCTAATCAAGCTGTCTAGCAGCTGTAAATCATTCAGCTGCGGCAATGAAAACTTAATCTCCGAACACTAACAAATACTCGGAGATCACCCGAGCAACTAGTATACTCGCTCATCACTATACGTAATCCATCTCTTGTATCCTGTTGGTTCCAGCAGTGATTTTAGAGTACATGGCACATGAATTGCAGGCTTTTCTTGCATCTATCTATCTATGCAATATGAATACATATATACAGTATATGTGTGTGTGTGTCACGAACATCTATATATCTATGTATTCTAGGTGTATATATCTATTCTATTCTAACCTGTTACTCTGCGATTTTACAGTACATGGCACATGAATTGCCAGCTTTTCTTGTATTAACTTATCTGTGAAATATAAATACGTATATATATAGTATATACAGGATATATATATATATATATATATATATATACATATATATATATATATATATATATATATATATATATATATACTAGATTGTGGCCCGATTCTAACGCATCGGGTATTCTAGAATATGCATGTCCCCGTAGTATATGGACAATGATGATTCCAGAATTCGCGGCAGACTGTGCCCGTCGCTGATTGGTCAAGGCAACCTTTATGACCTCATCGTCGCCATGGCAACCATTATGACATCATCGTTGCTGTGCCCGGTTGCTGATTGGTCGAGGCCTGGCGGCCTCGACCAATCAGAGACGCGGGATTTCTACGTCGATGCTGTGCCGGTCTCTGATTGGTCGAGGCCTGGCGGCCTCGACCAATGAGAGAGCCGGAATTTCCAGGACAGACAGACAGACAGACAGACAGACGGAAAAACCCTTAGACAATTATATATATAGATATACATCTACTATATAATTCTCTAAGGGTCACTTCCGTCTTTCTGTCCTTCTGTCTTTCTGTCTGTCATGGATATTCATTGGTCGCGGCCTCTGTCTGTCATGGAATCCAAGTCGCTGATTGGTCTCGCCAGCTGCCTGTCATGGCTGCCGCGACCAATCAGCGATGGCCACAGTCCGATTAGTCCCTCCCCTACTCCCCTGCAGTCACAGTGCCTGCTCTATACTCCCCGTAGTCAGTGTCCCCAGTGCCCGCTCCATACTCCCCGCAGTCAGTGTCCCCGGCGCCATCTCCATACTCCCCGCTCCATACTCCCCGCAGTCAGTGTGCCTGGTGCCCGCTCCATACTCCCCGCAGTCAGTGTCCCCGTCCCATGTGACCAATATACTACGTGGCTGTGCAATATACTACGTGGCTGGGCAATATACTACGTGGCTGTGCAATATACTATGTGACGGGGCAATATACTACGTGGCTCTGTGCTGAATACTACGTCGCTGGGCAATATACTACGTGGCTGGGCAATATACTACATAACTGGGCAATATACTATGTGACTGGGCAATATACTATGTGACTGGGGAATATACTTCATGGCTCTGTGCTGAATACTACGTCGCTGGGCAATCCAATACGTCGCTGGGCAATATACTACGTGACTGGACAATATACTACATGGCTCTGTGCTGAATACTATGTCGCTGGGCAATACACTACGTGGCTGGGAAATATACTATGTGACTGGGCAATATACTACGTGGCTCTGTGCTGAATACTACGTCGCTGGGCAATATACTACGTGACTGGGCAATATACTACATGGCTTTGTGCTGAATACTACGTCGCTGGGCAATACAATACGTGGCTGGGTAATATACTATGTGACTGGGCAAAATACTACGTGGCTGTGCAATATACTACGTGGCTGGGCAATATACTACGTGGCTGGGCAATATACTACCTGGCTGTGCAATATACTATGTGGCTGGGCAAAATACTACGTGGCTGTGCAATATACTACGTGGCTAGGCAATATACTACGTGGCTGTGCAATATACTACGTGGCTGTGCAATAAACTACGTGGCTGGGCAATATACTACGTGACTGGACAATATACTATGTGACTGGGTAATATACTACGTGGCTGTGCAATATACTACATGGCTGGGCAATATACTACGTAACTGGGCAATATACTACGTGACTGGGCAATATACTACGTGGCTGGGCAATATACTACGTGGCTGTGCAATATACTACGTGGCTGGGCAATATACTACATGACTGGACAATATACTATGTGACTGGGTAATATACTACGTGGCTGTGCAATATACTACATGGCTGGGCAATATACTACGTAACTGGGCAATATACTACGTGACTGGGCAATATACTACGTGGGCTGGGCAACATACTACGTGGGCTGTGCAATATATTACGTTGGCTGAGCAATATACTACGTGGCTGGGCAATATACTACATGGGCTGTGCAATATACTATGTGGGTTGTGCAATATACCACGTGGGCTGTGCAATATACTACGTGACTGGGCAATATACTACGTGACTGGGCAATATACTACGTGGCTGGGCAATATACTATGAGGTTGGGCAATATACTACGTGGGCTGGGCAATATACTACGTGGACATGCATATTCTAGAATACCCGATGCGTTAGAATCGGGCCACCATCTAATATATATATATATACACAGTATATACTATGTATATATATATATATATATATATATATATATATACACTGCTCAAAAAATAAAGGGAACACTAAAAATCCCACATCCTAGATGTCACTGAATGAAATATTCCAGTTGTAAATCTTTATTCATTACATTTCAATTTTTGTGGAAATTCAAAAACTGAAAAGTGGGGTGTGCAATATTATTCGGCCCCTTTACTTTCAGTGCAGCAAACTCACTCCAGAACTTCATTGTGGATCTCTGAATGATCCAATGTTGTCCTAAATGCCTAATGATGATAAATATAATCCACTTGTGCGTAATCAAGTCTCTGTATCAATGCACCTGCTCTGTGATAGTCTCAGGGTTCTTTTTGAAGCACAGAGAGCATCATAAAGACCGAGGAACACAACAGGCAGGTCCGTGATACTGTCGTGGAGAAGTGATTTGGATACAAAATTATTTCCAAAACTTTAAACATCCCAAGGAGCACTGTGCAAGCAATCATATTGAAATGGAAGGAGTTTCATACCACTGCAAATCTACCAAGACTCGCCAGCCTTCTAAACTGTCATCTCAAACAAGGAGAAGACTGATCAGAGATGCAGCCAAGAGGCCCATGATCACTCTGGATGAACTGCAGAGATCTACAGTTGAGGTGGGACAGTCTGTCCATAGGACAACAATCAGTCGTACACTACACAAATCTGGCCTTTATGGAAGAGTGGCAAGAAGAAAGCCATTTCTCAAAGATATCCATAAAAAGTGTTGTTTAAAGTTTGCAACAAGTCACCTGCGAGACACACCTTGTGGCTTTTGAGGCTGTCTATGGTGGAATTTTATAATCATTATCTACTTGTAAAAGTCGTCTTCTTTTCAGCTTCAGCTGTTTTTACAGATAATGTTATGACTGCATCAAGAATTTGTTGAAATTTCATTGACTCTCTACTTCCCTCTACCCATGAAATGTTCAATGTGCCATTGGCTACAACACAACACCAAAACATGATTTATCCATCCCCATGCTTAATGGTTGTCGAGATATTCTTTTCCTGAAATTCTGTGCCATTTTTTCTTCCTACATACATTTGATGATTGTGACTAAAGAGTTCTACTTTCACCTCAACGCTCCATAGGACTTATTTCTAAAATGAATCAGAGTTGTTTAAATGTTCCTTTGCATACTTTTCATGCTGAATTTTATGGAGAGGAAGCAGGAGAGGCTTTCTTCTTATGACACTTTTATGAAGGCTATTTTTGTGCAGGTGTCTCTGAACAGTTGAACAATTTACCACAACGCCATAGTTTGCTAAATATTTAATAAGGTCTTTTTTCAGTCAAGTGGGGTTTCTGATTTGCCTATCTAGCAATACTATGATCAGATCTCACTGAAATTTTGTTTGGTTTTCCAGACCTTATCTTCACCTCCACTGTTCCTGTTAACTTACATTTCTGAATTACATTTCACACTGAGGGAAGGGCAACTTGAAAACACTTTGATATCTTCTTAACCCCTTAGTGACAGAGCCAATTTGGTACTTAATGACCGAGCCAATTTTTGCAATTCCGACCACTGTCAATTTATGAGGTTATAACTCTGGAACGCTTCAACAGATCCCGCTGATTCTGAGACTGTTTTTTCGAGACATATTGTACTTCATGTTAGTGGTAACATTTCTTCGATATTACTTGCGATTATTTAAGAAAAAAAAACGAAATATGGCGAAAATTTTTAAAATTTTGCAATTTTCAAACTTTGTATTTTTATGCCCTTAAATCAGAGAGAAAGGTCATGAAAAATAGTTAATAAATAACATTTCCCACATGTCTACTTTATATCAGCACAATTTTGGAAACAAAATTTTTTTTTTGTTAGGGAGTTATAAGATCAATTTCTCATTTTTACAACACCTTTTTTTTAGGGACCACATCACATTTGAAGTCATTTTGAGGGGTCTATATGATAGAAAATAACGAAGTGTGACACCATTCTAAAAACTACACCCCTCAAGGTTCTCAAAACCACATTCAAGAAGTTTATTAACCCTTTACGTGCTTCACAGGAACTGAAAAAATGTGGAAGGAAAAAATGAGCATTTAACTTTTTTTTGCAAACATTTTAATTCAGAACCATTTTTTTTCACAAGTGTAAAAACAGAAATGTAACCATAAATTTTGTTATGCAATTTCTCCTGAATACGCCAATACCCCATATGTGGGGGTAAACCACTGTTTGGGCGCACCGCAGAACTTGGAAGAGAAGGAGCGCCGTTTGACTTTTTCAATGCAGAATTGGCTGGAATTGAGATCGGACGCCATGTCATGTTTAGAGAGCCCCTGATGTACCTAAACAGTGGAAACCCCCCACAAGTGACACCATTTTGTAAACTAGACCCCTTAAGGAACTTATCTAGATGTGTGGTGAGCACTTTGAACCCCCAAGAGCTTCACAGAAGTTTATAACGTAGAGCCGTGAAAATAAAAAATCGCATTTGTTTACACAAAAATGATCTTTACACCCACAAATTCTTATTTTCACAAGGGTAACAGGAGAAATTAGACCACAAAAGTTGTTGTGCGATTTCTCCTGAATACATCGATACCCCATATGTGAGGGTAAACCACTGTTTGGGTGCACCACAGAGCTTGGAAGAGAAGGAGTGCCGTTTTACTTTTTCAATGTAGAATTGTCTGGAATTGAGATCGGACGCCATGTCGCGTTTTGAGAGCCTCTGATGTGCCTAAACAGTGGAAACCCCCCACAAGTGACACCATTTTATAAACTAGACCCCTTAAGGAACTTATCTAGATGTGTGGTGAACACTTTGAACCCCATGTGCTTCACAGAAGTTTATAACGTTGAGCCGTGAAAATAAAAAAAAAATCGCATTTTTTCTACAAAAATGATCTTTTTGCCCCCAAATTTTTATTTTCACAAGGGTAACAGGAGAAATTAGACCATAAAAGTTGTAGTGCAATTTCTCCTGAGTACGTCGATACCCAATATGTGGGGGTAAACCACTGTTTGGGCGCACCGCAGAGCTTGGAAGAGAAGGAGTGCCATTTTACTTTTTCAATGTAGAATTGTCAGGAATTGAGATCGGACGCCATGTCGTGTTTCGAGAGCCCCTGATGTGCCTAAACAGTGGAAACCCCCCACAAGTGACCCCATTTTGGAAACTAGACCCCCCATGGAACTTATCTTTATGTGTGGTGAGAACTTTGAATGCCCAAGTGCTTCACAGAAGTTTAGAATGCAGAGTTGTGAAAATAAAAAATATTTTTTTTCCACAAAAAAGATTTTTTAGCCCCCAAGTTTTTATTTTTACAAGGGTAACAAGAGAAATCGGACCCCAAAAGTTGTTGTCCAATTTGTCCTGAGTATGCTGGTACCCCATATGTGGGGGTAAACTACTGTTTGGGCGCACGGCAGAGCTCGGAAGGGAAGGAGCGCCGTTTTGGAATGCAGACTTTGATAGAATGGTCTGTGGGTGTTATGTTGCGATTGCAGAGCCCCTGATGTACCTAAACAGTAGTAACCCCCCACATGTGACCCCATTTTGGAAACTAGACCCCCCAAGGAACTTATCTAGATGTGTGGTGAGAACTTTGAATGCCCAAGTGCTTCACAGAAGTTTAGAATGCAGAGTCATGAAAATAAAAAAATTGTTTTTTTTTCACAAAAAAGATTTTTTAGCCCCCAAGTATTTATTTTCACAAGGGTAACAGGAGAAATTGGACCATTAAAGTTGTTGTCCAATTTATACCGAGTACGCTGATGCCCCATATGTGGGTGTAATCCACTGTTTGGGCGCACGGCAGAGCTCGGAAGGGAAGGAGCGCCGTTTTAGAATGCAGACTTTGATAGAATGGTCTGTGGGCATTATGTTGCGTTTGCAGAGCCCCTGATGTACCTAAACAGTAGTAACCCCCCACAAGTGACCCCGTTTTGGAAACTAGACCCCCCAAGGAACCTATCTAGATGTGTGGTGAGAACTTTGAATGCCCAAGTGCTTCACAGAAGTTTAGAATGCAGAGTCATGAAAATAAAAAAATATTTTTTTATCCACAAAAAAGGATTTTGTAGCCCAAGTTTTTATTTTCACAAGGGTAACAGGAGAAACTGGACCCCAAAAGTTGTTGTCCAATTTATCCCGAGTACGCTGATGCCCCATATGTGGGGGTAACACACTGTTTGGGCGCACGGCAGAGCTCAGAAGGGAAGGAGCACCATTTGACTTTTTGAGCGCAAAATTGGCTGCCGTGTTTGGAGACCCCCAGATGTACCTAAACAGTGGAAACCCCCCAATTCTAGCTCCAACCCTAACTCCAACACACCCCTAACCCTAATCCCAACCCGATCCATAATCCTAATCACTAACCCTAACGATAATCAGAACCCTTACCCCAAAACAACCCTAATGTCAACCCTAATCATAACCCTAATCAAAACCCTAAATCCACACACCACTAATCCTAATCTCAACCCTAACCTCAAACCTAACCCTAATCCCAATACACCCCTAATCACAACCCTAACCTTAACCCTAATACCAAACCTAACCCTAATCCCAAGCGTAACCCTAATGCCAACCTTAACCCTAGTACCAACCCTAATCCAAACCCTAACTCTAATCCCAACTCTAACCCTAACTTTAGCCCCAACCCTAGCCCTAACTTTAGCCCCAACCCTAACCCTAGCCCTAAGGCTACTTTCACACTTGCGTCATTTGGCATCCGTCGCAATCCGTCGTTTTGGACAAAAAACGGATCTTGCAAATGTGCCCGCAGGATGCATTTTTTGCCCATAGACTTGTATTGCCGACGGATCGTGACGGATGGCCACACGTCGCGTCCGTCGTGCAATGGATCAGTTGTGTCTTGGCGGACCATCGGCACAAAAAACGTTCAATGTAATGTTTTTTGTGTACGTCGCGTCCGCCATTTCTGACTGCGCATGCGTGGCCGTAACTCCGCCCCCTCCTCCCCAGGACATAGATTGGCAGCGGATGCGTTGAAAAACTACATCCGCTGCCCACGTTGTGCACAATTTTCACAATGTGCGTCGGTATGTTGGGCCGACGCATTGCGACGGCCCCGTACCAATGTAAGTGTGAAAGAAGCCTAACCCTAAATTTAGCCCCAACCCTAACCCTAAATTTAGCCCCAACCCTAACCCTAAATTTAGCCCCAACCCTAACCCTAAATTTAGCCCCAACCCTAACCCTAAATTTAGCCCGAACCCTAACCCTAACTCTAGCCCTAACCCTAACCCTAGCCCTAACCCTAACCCTAACCCTAGCCTTAAACCCTAGCCCTAACCTTAGCCCTAACCCTAGCCCTAACCCTAGCCCTAACCCTAATTTTAGCCCCAACTGCTCTTCTCCTGCCGGCCGGCAGATGGCGACAAATGGCGGGCGCACTGCGCATGCGCCCGCCATTTTCTTTTGCCAAGAAGACACCGGCGGCCAGGAGGCGCAGCAGGAGTACCCAGGGACACCGGTACGTATAATAGGGTCCCTGAATCCCCCTATTTCTCTGTCCTCTGATGTGCGATCACATCAGAGGACAGAGAATTACACTTTGCTTTTTTTTTTTTTGCGGTCGCCGGTAAACAGTTAATTACCGGCGATCGCAAAACAGGGGTCAGGAAAACCGACCCCGATCATGTTCTTTGGGGTCTCAGCTACCCCCGTAGCCGAGACCCCAAAGATTCTCCCGGTGGCGGGCGCACTGCGCATGCGCCCGCCATTTTGAAGATGGCGGCGCCCATCGGGAGCCACACGGAGCACCGGGAGAGACAGGTAAGTATTGGGGGGCTACCTGGGACCCCATTTCTCTGTCCTCTGATGTGCGATCACATCGCAGGACAGAGAAATTAAAAAGAAATCGCGTTTTTTTTTTTTTGCGATCGCCGGTAAACGGTTAATTACCGGCGATCGCAAATGCGGGGTCAGTAAAAAAAAACCCGAATCATGTTCTCTGGGGTCTCCGCTACCCCCGGCAGCCAAGACCCCAGAGAAAATCCGACTCTGGCGGACGCTATTTACTTTTTCCACAGCGCCGTTAATTAACGGCGCTGTGGTTTAAGTACCCTTAGCGGCCGCCGTTAAAAGGCGTATCGGCGGTCGTTAAGGGGTTAAAGCCTTCTCCTGCTTTAAAGTCCTCCATCATTCCGAATGTCAGAGTACGAAGCAGCTGCTTAAAAGAACCCAGGGCTGCTGTGTTTATTTGCAAGGCTAGAGGAAGCTCGATTTTTTATAAAAGTGGGAAATTTCCATCACCTGCCCTTTCTTAAACCCTTCACCCTCTGAGCTTTTTTCTGTTTTGCATTTTGGTTTTTCGCTCCCCTCATTCCCAGAGCTATAACTTTTTTATTTTTCCATCAATATGGCCATGTTAGGGTTATTTTTCATGAAATGAGTGGTACTTTTGAACGAATCCATTGGGTTTACCATGTTGGGTACTAGAAAACCAGAAAAAAACAACAAGTATGGTGAAACCGCAAAAAAGTGCAATCCCACACTTGTTTTTTGTTTTGCTTTTTTGCTAGGTTCACTAAATGCTAAAACTGACCTGCCATTATGATTTTCCTGGTCATTACAAGTTCATAGACACCAAACATGTCAAGGTTCTCTTTTATCTAAGTGGTGAAAACAAATTCCAAACTTTGCTAAAAAAAAGTGCAAATTTCTGATACCTGTAGCGTCTCCATTTTTCGTGATCTCGGGTTGGGTGAGGGTTTATTGTTTGCGTGCTGAGCTGACATTTTTAATTATATCATTTTGGTGCAGATACATTCTTTTGATTGCCCGTTTTTGCATTTTAATGCAATGTTGTGGCTACCAAAAAAACATAATTCTGGCATTTTACTTTTTTTATTGCTTCACCATTTAGCGATCTGGTTAATCCTTGTTTTATTGATAGATAAAGGGATTCTGAATGTGCCGATGCCGAATATGTGTATGTTTGATTTTTTATTATTATATTTTGAAAGGGGCAAAAGGGGGGTGATTTCAACTTTCATATTTTTTTCATTTTTTTATATTTTTTAAACATTTTTCTTTAACTTTTGGCATGCTTCAATATTCTCCATAGGAGACGAGAAGCTGCCATACCCGGATCGGCTCTGCTACATAGAGGCGATAAACCCCAAGTCTTGGAAATGGATTGTAATAAAAAATATATAGAAATAAATAATGAAATAAATTAATAGTAAAATAGTAAATAATATATACATTAATATAAAAAAGGGGACAGTATAATGTAAAGATAAAAATGCCTTTACTGGGGATGAATTGGCAAAGACTTAGGCACTGTGTGCAAAAGAGTGCCTGCACACACAGAATATAACAATAACAGTTAATAATTACAAACAGGATTGGGATCAATCTATTAATGCTAAAGTGCAAAGGGGACTAAAAATCTATGAAGAAATTGATTAAATAATCATAATATAAGTAAATCCTGGATGACACCAAAATTATTTATATATATATATATATATATATATATATATATATATATATATATATATATATAAAGTAGTCACATGGCAGACAGATTATTGTCTAATGCATTCAATGTATAATGTATGTATTCGGATGAATAGAAAGGTGTGGAGATGCTCAGTGACACTGCTGATGGTGGTGGTGCTGTCACATCTTCTATTTGCGTGGAGGCAGGTGGCCCTGTTGATTGTGAGGAAGGGAGGAAAAAGCTTAGATCGCAGCATTGGAGGGAGGAGGCTCAGATCTATCATGCTTTTTAAGCTGGGTACTCCACTTCACTTTTTACTTGGAATTCAGATGCCTCACCATTCAGGTGGTTCTCAGGTTCCAAACATTTATGCCTCACTTCAGGCTCTGATGTACAAACCTTTTGTGTCTTACTGTTAGCACAATGGCTGAAGAAATGTCAAGCCACTGTTCTCCTTTGAGCTGGCTTCGATTTTCTGATTTCCTCAGCACCGTGGGCAGTTGCAGCTGAAATACTGGCTAAGGGCTGCCCACTGTGCTCTTACACCTTGCTCCCTCTTTTGCTGTGCTGCTGAGGCAGTGTGACTATTTCCTCTTCCTCCAAACTGTGCAAGTCACTAGGATAGCTATCACTCCATGTGAGATGTAGGACTTTATCATACCTCGCATCATCTTCCATCAACTCCTCATCCTTGCCGGTCTGCACACTGCAGAAAGAGGCAGTTTGCAACTGTGTTTCGTAATCCTATATGCTGCGGTGGTGTGCTGACCATGTCCAATAGCTTCCCAATTACTTATCCAATAACATAACAAGGGGTTGGGCATCTGTACACTCAGTGTCTTCCACTTCTGGGGCAGGCGCAGGTGGATCAGAACCCCAGCTAGCAGACTCCCCAAAAAGCAGAATATGGATGGAAGCCTGAAGATCATGGTACTCAGGTGCCAAATCTGTGCTTTATGCAGAATAGCAGGTAAAATATACTGCAAATAAACTGTTATGGGCTGACCTGGGCTGAAGTAGTGGTATTGCAGTATTGGTAGGGGCAGCATTGGCAGGTAGCGTAGTCAGGATGAGCCAGGGATCAGTACACGGTAGCAGCAGTATACTCTTGGATGATGCAGCAGATGAAAGGGTAGCTTGAATAAAGTCTAAAGGTACCATCACATTAAGCGACGCTGCAGCGATATAGGCAACGATGCCGATCGCTGCAGCTTCGCTGTTTCGTCGTTGTGTGGTTGCTGGAGAGCTGTCACACAGACAGCTATCCAGGGACCAACGATGCCGAAGTCCCCTGGTAACCAGGGTAAACATTGTGTTACTAAGCGTAGGGCCGCGCTTAGTAACCCGATGTTTACCCAAGTTACCATTGTAAATGTAAAAAAAACCAAACAGTACATACTTACATTCCGGTGTCACAGTAGGATCCAGATCGCTGCTCCGTGTCAAACACAACAATATCGCTATCCAGGATGCTGCAACGTCATGGATCGCTAGCAATATCGTTGTTAAGTCATTCAGTGTGAAGGTACCTTAAGAGCTCAATAATCTCACAAGGAAGGAAGTGCAATGCCAGATTTAAGTAGAGTGTTCAATTAGGAGATTACATGGTGGACTCAATTAGGATGGAGACAATCAAAATAACACAGGTACTGGTATCTGGGTTAGCAAGGAACTGTCCAGCTAGCTGACTAGCTGAGAGGGAAGACATGCCACCTGGGCACAAGAGCTGCAAGGTTTGTGTCCTTACAGGAACTGGGGGCACTCTCAGCCATCCCATCTAACATCACCAAAACATGTTCTGGCCCCAACATTTATGTAGCGATACTCAGCCCTACAAAATGATGCAGAAAGACATGTCATATGTGTACATTAAAGGAACGATCATATCCCATCCGTGCACCAGCTACACCAACAGCAAGAGCTACACCAGCACTATTACAGCCATATCTATGTCCCCTATTTCAT
The DNA here is from genome assembly GCF_032444005.1 of Ranitomeya imitator. Taxonomy (NCBI): domain Eukaryota; kingdom Metazoa; phylum Chordata; class Amphibia; order Anura; family Dendrobatidae; genus Ranitomeya; species Ranitomeya imitator. The sequence continues at coordinate 1,076,027,166 of NC_091282.1, read as the reverse complement.
GCTGTCATCAATTTTTTAAATGGTTTTAGGCACACTACTCCCACAGACACTGGTGTAGTATATACAAAATTGTACACTACTTCCCCAGACATTGATGCAGAGTTGAAAAAATTGGTTTTACACACAGTACTATGACAGATACGGGTGCAGAGTGAAACAATTTGTTTTTGCGCCAATGCTCCCACAAGTACAGATGCAAAGTGTTAAAAATTTCAGGGATGTTTTAAGCTGTCATTATGATTTAAAAAGAGAAAACACATTAATTTGACAATAAATGGCTTCACCCAACCACTAACCATGAGTGGAGAAAAAGTTTTGGTGCTATCATTCATACAGTATTCTCTGTAAAAAGGCCTAGAAAGCAAAAAGTCTGACGGGGTATGTAAACTGTATATAGAATGTCATGAATGAATATCTCTACTTGTTCCTGGTATTGTGTATATGATCCGCAAACAATGAAACCTTTTTCTAATTTTAAAAGTGCACTCTCTGTTAAATCATACCCCTAAATCACACCATTTTTTTTAACTTTTGCTGATATTTATCACGGATTAGAAACTAAGGGAAGAATACCCGAAAGTGGACCCTCTGGTCCATGGTTTATTGGTGTCCGGACGATGGAACACCAGGGCTGCAGCAAATTCTTATTTCAGGGTTAGAAAGGTGTCCTCAGCCTCCGAGGGCCAGTGATTTGGATTGACACCTTTGCGGATAAGCACAGAGATTGGTCTGGTTAAGGAGGAGAAATGAGAAATAAATCACCTATAATTATTGGCAAAGCCAATGAAACGTTAAATGGCTTTCACTCCAAGGGGACGTGGCCAGTTGAGAACGGCATACACCTTTGCTGGATCCATCTTCAGGCCAGACTTCGAGACAATAAAACCGAGGAAGGGTTCGGAAGACTGCTCAAAGACACACTTCTCAATCTTAGCAAAAAGATGATTCTCCTTTAGACGTTGTAAAACCAGATGAACGTCATGTCGATGAGTGGAAAGATCAGGAGAGAAGATGAGGATGTCGTCTAGGTAGACTACGACACTAGAATAGAGGCGATCTCGGAAGACATCGTTTACAAAATCTTGGAAAATAGCAGGAGCATTACAAAGGCCAAAAGGCATGACTAAATATTCATAGTGACCATCATGGGTATTGAATGCGGTCTTCCACTTATCTCCTGTGCGGATACGAACCAGGTTATAGACTTCTCGAAGATCAAGCTTGGTAAACATTTGTGCTCCCCTCAGGCGGTCAAAGAGCTCTGGGATAAGAGGCAATGGGTATTTGTTCTTCACCATAATATTGTTTAAGCCTCTATAATCAATGCATGGATGAAGAGAGCTAGCCTTTTTCTTGACAAAAAAGAAGCCTGCTCCGGCAGGAGAAGAAAAATTCCAAATGAAGCCTTTGGCGAGATTCTCTTGAACATACTCCAACATGGCTTGAGTCTCTGTGGGAGAGAGAGGATAGATTCTTTCTCTAGGTGGCGCAGTGCCAGTAACGAGATCAATTGGGCAGTCATAGGGTTGATGCAGGGGAATATTCTCCGCCTCCTTCTTGTCGAAGACATCTGAAAAAGAACTGTAAACAAAGGAAAAACCAGAAGGAAGAGAGGGGAACAAGGAACACCAACAGGATGCACTGGCAGCAGACACTGAGCCCGACAGGAATCCCCCCAAGTAAGAATATTACCACTATGCCAATCTAAGGTGGTCTCGTGGTTCCACAACCAAGGAAGACTGAGAAGAACTGGATGAGAAATACTGGCTAAAGCATAAAACGCAATCTTTTCCTTATGCAGGACCCTTACCTGAAGCTCTACCACCTTCGTAACCTGAGTTATTGTCTCTTGTAGGGGCTTGCCATCCACGGAAGCAAGGAAGATGGGATTTTCTAAGGTCCTAACAGGGAGGGAAAATTTAATAACCTCCAACCTAATAAAATTCCCCTTGGTGCCCGAATCAACATAAGCTAGTAAGAAAAAGCGTTTACCAGAAACATGCAACAAGACTGATAGAGTGAGGGCTAGAGAGGTATCACATGCACCTAGGGAGGCCGCTCTTACCTGACCTAGGCAGAGGAGTTTTGCTGCTGTTCCGGACAGTCATGAAGAAGATGGAAGGCACTCCCACAGTAAAAGCAAAGACCCCGAGTGTCTCTCCTGGCGATGTTGTTCAGACATCTTGAGACATCGACTTGCATCGGCTCCGGCGCAGATACAGAGGAAGTCGACCTGAAACGTGGACTAGGTGGTCTGCGTGAAGACGGTGGAGGATGAGGAAACCTTCTCTCATGGGCTCTCTCCTGAAAGCAAAGGTCAATACGAGTAGTCAAAGAAATCAGATCCTCCAAAATGGTTGGGGTATCGCAACCCGCTAACTCATCCTTTATACGCCTGGATAGACCTTACCAGAAAGCTTCCACCAGAGCTTCACTATTCCAACCTAAATCAGAAGACTGGGTACGAAACTGAATAGCGTACTGACCTACAGTTAGAGACCCCCGGTGAAGATTAAATAAAGACTCTGTGGTAGAGGCCAGGCGACATGGCTCGTCCAAAATTCAATGAAAAGTCTCCAAAAAATTAGAAAGTTGCGAGACCACAGGGTCGTCTCGCTCCCAAAGGGGGTTAACCCATGCCAACACGTCTCGCTCCAAATGGGAAATTATGAAGGCTACTTTGGCTTACTTAGGGTACTGCAGAGGCAAAAGCTCAAAATGGAGGCGACATTGATTTAACCCCTTCATGACCAAGCCTATTTTGACCTTAATGACCTGGCCGTTTTTTGCAATTCTGACCAGTGTCCCTTTATGAGGTAATAACTCGGGAACGCTTCAATGTATCCTCACGGTTCTGAGATTGTTTTTTCGTAACATATTGCGCTTCATGTTAGTGGTAAATTTAGGTCATTAATTTTTGCGTTTATTTGTGAAAAACATGGAAATTTGGCTAAAATTTTGAAAATTTCGCAATTTTTTAATTTTGAATTTTTATTCTGTCAAACAAGAGAGTTATGTGACACAAAATAGTTAATAAATAACATTTCCCACATGTCTACTTTACATCAGCACAATTTTGGAAACAAAATTTTTTTTTTGCTAGGAAGTTATAAGGGTTAAAATTTGACCAGTGATTTCTCATTTTTACAACAAAATTTACAAAATAATTTTTTTAGGGACCACCTCACATTTGAAGTCAGTTTGAGGGGTCTGTATGGCTGAAAATACCCAAAAGTGACACCATTTTAAAAACTACACCCCTCAAGGTACTCAAAACCACATTCAAAAAGTTTATTAACCCATCAGGTACCTCACAGCAGCAGAAGCATCATGGAAGGAAAAAATGAACATTTAACTTTTTAGTCACAAAAATGATGTTTTAGCAACAATTTTTTTATTTTCCCAAGGGTAAAAAGAGAAACTAGACCCCACACGTCATTGTACAATTTGCCCTGAGTACGACGATACCTCATATGTGGGGGGAACCACTGTCTGGGCGCATGACAGGGCTCTGAAGGGAAGGAGCCCCATTTGACTTTTTCAATGAAAAATTGGCTCCAAACTTTAGCGGACACCATGTCGCGTTTGGAGAGCCCCTGTGTGCCTAAACTTTGGAGCTCCCCCACATGTGACCCCATGTTCGAAACTAGACCCCCCAAGGAACTTATCTAGATGCATAGTGAACACTTTGAACCCCTAGGTGCTTCACAAATTGATCCGAAAAAATGAAAAAGTACTTTTTTTTCACAAAAAAATTTATTTAGCCTCAATTTGTTCATTTCCACATGGGCAACAGGATAAAATGGATCCTAAAATTTATTGGGCAATTTCTCCTGAGTACACTGATACCTCACATGTGGGGGTAAACCACTGTTTGGGCACACGGCAGGGCTCGGAAGGGAAGGAGTGCCATTTGACTTTTTGAATTAAAAATTAGCTCCAATCGTTAGCGGACACCATGTCGCGTTTGGAAAGGCCCTGGGTGCCTAAACATTAGAGATCCCCACATGTGACCCCATTTTGGAAACTAGACCTCCCATGTAACTAATCTAGATGTGCGGTGACCACTTCAAACCCTCAAGTGCTTCACAGAAGTTTAGAACGCAGAGCCGTGAAAATAAAAAATCATTTTTCTTTCCTCAAATTATTTTTTAGCCTGCAATTTTTTTATTTTCACAAGAGTAACAGGAGAAATTGGACCACAAAAGTTGTTGTCCAGTTTGTCATGAGTACGCTGATACCCCATATGTGGGGTGGAACCACTGTTTGGGCACACGTCGGGGCTCGGAAGGGAGGGAGCACCATTTGACTTATTGAACGCAAGATTGGCTGGAATCAATGGTGGAAACCCCTCAATTCTAACTTCAACACTAACCCCAACACACCCCTAACCCTTATCCCAACTGTAGCCATAACCCTAATCACATCCCTAACCCCAACACACCCCTAACCACAACCCTAACCCCAACACACCCGTAACCCTAATCCCAACCCTAACCCTAATCCCAACCCTAACCCCAAGCCTAACCACAACTTTAACCCCAACACACCCCTAACCCTATCCATAACCCTAACCCTAACCCTAATCTTAACCCTATTTCCATCCCTAGCCTTAATTCCAACCCTAACCCTAAGGCTATGTGCCCACGTTGCGTATTCGTGTGAGATTTTTCCGCACGATTTTTGAAAAATCCACAGGTAAAAGGCACTGCGTTTTACCTGCGGATTTACAGCGGATTTCCAGTGTTTTTTGTGTGGATTTCACCTGCGGATTCCTATTGAGGAACAGGTGTAAAACGCTGCGGAATCCGCACAAAATTGACGTGCTGCGGAAAAGACAACGCAGCATTTCCGCACGGTATTTTCCGCACCATGGGCACAGCGGATTTGGTTTTCCATAGGTTTACATGGTACTGTAAACCTGATGGAAAACTGCTACGAATTTGCAGCGGCCAATCCGCTACGGATCCGCGGCCAATCCGCTGCGGATCAGCGGCAATCCGCTGCAGATCCGCAGCCAAATCTGCACCGCGTGCAAATACCCTAACCCTAACTCTAACCCTAGCCCTAACCCTAGTTCTAACCCTAACCCTAGTGGGAAAAGAAAAAAAAATATTTTCTTTATTTTATTATTGGCCCTACCTACGGGGGGGGGGGTCATTTACTATTTTTTTTATTTTGATCACTGTGATAGGTTATATCACAGTTATCAAAATATACCTGGAACAAATCTTCTTTTGGAAGATGGCGGCGCCCAGGGAGAAGACGGATGGACACCGGGAGGCCCGGTAAGTATAAGGGGGGAGATCTGAACATAGGGGGTGGATCGGAGGACGGGGGGTGGCATCGAAGCAGGGGGGCGCGGGCAGGAGGACGGGGAGTGGACAGGATGGCGGAGGGGAGCGGAGTACCGGACAGAGGACCGGGGAGGCGATCGGTGGCGGTGGGGGGGGTACACCAGTGTTTCCAGCCATGGCCGATGGTATTGCAGCATCGGCCATGGCTGGATTGTAATATTTCACCAGTTTTTTAGGTGAAATATTACAAATCGCTCTGATTGGCAGTTTCACTTTCAACAGCCAATCAGAGTGATCGTAGCCACGGGGGGGGTGAAGTCACCCCCCCTGGGCTGAAGTACCACTCCCCCTGTCCCTGCAGATCGGGTGAAATTGGAGTTAACCCTTTCACCTGATCTGCAGGGACGTGATCTTTCCATGACGCCACATAGGCATCATAATAATATTAATAATAATAATTTTTTATATAGCGCCAACATATTCCGCAGCACTTTACAATTAAGCGGGGACATGTACAGACAATAAATTCAGTATAAGTTAAGACAATTTAAACAGTGACATTAGGGGTGAGGTCCTTGCTCGCAAGCTTACAATCTACAAGGAAATGGGGGGACACAATAGGTGAAAAGTCCTTGTTATTTCAGGTCTGGCAATTATAATAAATAGGGATTTTCATATGAAGCTGCCTGATCCGGTCATCAGCCCGTGTGTTTAAGTACAATAGTCAAGTATCAAGTGCAGTTATCGTGTGCATGGAGGGTGTGGAGACAGATGAATACTAGGGTGCAGATTCACATGCAGATAATATTTGTAAGGATGGAACAGGACAAAGTTAGTTTACTGAGTAGTTGATGTGGTAGGCTTGTTTGAAGAGATGGGTTTTTAAAGCGCGCTTGAATAGGTCGGGGCTAGGTATCAGTCTGATCGTCTGGGGAAGTGCATTCCAGAGAGCTGGCGCAGCATGAGAGAAGTCTTGGAGACAGAGGTGCGAGGTTCGGATTACGGGGGATGTTAGTCTTAGGTCATTTGTAGAACGGAGGGCACGTGTAGGGCGATAGACGGAGATGAGAGAGGAGATATAAGGCGGTGCAGAACTGCGGAGAGCTTTGTGGGTGAGAGTTTATACTGGACCCTGTAGCGAATGGGTAGCCAGTGTAATGACTGGCACAAGATGGAGGCATCGGTGAAGCGGTTGGACAGAAATATGACCCTGGTTGTCGCATTCAAGATGGATTGGAGAGGAGAAAGTTTGGAAAGAGGGAGACCGATTAGAAGAGAGTTGCAGTAGTCCAGACGAGAATGAATAAGAGCAACAGTAAGAGTCTTAGCAGTTTCAAAGGTGAGAAAAGGTCGGATTCTGGAGATGTTTTTAAGATGCAGGTGACAGGATTGGCACCGACTTTCATGATGCCTAAGTGGCGTCAAGGGTCGGGAAGGGATTAAGAAGCCCTGGTATAATTTGGGATCTCCATTACAGCATGGTGGCTTAGCCAGACAGGGAGGAGGGTGAGGAGCCGAGGTTGGGACGGGAGCTGATGCCGCAGACTGCAAGGAGAGTTGCCGAGTGTCAACAGATGCCATGTAACTTAGGATATGGGCTTGGGTGTCTTGCTGCTGAGCCAGTTCTTGTGGCAGAACGGCCAACTGGAAAGCATTCCCTGGATCACCCGAAAGTGGACACTCTGGGAGCCTCCGAGGACGAGTGGACGAGATAGAACCACCCCCTATACAGGGAGCATTTGGAGTTAGCCCAAAGGGGATGGAACCACAACTGCCGGAGCCAAAGGGGCGACTCGGGCAATTCGAAGATAGGCGAAAAATGGGAAAACAAAGAAGAAACTGGAACTGAGGGTGGCTGGAGGCTAAAAGCTGGAAAGGAAGGGAAAAAGAAACAAAAGGTAAATGGTGGTTATACTAATGAACTATCGAGACACAGGGAAGAATATAGTACAAGGGAAGGACAAGGAAAAGGAACGGAGGGGACAAGACTACCAGGAAAAAGGTTAATAATAGACTAGCAAAAAGGGGAAAAGGCACTGGGCTATCGAGTTGCAGCAGAGACAGGGACCTGGGGACAAAGAGGGACTCCTGGGAAAGGCAGGAGCCACTACGACAAAGATACACAGGCATCTTACCTGTGTAAGCGCCAAACAGAAATACCCGGTGGGCACTGCCATGTTGGGGTGGAGACACTGGGTCATGACCTCCCAGAACCCCTGGCAGCGGAAGAAGCGCTATGGCGCATGCGCGAACCACCGAAGTGCCGAAAGCCTGAGTAGCTGGGTGGAATGCAGCGAGGGAGAACATCAGGAGTGAACCAGCCGGGCAGGTAGGTATCTGAGGGCATGACAATATTTTTGTTGAAAAAGTAACAATTCTAGTGGAAGTGATCATAAGAGTTTTTACCTGACCGATCGGAGTGGGGAAGTGGGTGCGTTAGGGGTCATGTTACCTTATTCTATTACCGTTCCTTTGCTTGAGGGTGAGGAGGTTCATTAACTTCATTTGCCTAGAGCACCAGAATACTTTGCTCAGGCCCTGGGTGGAGGTCTGGTACAGGGAGTTGCAATGAACTGATGATTTATATAGGGATAGCTCATCCATAATAAAAGGCAAGACAACCTTTTTATACTAAGAAGAATTAATAAGAATTTGCTGTTATTACTTAATATCTGATCAATTTTTCCCACAATTTATTGTTAATTTTTAATGCTTGCTTTAGTCATTAAAAATCTTTTGTAATAACTGCGGTCTTGCTAGAAATGAAATAAACAGAAGTCATCTTATCACATCCTACTGTTGGAAAGTCAGTCACTTAACAATTAAATTATTTTCAGATCTAAATGCTGAGTACACATTTAAAGATTCTCTTCTATTAAGTCGAGAATGAGTTGAACTTAAAAATCATATAAATTGGCAATAAAAATGGTTTCTTAGCTCTTAGCTTTGCTTATCTACAACAAATAATGCATTGTTTATTTCAGCAAGGGATTTAGCTGATATTTTGTACCGCTGAAACTGCATTTTAAATACAAAATGCTCAAAATGGAACACATTGAAGCTGTTAAGTTTATCTTTACGATTGTGACTCATGGTTTCTTTGCGGCTTCATTTAATAAAGCTTTGCTCCCACTAAATTGATATAGCAGTTTAGATAAACTTATGAAATAGAAAATAGTCAATGAAATCTCTTACCTGTTTTTAAAAAAAGCACCATTAATGCAATATTTATTTAATATTTTTCTGTATTCACTAAATATTTAAATATTTATCTATGCATAAAAGTATTTGTATGTATGTACATATACTGTAACAAAGCCAGGTGGGGTAGGGTTAAATCCTAGTACTACAGGTTCTGATTAAGCTCACCTGAATAGCTATGACTAGAACCTGGCCATGTTTCACTGGTAGGTCAGTTGGGAAAGCTGAGCAGAATGGGTTGTGTTGGAGTTAAGGTACCATGGTATAGAAGATGCTCAGCACAGCCTGGAGGGGGAGGTGCACAGTCATAGGTTCCCAAACCTTGATATATATAATGCAAGTGACTAGCACACTCCAAAGTGTTGTGATGCAAACGGGGGTTTATTTACATACAGTAATCAAACGTTTCGGTCGGTACAGGACCTTCATCAGTGTACTAATAGTAGCTGTATGACTGGTAGAGCCCCCAATTTATGAAAACATTGCATCCAAATCGCTGGCCTAAAAGGTATGGGCCGCAAGCACAGTGGAACCTGCCCACTAGAACGGAATACACGCGGTGTTCTAGTCATACAGCTACTACACTACACTGATGAAGGTCCTGTATCGACTGAAACGTTTGATTGCTGTATGGAGTTAAGGTACCGTCACATTTAGCGACACTGCAGCGATCCAGACAACGATCCCGATCGCTGCCGGTCCCCTGGTAACCAGGGTAAACATTGGGTTACTAAGCGCCGGGCCGCGCTTAGTAACCCGATGTTTACCCTGGTTACCAGCGTAAACATAAAAAAAACCAAACACTACATACTTACGTTCCGGTGTCTGTCCTCTGGCGCTGTGCTTCTCTGCACTGACTGTGAGCACCAGCCGGAAAGCACAGCGGTGACGTCACCGCTGTGCTCTGCTTTCCGGCTGGCCGGCGCTCACAGTGCAGAGAAGCACAGTGCCGGGGGACAGACACCGGAATGTAAGTACGTAGTGTTTTTTTTTTAACGTTTACGCTGGTAACCAGGGTAAACATCGGGTTACTAAGCGCGGCCCTGCGCTTAGTAACCCAATGTTTACCCTGGTTACCAGTGAAGACATCGCTGAATCGGCGTCACACACGCCGATTCAGCAATGTCTGCAGGAGGTCCAGCGACTAAATAAAGTTCTGGACTTTCTGCTCCGACCAACGATGGCACAGCAGGATCCTGATTGCTGCTGCCTGTCAAACTCAACGATATCGCTATCCAGGACGCTGCATTGTCACAGATCGCTAGCGATATCGTTCAGTGTGAAGGTACCTTTAGAGTGACAAGCCAGAATTTCTCTGAGAAGAGACTGCACAAGCCATGTGCACTGTCTGCAATTATCACTATTTGCTACAGGTGATAGCTGTTTTGTGTGACTGAACTGAGACTAGCTCAGACATGTCTTATTTAGTGCATAGGTAAGGCTAGGGATTTTATGTTTATGGTTTTGTTTTAGTACTGTTCAACCAATGAAAACAAACATAACAATATTATAAAAAAATGTGGCTTCAAGCGGCTACCTGAGAGAGTGAACCCGTACATTTGGTGTTTGGCCAGAACTCCTAAAGATTACAGATGATTACAGTTTAAGAACTGAATGTCGGCAAAGGCAGCTACTGCATTGCAAACACTGTCAGACAGTAAGAAAGACCTTGCTAAGCAATAAGTCTAGGCCAATTTTCAATAACATCAGCAGTGGCAGCAGCAGTACAGGCAGCACCAGCGGCAGGCTCAACAAGAAACCAGCAAACTCCTGATCCAACAATAGTAGCATCAGCAGATGGCTCTCTTGGCAGAAACTTTTCAGTTCAGGGAGATGGAACCTTCTGCCACGCAAAGTAAAGGTATCCATATGAGGCGAACAACATGGGAGATCTTTCAGAAAATGATTCTGGAAGACAACTTCAAAGTTGGGCAGTCAGCTGATGAATCTGAGCAGAGTGGGTTGTGTTGGAGCAGGAAAGAGGCAAGCCAGAATCTCTGAAAAAAGACTACACAGGCAATGTCCACGAAACTGCAGGTATCACTGGCTGCTATGGGTGATAGCTGTTTTGCGTGACCAAACTGAGACTATCTTAGCCGTGTCTGAGTAGCCAGGATCTAGAGTGTTTAGTTAGTGCTTAGATAAGGCTAGGGATTTTATGTTTATGGGGTTTTTTGTTTACTGTTCAACCAATGGAAATAAACACTATATAATAAAAACTGCGGGTTCATGTTCAAAGCGGCCGTGTCTGAGTGTGATATAAACAACCTTGTAGCTTTGTGTTCCAAGCAGCTACCCCAACAAGTGAACGCCACATTATATATATATATATATATATATAGATATATATATATATATATGAGAACAAAAAAGTCTGCGGCACTCACCCCGTTGTTGCTGTGTGAACGTGTTCTTTATTGAAGCATTACGTTATAGAAGTATATACATCCAACTAGGCAGCAGGTTTTACAGGAGGGTGCGGTGATGGAGTTATCTATATGTATAATTGTCTAAGGGTTTTTCCGTCTGTCTGTCTGTCCTGGAAATCCCGCGTCTCTGATTGGGCACAGCATGGCGACGATGATGTCATAAAGGTTGCCTCGACCAATCAGCGACGGGCACAGTATCGACATAGATGTCATAATGGTTGCCATGGCGATGATGATGTCATAAAGGTTGCCTCGACCAATCAGCGACGGGCACAGTCTGCTGCGAATTCTGGAATCATCATTGTCCATATACTACGGGGACATGCATATTCTAGAATACCCGATGCATTAGAATCTGGCCTCGACCAATCAGAGACGGTCACAGTATCGACGTAGAAATCCCGCATCTCTGACCAATCAGTGACCAATCAGTGACGGGCACAGCGACGATGACATAAAGGACGTAGAAATCCCACGTTTCTGATTCAGCAACGGGCACAGTATCGACATAGATGTCATAATGGTTGCCATGGCGGCGATGATGTCATATAGGTTGCCTTGACCAATCAGCGACGGGCACAATCTGCTGCGAATTCTGGAATCGTCATTGTCCATATACTACGGTGACATGCATATTCTAGAATACCCGATGCGTTAGTATCGGGCCACAATCTAGTGTATATATGTATATATATATATATATATATATATATATATATATATATATATATATATATATATATATATATATATATATATACACATATATAGTTGCGGCGCCCCAGGGTCCTGGTCGTCACAGTGGTATTGCTTTCCTCTCGGGGAGAGTGATGCTACGTTTGGAGGCAAAGAAGGATAACTGCATCCAGGTATCACAAACATGCAATACATCTCACACTCCAGGCCACCAGGGGGAGCTCCTGCTTCTATTTATTAGGACACTCCCGATATATATATATATATATATCTGGTAGTCTGTAGGGAAAGTTATAACGTTCCAGACCAGAGTCTGAGGAGGATGGAAGGTTAAAGGAGCTGTGCATGCCCTCAGAGCTGCAACTCCTAGAAAGAAACATTGAAAGGCAGAACTGTATTGCAGTGAGCATGAAGGAAGTCGAAGCAAAGGAGAGGATACCAGAAGAGACCAGCCTTGCTCAAGCTGCCTCCTTCTGAGGCGCAACATCTCGGTAGTTGGAACACTGAGGGAGTAAGGACCTCTATGCCTTATTTCAGAGACCGGCAGTACAGCTAATTGCAGGTTACCTGTCCGCACCTACAACCAGGAGGCACGGTGACATCTACAGAACCAGGTTATCTAGGAGACGCTATAAACAGGCTCAAGTCACCAGTCATACGGGTTTTGTCCTATCCTATATGGGGGACAGAGAGAGCGAAACATTGCATCTGTAAGAACCTTATGTGAAGCCATAGGCAGTAAGGGACTACACCATCACAGCGCAAAGGAAGGCTACTGATTTCCACCTGGATAAGGGAACTCTGGACTTGCCTCCAAAGCGGCCGGACTCTGCCTGCCCTGTAATCTGGTGACCTGGACTGTGGATACTAAAGTCTTCAGTAAAGGTAAAGAGACTGCAACCCTGTGTCCTCGTTCATCACTGCGCCATTCATCATTCACCATCTCCACACCAGGAAGCCCTGAGGACATACTTCACCTGTGGGAAGATATACCATCTAGCTGCCATAACATCACCCCAGCGGAACCCTTAAAGCAGCGTCGGTCACCCTGACCGAATACCACAGGTGGGGTCATGAACATTCCCCTTAAAGACCTTTCCCTTTTACATGGACGTCCCAGGGCCACGGACCGAGTCAGCCACCATGACATCCCCCTGTGAATCGAAGGACCCGTTACCAAGTACTCCACTGCCCTTGGGGGCGTACCATTTTGTCATCACGAACAGGATGTACTAAACCCCATGAATCTGGTCATGTGCGCCAAATACTGTGCCAGAACTGTGCCTAACCATGATTTGTGCTAAAAGACTGTATGACTAATGAACCATGATTTGCCGCCAAAACCGCCGCCATTACAGCACCATATGGCGTGCGGTAGGGGTTGGGCAATTCATCGTGGGCATAGCCTGGAAAAACGGAGTGAAAATGGAAGCCATCCCTCACAATACTACTTTGTCAGAATGATATGCCCATCAACAAAAGGGATCCACCTCCTAGTCTGGGATGGTGGAGGGAGAAGAAGGAACCGCCCTCCAGGAGAGGAGGAGCAGGAATAACAGGAAGATGCCGACGCAGACCTGGTTGGCAAGATGGCGAGCGGAAGTCACCCAGAGAAGGGGAAGAAAACCCGCGACGCTTCCCACCAATTGGAGGAAGGAAAGATCCCATCGTCACTCTTGAACCCGGAGGTTCTTGGCACGGAAGTCGAGGAGCTGTGTCGTCAGCTCCAGAGCTCCTGGTACCGAGCGGCTGCCAGCATCCTGGAGCGGCAGCGCAACCAACCAGCGGAGCCTCAGCCTGCGGTGGAGAAGACCGGCACTGGAGATGCCATGGCAGCTGGTAGGCCTGCTGACCCTGCCCCTTAAAGACCTTTCCCTTTTACGGGGACGTCTCAGGGCCACGGACCGGGTCAGCCACCGTGACATCCCCCTGTGAACCGAAGGACCCGGTACCGAGTACCACACTGCCCTTGTGCAATCTATATATTTATTTATATATATATATATATATATATATATATATATATATATATATATATATACACACTAGATTGTGGCCCGATTCTCACGCATCGGGTAATTCTAGAATATGCATGTCCCCGTAGTATATGGACAATGATGATTCCAGAATTCGCGGCAGACTGTGCCCGTCGCTGATTGGTCGAGGCAACCTTTATGACATCATCATCACCATGGCAACCATTATGACATCTACGTCGATACTGTGCCCGTCGCTGAATCAGAAACGTGGGATTTCTACGTCCTTTATGACATCATCATCGCTGTGACCGTCGTTGATTGGTCGAGGCCTTGTAGGCCTCGACCAATCAGAGACACAAGATTTCCAGGACAGACAGACAGACAGACAAAAAAACCCTTAGACAATTATATATATAGATATATATATCTATATATATATACTCTATATTGTAAGGGCTTTACTCACTTGGGTGCAACGGGAGGAAAACAGGAGGTTCGTTATTTTAAAAGTTCATGTGGATTTATTCCTTCATAATCCCCAGAAGTAAAAAAACAGAAAACAAGCAGCCTTTAGATCAGGCAAAGAAAATACAAATGTCCATAGAAGGGCACTGCTCTACCAGACCTGTGGACACCCCGACTGGGGTAGTGTCCAGTATTCAGGCTCGATCTGGAGCCAAAAACACAGGATGCCTTCTCTCTCCTAACACACAGACCATGTGCCAAATGACAATGACTCCATTGTAAAGGCTTTTTACCACACCCAGAGGTGAGGTATCTAGGTAGCCAGATCCACCTCTCTCTTATAGCTACCCACAAATAGGTCCCAGGTGCACTATTTATTTTTAACTCTGATGCATCATTAATGTAACTTTTTAAACTTTTTGTCTACTCTTAAAATGTTTGAATTGCATAGGCTGTACTATCAGTCATGATACAAGATCACTATAATCTTGCTCCATTCAGTAAAACAATATATACTTTTTTTAATGTGGGAGCCTTTGGGCAATGAACAGCTGATCTATTGCATTCATCATAGGCATTAGTAATGAACGAACGTGCTCGCCACTACTCGTTACTCGCCCGAGTATTGGGGTACTCAGGGTACTCGGCAAGCAGCGAGCATTTCCAGGATTATTCGGCGGTAACTGCAGTCTCCACCCAGCAGTTTTGGCGGTCTTTAAAGACCCAATCACGGTTCAGGGATTGTCTGCCAGGCCATGAAATGCAGCAGCCATCTTTGTTGTGTTTGTGCAGTGATTGGCTGGGCTGCACAGCATCATCCCAAGTATAAGAGACCTGGCACCGCCCTGCTCGCCGCATTCCGTTCCTGTTTCAGCCAGAGTAGGGAGAGCTGGTGCCGAGATAGGGTCAGAACCGTGGTATTAGAGTTAGGGTAGGTCTGCAACTCTTACATCCACAACTCCTGAGAAACCAACAGTCCATTTTAGGGCTAATTTGTGGGTCCCGATATTGCAGCGCTAGGCAGGCAGGGCACAGCATATCCACATCAGTGCAAGGCCTGCAGGCACTGTATGTGCGTCCATTGCTCCCACTGCATCCTTCCCAAAGCTCCATAACTGCCTGCTGCTGCTGCTGCACTTAATTACTGTCTATATACCTTTTTTTTTCAAAAAATTCCCCCACTCCCCCACAAAATATACAGTCTATTCTGTCAGACTGAGGCTTTTTGAAAACTGATAGTTTTTCAGGGATACGAAGCAAAGTTGTGTGTGCTACCCTTGTGTCCCTTTTTTTTCTATGGTGTTTTAAATTCACAGAAAAAGGCCTCATATATCTCTGTGCTCTAAGCTTGGGCATTGGAGGCCGGTGTACTTACTTTGTCGCTGTGTGATACTCAAATTCTATACAGTGCTATTTAGTCCCCCCAAAAAATTTGAAAGGCCACAGATTTGCCAGTGTGGTATTTCTGTTACAGCCGTCATATATCTCTGCTCCAAGTTTTGCCAGTGGAGGCCGGTGTACTTACTTTGTGGCTGTGTGATACTCAAATTCTATACAGCGCTATTTAGCCCCCCCAAAATTTGAAAGGCCACAGATTTGCCAGTGTGGTATTTCTGTTATAGCCGTCATATATCTCTGCTCCAAGTTTTGCCATTGAAGGCCAGTGTACTTATTTTTTGGCTGTGTGATGCTCAAATTCTATACAGCGCTATTTAGCCCCCCCAAAATTTGAAAGGCCACAGATTTGCCAGTGTGGTATTTCTGTTACAGCCGTCATATATCTCTGCTCCAAGTTTTGCCAGTGGAGGCCGGTATACTTACTTTGTGGCTGTGAGATACTTACATCCTATACAGCGCTATTTCGCATAAATTAACTTTAAAAAAGCAAATAAAAATTGAATACAGTCTGTTAGGTCAGGCTGAGGCCTGCCTGGTGTTTGGGTTTGAAAAATCATAGATTTGCAGGCATACGAATCACATATTATTTTGCTACTAATAAAGACATTTGTGTTGAGCATTTGAAATAGTGCAGTAGTCCATTTAAAATGGTTAAGGCAAGGGACGGGGAAGTGGACGTGATGCTGATGGTGCATCCAGAGGACGAGGCCATGGGCAAGGTGAAAGTGAGCAACAACAAAGACCCACATCTTCTCGCTCGACCTTCCTGTCCCAGTTTTTAGGGGAACGCAGCACACCACTATTGAAGCCAGAGCAGTGTGGAATGGTTGTTGGTTGGATAACGCATAATGCTTCCAGTCACTTAGCCACCACCACCACCTTGCCTTCCACACAGTCAAGCCTGAGTAGCCGTGAGTGTGGCCAGGATATTCCTCACCCTGATTCTCCTTCCTCCCACCATCCTGAGTGCCCTGAGACAACTGATCCCACACTTGGACACTCAGAAGAGCTGTTCAGTTTTCAATTTCAAGATTCAGAAATCTCTGCTGGTCAACTTGAAGTGGGGAAAGATGAGATCGCATGTAGAGCTGCCCAAAGCTTTGACCAGCCCCAGTCACACGAAGGTGATGGTGGGAAAGTGTCACAAGAAGTGGACGATGATGAGACACAATTGCCAGAAAGTCAGAAGGAGGAGAAGGGTGAGGATGTGGAAGACGAGGTGGTGGATGACATACTGACCTACCCAACCTGGCAGAAAAATATGCATAGCGAGGACAGCAGCACAAATGGGGAAGGAGGCATATCCCCCCAAACAGGCAGGAAGAAGCAGTGTGGTGGCCACAGACAGAAGGCATCGTGCATCTGTTCCCCGTAACACCAACATGAGTGAAGTTGCCATTCCACCTGTGAGATCTTCCCGAGTCTGGATATTTTTTAAAGACTCTGCCGATAACCCCAAAAGGCCATTTGCAGTACCTGCCATGCCTGCATCAGCAGGGGTAGCAAAACAACCAGCCTGACCACCACCAGCATGATCAGGCACATGCAAGCAAAGCAACCGACTTTGTGGGCCGAACTCCAGGCTCCAGTACCACTGCCTGCTGGTCACACCACTGCTTCTTCCACTGTTTTGCATAGAAGTCAATCCACAGTACACCGTGCATGTGAAGATGCCTCTAGCCCTGCACCTGTTGTGGCCCACAGTCAAGCAGCACCATCAGCAAGCACGTCCACGTCCTTGTCCCAGCACAGTGTTCAGTTGTCTATAACCCAGTCTTTGGAATGCAAGCCAAAATACCCCACCAACGCACCACAGGCCACAGTCCTCAATTCTAATATTTCTCTTCTGCTTGCGCTAGAAATGCTGCCTTTTTGGCTTGTTGAGATGGAAGCTTTCTGCAACCTGATGGTGGCGGCCGTGCCAAGGTACTCGGTCCCCAGTTGCCACTATTTCTCCCAGTGTGCAGTACCAGCATTATACCAGGATGTGTCCCACAACAATAGCCGTGCCCTCAACAATGCTGTTACCGGAAAAGTCCACCTAACCACTGACACATGGACAAGTGCTTGTGGGCAGGGATTGTACATCTCAATGATGGCACACTGGGTTAATATAGTGGAAGCCAGGACCCAGTCTCACCTTGGGATGGAACACATCCTCCCCACGCCGAGGATTGCTGGCCCTACATCAATCAGGCTTGCCCCCACATTCTACAGCTCCTGCACCTCCTCCTCCTCTTCATCCTCCATGTCTGAAATTAATACATCAGTCAGAAGCTGGAAGCACTGCACCACTGCCTCAGCCAAGCAGCATCAGGTTGTGCTGAAGGTAGTCTGCATAGGTGACAAACCGCACAATGCAGAAGAGTTGTGGACAGTGCTGAAAGAGCAGCCAGATGTTTGGATGACACCACTGAACGTACAGCCAGGCATGGTCATGTGTAATAATGGCCGTAACCTGGTGGTGGCTCTGAGGCAAGGTGAGATTACACACGTACCTTGCTTGACCCATGTTCTCAACCTCGTGGTTCAACTTTTTCTGACAAGCTACCCGGAGCTACCGGATCTGCTAGTGAAAGTACGCCATTTGTCTGCCCATTTTAGAAAGTCAGCTATAAATTGACAGTG
This sequence comes from Ranitomeya imitator, assembly GCF_032444005.1. NCBI lineage: Eukaryota > Metazoa > Chordata > Amphibia > Anura > Dendrobatidae > Ranitomeya > Ranitomeya imitator. The sequence continues at coordinate 1,076,009,073 of NC_091282.1, read as the reverse complement.
TTATTTCTGCTGACCGTCCAAATCAAGAAAAGGACCCGGTACATTTTAAACTATTTCTAAAAATATGATCAATGGCTCATGTGGGCCACTTAACCCAAGATCGCCATGTATGAAGGAAGGAAAATGTACTAAAAAGTATCATCACAACTTGATTGTAACACAAACAGGAGATGATGGATATCATCTTTAGGATATGTGCACACGTCCGGATTTCTTGCAGAAATTTCCTGAAGAAAAACGGAAATTTTCTGCAAGAAATCCGCATTTTTTTTTGCGTTTTTTTCGCGTTTTTCTTAGCATTTTGCAAGCGCAATTAGCTTGCAGAATGCTAAACTTTTCCAAGCGATCTGTAGCATCGCTTCGAAAACTGACTGACAGGTTGGTCACACTTGTCAAACATAGTGTTTGACAAGTGTGACCAACTTTTTACTATAGATGCTGCCTATGCAGCATCTATAGTAAAAAATAGAATGTTTAAAAATAATAAAAAAAATTAAAAAAATGGTTATACTCACCCTGCAGACAGCCGATCTCCTCAGCGGCGTCCATTCCTATAGATGGTGTGTGTGTGCAGGACCTTCGATGACGTCGCGGTCACGTGAGCGGTCGCGCGACCAATCACAGGACCGTGACATCATCGTAGGTCCTTCACACAGTTCTATAGGAACAGAAGCGGCAGCATGCAGCGCAGAGAGGCGGGAAGACACCGGGGCCATCAGAGGGTAAGTATATGACTATATTTTATTTTAATTCTTTTTATTTTACTAATTATATGGTGCCCAGTCCGTGGAGGAGAGTCTCCTCTCCTCCACCCTGGGTACCAACCGCACATAATCTGCTTACTTCCCGCATGGTGTGCACAGCCCCATGCGGAAAGTAAGCAGATCAATGCACTCCTAGGTGTGCGGAATCCCCGCAATTCCGCATTTTTAATGAACATGTTGCTTTTTTTTCTGCAATGCGATTTTTTCACGGAACAAAAAGCATTATTTGCACTAGAAATGTGGAATACACTGTCACATTTTTATAGCGAAAAAAACACGAAAAAAACGCGAAAAATCCTGAACGTGTGCACATGGCCTCACAGAAGACAGAAAACTGAACAGGGAGGATATACTGCAACAATCAGATTAAAAAGGTTAAACAAAACACAGATATTGAAATAATCGATGGGTTGTTGCTTACTCATCACTAGGGTTGAGCGAAACGGGTCGGCCAGATTCAGAAGTCGCCGACTTTTGGCAAAGTCAGGTTTCATGAAACCCGACCCGACCCCTGTGTGGGGTCGGCCATGAGGTCGGCAATCTTCTGATCTGGAATTGGAATTCCGATACCGAGTTCCGATATGTTTAAGATATCGGGAATCGGTATCGGAATTCATATTTAAGTGTAAAATAAAGAATAAAAATAAAAAAATATTCATATACTCACCCTCGGACGCGCCCTGGTTCTCACCGGCAGCCTTCCTTCCTAAGAATGAGCGCCTGAAGGGCCTTCGATGACGTCGCGGCTTGTGATTGGTCGCGTGAGCGGTCACATGGGCGGTCACGCGACCAATCACAAGCCGCGATGTCATCTAAGGTCCTTCAGGTGCTAATTCTTAGGAAGGAAGCGTCCGAGGGCGCATCCGAGGGTGAGTATATTCCTAATAGGTATATACTCACCCTCGGACGCGCCCTGGTTCTAACGCGCAGCCTTCCTTCCTAAGAATCAGCGCCTGAAGGACCTTAGATGACGTCGCGGCTTGTGATTGGTCGCATGATGCCCATGTGACCGCTCACGCGACCAATCACAAGCCGCGACGTCATCGAAGGTCCTTCAGGCGCTCTTTCTTAGGAAGGAAGGCTGCCGGTTAGAAGCAGGGCGCGTCCGAGGGTAAGTATATCAATATTTTTTATTTTGATTCTTTATTTTACACTTAAATATGGATCCCAGGGCCTGAAGGAGAGTTTCCTCTCCTTCAGACCCTGGGAACCGTTAGAAACCCAATGCACTGCATTGGGTTTCGTGTTTCGGCCGACCCGGACCCTTCTATAGGATCGGCCGATTTCACTCAACCCGACTTTTGAAAAAGTCGGGTTTCGTGAAACCCGACCCGATCCTATAAAAATAAAAGTCTACTCATCACTGCTTTCAAAAATGTGTAATGCGCACATTAACGTAGAATATTGTAACTCTGTTAAGTCAATTATATACATTTGCAAATATGCTGACAAGGGCAGTGAAATGGCGGTTTTCCAGCTAGAGAATACAAAATGTATATCTGATGAGATTACTGTATTTTCTGGCCTATAAGACTACTTTTTAACCCCTGAAAATCTTCTCAAAAGTCGTGTGTCATCTTATATGCCAGGTGTCGTCTTATAGGGCAGATGCGGAGTAATCTGCGGTCGTCGCATATTGTGGGGGGAGCGGTCCCGATGACGAGGTGAGGGGGCGCCTCACCGGGAAGGTGTAAGTGAAGCAGAGGCAGAGAAGGAGATAATAGGATACAAGGGTGAGCCAGATGAGTGAAAGGAGTGTTTTTCTAGGCACAGCATCGCTCTCTCTCTTTTTTGCATACCCTTGGCATCCCAGACGCTGACAGTTTGCTTCACTTACACCTTCCTGGTGGGCGCTCCCTCACCTCGTCATCGGGACCACTCCCCCCCACTATATACGTCGACCGCAGATTGCTTTGCACCCACCCTATAAGACGACACCCGGCATATAAGACAACCCCCGACTTTTGAGAAGATTTTATATTTTATCTGGAAAAGTTGGGGGTCGTCTTATACGCCCAGTCATCTTATACGCCGGAAAATATACGGTATATCTGTATCAGATAGGAAGGTATATAAGTAGTAATGAAGCCATGTGGCGATTACTAAATTTTCCCATCCATGAAAGGCATCGTACTGTAGTTCATCTCAGTGTCCATCTTGAAAAAGGACAGCAAGTTTATTTCACTCCCAACAATGTGTATACAGTGCATCCAAACAGCGCCTAGTGTTACTACCTCTGATTACTGCTTTACACTGTCTGTGGGCTAAATTCTTTCACAGATTTGAAAACAGTTGATGGAGAACTATGTCAAACTGACAGGTAAGCATGCCAAAAGCTTGGTCTGATCGAAGACAATTAACACTGGGACATGACATTGCAGGAAGCATCTCTCACTCGCTTTCCATCTCAACTAAGAGACCTGTTCGCTTTAATAATTACAATCTGCACACCTTCCAATCCCTGTGCAAGTCCATTGATTCAGTCATGGAGAGTGAACAAGCCGTAATGTATCCATTGGAGTTCCTGAATTCTTTGGAGCCTCCTGGAATGCCACCGCATAAGCTCACTTTAAAAATAGGAGCCACAATAATTTTGCTTCGAAACCTTGACCCACCAAAAATGTGTAACGGCACAAGATTGTGCATTAAGAATCTCATGCCCAATGTTATTGAATCCACTATTCTTATGGGAAACTGTAAGGGAGCAAATGTTTTCCTTCTGTGTATTCCTTTCCTAACAAGCGACATGCCCTTCAATTTTAAGCGTTAAAATCCTACTTGCTTTTGCTATGACGATAAACAAAGCTCAAGGTCAATCACTTAAAGTTGCCGGCATTAGTTTGGAGAGCCCATGTTTTTCACATGGACAGTTGTACATTGCTTGCTCTAGAGTGGGTAATCCCAAAAATCTTTTCATATATGCACCTGGAGGTAAAACCAGAAACATTGTTTACCAAAAAGCACTACAATAGATAGTTTAACTGTAAACCAATTTTACTCTTTTGTCCATGAATTACTTATAGATTACACTGGAGAAAGGAGGGAAGGGTTGCACTATGTTGTTAATTGGATGCAAATGTTTATATGCTTGTGTAAGGTGCATACATTTTCATTTTTGATACTAAATAGTTAAAAAATACAGTAGTTGTAAAAGTTTATACTGCACAACAAGTATGGAATATGTGAAATCAATAAAAATGTTTAAATTAAAAAAAGTTTTCGTTCACATCAATGTCACAACAAATTATTAAAAAGCCAAAATAATAAAAATATAAAGTGGAAATTTTTTTTACTGTAGCACTCTGAAAATGTCAATTTCAGGGTAACACTGAAAATTTTACTTTAGCTATCATAACCAACAATTTAACTTTTTCCGCGAGCGAAGCTGTGGGTATTCTACTAGTAACCTATAAAGAGTAAATAATCAGACCAGCCTTCATAACATTGTGCCCAATGAATATGGAGTTTCTAGAATTGCCCAATCCTACTGTGCCAGATGGGCCCTGTAATAAGCGCTGATAAAGATCAGAATGTGCACACATTGCAGGTGAAGCAATTGTACCACTCTGGTGCTGGTAATGAGTCTTGGGATACAATAATAAAGTAATGGTGGAAAGTCCTGAAATTCAAATAGAAGCGATGTGAAAGCACTTCCTCATTCATATAAAAATTCAGTTTAGTATTACTAGATACAAGCATATGCAAATTTGTTAATGTTGGTAATGTAATATTTGCATGTAAATAAAGAGACGTCCACCAAGCTCAATCATAATAGCATACCTTTGGCACCCCAGTTTGACACTGACTAAGAGTATTCCTAAGATACACCTATGATATAAGCCCCATTATATGCTTCTGTTACCCCTTAATGTCTACCTATAACTTTATGACATCATTTAAACCAAACAAATTCTCATATTGTTACTAATCCACTGATTCTAGAACAGTTTTTCTTTTTTCTGATGTTCCCTTCCATGCTGTCTTTGTACAAAGTGAATGAAGTACAATTGCTCATACATATATTGTGTTGGGGCCCACTGCTGCACAGGGGCCCACCAGGTGATTTATTTGTTCTCCTGTGGGTCAGTCCAAGGCTGCTCTTAAAGTAAACTGTTGGAATTTCTAAAATAATCTGATGTGAATAAGGGAATAGAAAGAGTGATGAATGTCACCTTGTTCTATTTGTGAGGAAAAAAATGTACATGTAGAGGTACGAAATATGAAACATGCAAAAATGTGATACTTCTCTAAATTAAAAAAATGTCTGGTCTTTCATCATGATTTTGATGCTCGTTTCACAAATGATCTTGAGCAAATATTAAATTAGAATTACATTTCTTATTGCTCAATAAAGTATATAAAAATCTAAGCCAATTGTTTCCTCAGGAGTAACCTTACACTGTATAAATCACTTTAGCTTTTATTATGCTTAACTAAACATTCATTATAGACTACAATTATTTATGTTGTGAAAGAAAGTATGGAATTATCGTACAATACAGAAATATCATGCAGGTTTCATTAATTCATTTACCATTGGAGTAACCTTGACAATAAACTCTTTACAGTTTGGTTTCCGTTTTGAAGTAGAAAAAGCAAATTTTTAAAGAAACCCAAAGGAGTCACTGACGTGACTTAGATATGTTTCCAAAGAGAAAAAACATAAAACACTGATTCCTATTGGAATTTAAAGTTTGCACCTGAAAGCTGATACTAACATGAAATCAATGGAGAATGCTAAATGCAATTTATATTTAAAGCTTAGAATGTCTTAAGTTTAAAGAATAGCGTATCTCAAGTGTGATTAAATAGTTGACATTTGAAAAGATTAAATGAGTTTCATTAACAAAAGTATTCTTATTGCTTCATTTGAATTATTATTAGTGCTAATAATAATCGTCTTAAATTTTAGATTAGGATACATTTACTGTTAAAGGATTAATATAAAAAAAATTAACCAACCCTTCCCAACATGGGATGTACATATGAATCTCACACTGGGTTTCAGTGAATGAAACAGGCTCAGCTCTTGTGTGTTATATAACCCACATCTGCCACTAACACCATTGACAGATAGAGTACTGATAGCTGCTGGCACTTTGGCAAGCAATGTCACTATCATGGGCTGACAATGGATTGATTTGGCATCGAGCAACATGCTGCCATTGTTGGCCAAAGGCTGACCTTAATAGGAGATTATCATTTTACATAAATACAACAAAACCATATTATTGCAGTACTAGATGGTGGCCTGATTCTAACGCATTGGGTAGTCTAGAATATGTATGTAGTTTAGAGCCACGTAGTATTGAGCACAGCCATGTAGTATATAGCACAGCCACGTAGTATATTGCCCAGCCACGTAGTATATTGCCCAGCCACGTAGTATATTGCACAGCCACGTATATAGCACAGCCACGTAGTATATAGCACAGCCACGTAGTATATTGCCCAGCCACGTAGTATATTGCCAAGCCATGTAGTATATTGCACAGCCACGTAGTATATAGCACAGAGACATAGTAACACTGCCCATGCAGTATAACACAGGCCACGTAGTATAGAGCACAGCGATGTAGTATATTGCCCAGCCAAGTAAAATATATACCACAGCCACGTAGTATATAGCACAGACACATAGTATATTGCCCAGCCACATAGTATATAGCACAGACACGTAGTATAATGCACAGCCACGTAGTATATTGCCCAGCCACGTAATATATTGTCTAGCCATGTAGTAAATTGCACAGCCACATAGTATATGGCACAGAGACATAGTATATAACACTGCCCATGCAGTATATAACACAGGCCACGTAGTATAGAGCACAGCGATGTAGTATATTGCCCAGCCACGTAATATATACCAGAGCCACGTAGTATATAACACAGAGATGTAGTAAATAACACAGCCCACACAGTATATAACACAGCCCATGCAGTATCTAACACAGCCCACATAGTATATAGCAATGTGGGCACCATATCCCTGTTAAAAAAATAATTAAAATAAAAAATAGTTATATACTCACCTTCCGGAGCCCCCGGATCCAGCCGAGGCATTCACCGATGCTCCTTGCGACGCTCCGGTCCCAAGAGTGCATTGCGGTCTCGCGAGATGATGACGTCACGGTCTCGCAAGACCGCTACGTCATCATGTGACGAGACCGTAATTGCATGGACCAGTCACCGGAACGTCGCAAGGAGCGGGAAAAGGCCTCGGCTGGATCCGGGGGCTCCGGAAGGTGAGTATATAATGATTTTTAATTTTTTTTTACTTTTAACATTAGATCTTTTAACTATTGACGCCGCATAGGCAGCATCAATAGTAAAAAGTTGGTCACACAGGTTTAATAGCAGCGTTAACGGACTGCGTTACACCGCAGCATAACGCGGTCTGTTAATGCTGCCAATAACCCTGTGTGAGCGCTGACTGGAGGGGAGTATGGAGCAGGCACTTACTGTGAGGAGTAAAGAGCGGCCATTTTGCCGTCACTGATTGGTCGTGGCCGTTTTGCCGCAACCAATCAGAGACTTGGGATTTCCGTAACAGAAAGAAAGAAAGAAAAAAAGACAGACAGAAATACGGAAGTGACCCATAGACAATTATATAGTAGACTAGATGGTGGCCCGATTCTAACGCATCGGGTATTCTAGAATATGCATGTCCACGTAGTAAATTGTCCAGCCACGTAGTATATTGCTCAGTGACGTAGTATATTGCCCAGTCACGTAGTATATTGCCCAGCCACGTAGTATATTGCCCAGTTACGTAGTATATTGCTCATTTACATAGTATATTGCCCAGCCACGTAGTATACAGCACAGAGCCACGTAGTATATTGCACAGCGATGTAGTATATTGGCCAGTCACGTTGTATATTGCCCAGCCACGTAGTATGCAGCACAGAGCCATGTAGTATATTGTCCAGCCATGTAGTATATTGTCCAGCCACGTAGTATACATCACAGAGCCACGTAGTATATTGTCCAGCCATGTAGTATATTGCACAGAGCCATGTAGGATATTGCCCAGTGACATAGTATATTACCGAGCCATGTATGTCACAGGTTAAAAAAATAAAAAATAAACATACTCACCTAACAATCTGAGGGCCCCTTGTAGTTGAACATACTCACCATTCTGGTCGCTGCTCCTCAGCGTCCCGTCTCTCCGCTTCCTGGGATCCAACGGCGCTGTGCAGATGTGCACGCGGCTGCCGCCATCTTGCGTTCCCAGGATGCTTTGTGAAATTATCCATATGACTTAGCGGTCTCGCGAGACCGCTAGGTCTTATGGGTAATTTTGCAAAGCATCGCTGGGAAAGGAAGATGGAGGCAGGCGCGAGTGGCTCAGCGGACAACGGAGGGTAAGTATAGCAGGTTTTTTGTTTTTGTACTATTTTTAACATTACTTTCTTTTACTATTGATGGCGCATAGGCAGCATCAATAGTAAAAGGTTGGGGACACACAGGGTTAATAGCAGCGGTAATGGAATGCGTTACCGCTGGCATTAACCCTGTGTTAGCGGTGACCGGAGGGGAGTATGGAGTGGGTGCCGGGGACACTGACTGCGGGGAGCGGAGTGCCGGGGACACTGACTGCGGGGAGCAGAGCGTCAGGGACACTGACTATGGGGAGCGGAGCGCCGGGGACACTGACTGCGGATATTGCCGAGCTACGTAGTACATTGCCCAGTCATGTAGTATATTGCCCAGCCACGTAGTATATTGCCCAGCCACGTAGTATATTGCCCAGTGACGTAGTATATTGCCTGGTGACGTAGTATATTGCCCAGACACATAGTATATTGCAGAGCCACGTAGTACGGTATACTGCCCAGTCACGTAGTATATTGCCCAGTGACGTATTATATTGCCCAGCCACGTAGTATATTGCCCAGCCACATAGTATATTGCCCAGTCACATATTGCCCAGCCACATAGTATATAGCAGAGCCACGTAGTATGGTATATTGCCCAGTCACATAGTATATTGCCCAGCCACATAGTATATAGCAGAGCCACGTAGTACAGTATATTGCCCAGTCACGTAGTATATTGCCCAGCCACATAGTATATAGCAGAGCCACGTAGTATATTGCCCAGCGACGGAGTACATTGTCCAGCCACATAGTATATTGCCCAGCCACATAGTATATAGCAGAGCCACATAGTATATTGCCCAGCACAGAGCCACGTAGTATAGAGACTTAAAAAAAAATAAACATATACTCACCTTCCGAAGGGCCATTGAAGCCATGCTATACTTACCATCCGCCACCTTTGCCGCTCCTCGCCACGCTCCCGGGACCGCTCCATTGCCAGCGGCAGCTTTCGGTGGTCCCAGGGCTGGTGTGAGCAGGACCTATGATGACGTCGCGGTCACATGACCATGACGTCACGGCAGGTCCTTGTCGCACACCAGCCCTGGGACCGGAAGCTGCAGCTTGCAATTGCGCGGTCCCGGGAGCGTGGCGAGGAACGGGAAAGGTGGCGGAGGGTGAGTATAGCAGGTTTTTTTTAATTATTATTTTTAACATGACCTATTTTTACTATTGATGCTGCATAGGCAGCATCAATAGTAAATAGTTGGGGACACACAGGGTTAATAGCAGCGGTAACAAAGTGCGTTACACCGCTGGCTGTTACCGCTGTCATTAACCCTGTGTGAGCAGTGAGTGGAGGGGATTACGGAGCGGGTGCCGGGCAGTGAGTGCAGGGGAGTAGGGGGGGGACTAATCGGACTGTGGCCATCGCTGATTGGTCGCGGCAGCCATGACAGGCAGCTGCCGAGACCAATCAGCGAACGAATAACCGTGACAGAAGGACAGACAGACAGATGGAAGTGACCTTTAGACAATAATATTTATAGATATATGTCAGGGTTGGCCTGAGACAGAGGAGGGCCTCTCTGCCAGAACATTATGTAGGCCTTTTACAGATGCATCACTTTTTTAGTTGTTTTAGAAGTGGAAGTGCCTAGATAGATAGGTGTTATGAAAGGCAATTCAGTACCACAATGGACATAGCGGTCAGAGCACATACAGTGATCTGACAATAACCCAAAATCATAGAATGAGCTCTGAGACGTGGGAACTCTGCAGACCGCAATCCCTAATCCTCTCCAAACAACACTAGAGGCAGCCGTGGATTGCGCCTAACTCTGCCTATGCAACTCGGCACAGCCTGAGAAACTAACTAGCCTGAAGATAGAAAATAAGCCTACTTTGCCTCAGAGAAATACCCCAAAGGAAAAGGCAGCCCCCCACATATAATGACTGTGAGTTAAGATGAAAAGACAAACGTAGAGATGAAATAGATTCAGCAAATTGAGGCCCGACTTTCTTAACAGAGCGAGGATAGAAAAGGTAACTTTGCGGTCTACACAAAACCCTAAAGAAAACCATGCAAAGGGGGCAAAAAGACCCTCCGTACCGAACTAACGGCACGGAGGTACACCCTTTGCGTCCTAGAGCTTCCAGCAACAAAATTTGACAAGCTGGACAGAAAAAATAGCAAACAAATAGCAAAGAAGAACTTAGCTATGCAGAGCAGCAGGCCACAGGAATGATCCAGGGAAAAGCAAGTCCAACACTGGAACATTGACAGGAAGCCAGGATCAAAGCATTAGGTGGAGTTAAGTAGAGAAGCACCTAACGACCTCACCAGATCACCTGAGGGAGGAAACTCAGAAGCCGCAGTACCACTTCCCTCCACCAACAGAAGCTCACAGAGAGAATCAGCCGAAGTACCACTTGTGACCACAGGAGGGAGCTCTGCCACAGAATTCACAACAGTACCCCCCCTTGAGGAGGGGTCACCGAACCCTCACCAGAGCCCCCAGACCGACCAGGATGAGCCACATGAAAGGCACGAACAAGATCGGGAGCATGGACATCAGAGGCAAAAACCCAGGAATTATCTTCCTGAGCATAACCCTTCCATTTAACCAGATACTGGAGTTTCCGTCTAGAAACACGAGAATCCAAAATCTTCTCCACAATATACTCCAATTCCCCCTCCACCAAAACCGGGGCAGGAGGATCAACAGATGGAACCATAGGTGCCACGTATCTCCGCAACAATGACCTATGGAATACGTTATGTATGGAAAAAGAATCTGGAAGGGTCAGACGAAAAGACACAGGATTAAGAACCTCAGAAATCCTATACGGACCAATGAAACGAGGTTTAAACTTAGAAGAGGAAACCTTCATAGGAATATGACGAGAAGATAACCAAACCAGATCCCCAACACGAAGTCGGGGACCCACACGGCGTCTGCGATTAGCGAAACGTTGAGCCTTCTCCTGGGACAAGGTCAAATTGTCCACTACATGAGTCCAAATCTGCTGCAACCTGTCCACCACAGTATCCACACCAGGACAGTCCGAAGACTCAACCTGTCCTGAAGAGAAACGAGGATGGAACCCAGAATTGCAGAAAAATGGCGAAACCAAGGTAGCCGAGCTGGCCCGATTATTAAGGGCGAACTCAGCCAAAGGCAAAAAGGACACCCAGTCATCCTGATCGGCAGAAACAAAGCATCTAAGATATGTTTCCAAGGTCTGATTGGTTCGTTCGGTCTGGCCATTAGTCTGAGGATGGAAAGCCGAGGAAAAAGACAAGTCAATGCCCATCCTACCACAAAAAGCTCGCCAAAACCTTGAAACAAACTGGGAACCTCTGTCAGAAACGATATTCTCTGGAATGCCATGTAAACGAACCACATGCTGGAAGAACAATGGCACCAAATCAGAGGAGGAAGGCAATTTAGACAAGGGTACCAGATGGACCATCTTAGAAAAGCGATCACAGACCACCCAAATGACTGACATCTTTTGAGAAACGGGAAGATCAGAAATAAAATCCATAGAGATATGTGTCCAAGGCCTCTTCGGGACCGGCAAGGGCAAAAGCAACCCACTGGCACGAGAACAGCAGGGCTTAGCCCGAGCACAAATCCCACAGGACTGCACAAAAGCACGCACATCCCGCGACAGAGACGGCCACCAAAAGGATCTAGCCACTAACTCTCTGGTAACAAAAATTTCAGGATGACCAGCCAACACCGAACAATGAACCTCAGAGATAACTTTATTGGTCCACCTATCAGGGACGAACAGTCTCTCCGCTGGACAACGATCAGGTTTATTAGCCTGAAATTTTTGCAGCACCCACCGCAAATCAGGGGAGATGGCAGACACAATTACTCCTTCCTTGAGGATACCCGCCGGCTCAGACAAACCCGGAGAGTCGGGCACAAAACTCCTAGACAGAGCATCCGCCTTCACATTTTTAGAGCCCGGAAGGTACGAAATCACAAAGTCAAAACGGGCAAAAAACAGCGACCAACGAGCCTGTCTAGGATTCAACCGCTTAGCAGACTCAAGATAGGTCAAGTTCTTATGATCAGTCAATACCACCACGCGATGCTTAGCTCCTTCAAGCCAATGACGCCACTCCTCGAATGCCCACTTCATGGCCAGCAACTCTCGGTTGCCCACATCATAATTTCGCTCAGCAGGCGAAAACTTCCTGGAAAAAAAAGCGCATGGTTTCATCACTGAGCAATCAGAACCTCTCTGCGACAAAACAGCCCCTGCTCCAATCTCAGAAGCATCAACCTCGACCTGGAACGGAAGAGAAACATCAGGTTGACACAACACAGGGGCAGAAGAAAAACGATGCTTCAACTCTTGAAAAGCTTCCACAGCAGCAGAAGACCAATTGACCAAATCAGCACCCTTCTTGGTCAAATCGGTCAATGGTTTGGCAATACTAGAAAAATTGCAGATGAAGCGACGATAAAAATTAGCAAAGCCCAGGAACTTTTGCAGACTTTTCAGAGATGTCGGCTGAGTCCAATCATGGATGGCTTGGACCTTAACAGGATCCATCTCGATAGTAGAAGGGGAAAAGATGAACCCCAAAAATGAAACCTTCTGCACACCAAAGAGACACTTTGATCCCTTCACAAACAAAGAATTAGCACGCAGGACATGAAAAACTGTTCTGACCTGCTTCACATGAGACTCCCAATCATCCGAGAAGATCAAAATGTCATCCAAGTACACAATCAGGAATTTATCCAGGTACTCTCGGAAGATGTCATGCATAAAGGACTGAAACACTGATGGAGCATTGGCAAGTCCGAATGGCATCACTAGATACTCAAAATGACCCTCGGGCGTATTAAATGCAGTTTTCCATTCATCTCCTCGCCTGATTCGCACCAGATTATACGCACCACGAAGATCTATCTTGGTGAACCAACTAGCTCCCTTAATCCGAGCAAACAAATCAGATAACAATGGCAAGGGGTACTGAAATTTAACCGTGATCTTATTTAGAAGGCGGTAATCTATACAAGGTCTCAGTTAACCATCCTTCTTGGCCACAAAAAAGAACCCTGCTCCCAATGGTGACGACGACGGGCGAATATGCCCCTTCTCCAGGGATTCCTTCACATAACTGCGCATAGCGGCGTGCTCAGGCACGGATAAATTAAACAGTCGACCTTTTGGGAATTTACTACCAGGAATCAAATTGATAGCACAACCACAATCCCTATGCGGAGGTAGGGCATCGGACTTGGGCTCATCAAATACATCCCGGTAATCAGACAAGAACTCTGGAACCTCAGAAGGGGTGGATGACGAAATTGACAGAAATGGAACATCACCATGTACCCCCTGACAACCCCAGCTGGACACCGACATGGATTTCCAATCTAATACTGGATTATGGGCTTGTAGCCATGGCAACCCCAACACGACCACATCATGCAGATTATGCAACACCAGAAAGCGAATAACCTCCTGATGTGCAGGAGCCATGCACATGGTCAGCTGGGTCCAGTATTGAGGCTTATTCTTGGCCAAAGGCGTGGCATCAATTCCTCTCAATGGAATAGGACACTGCAAGGGCTCTAAGAGAAACCCACAACGCTTAGCATACTCCAAGTCCATCAAATTCAGGGCAGCGCCTGAATCCACAAATGTCATGACAGAATACGATGACAAAGAACAGATCAAGGTAACGGACAGAAGAAATTTTGACTGTACCGTGCCAATGGTGGCAGACCTAGCGAACCGCTTAGTGCGCTTAGGACAATCAGAGAAAGCATGAGTGGAATCACCACAGTAGAAACACAGCCCATTCAGATGTCTGTGTTCTTGCCGTTCAACTCTGGTCAAAGTCCTATCGCACTGCATAGGCTCAGGTTTAAGCTCAGGTAATACCGCCAAATGGTGCACAGATTTAAGCTCACGCAAGCGTCGACCGATCTGAATGGCCAAAGACATAGACTCATTCAAACCAGCAGGCATAGGAAATCCCACCATGACATCCTTAAGGGCTTCAGAGAGACCCTTTCTGAACATAGCTGCCAGCGCAGATTCATTCCATTGAGTGAGCACGGAACACTTTCTCATCCTGACCCTGACAAAGAACCAGCAAATTTTTCTCTGCCTGATCCACTGAATTAGGTTCATCATACAGCAATCCGAGCGCCAGGAAAAACGCATCGATATTACTCAATGCAGGATCTCCTGGCGCAAGAGAAAATGCCCAGTCCTGAGGGTCGCCGCGCAAAAAAGAAATAATCAAAACCTGTTGAACTGGATCACAAGAGGAGCGAGGTTTCAAGGCCAGAAATAATTTACAATTATTTTTGAAACTCAGAAACTTAGTTCTATCTCCAAAAAACAAATCAGGAATAGGAATTCTTGGTTCTAACATAGATTTCTGATCAATAGTGTCTTGAATCTTTTGTACTCTTGCCGAGAGCTGATCCACAAATGAAGACAGACTTCCAATGTCCGTCGCTACACCTGTGTACTGAACCACCCAAATGTCTAGGGGAAAAAAAAGGCAAAACACAGTGCAAAGAAAAAAAAATGGTCTCAGAACTTCTTTTTTCCCTCTATTGAGAATCATTAGTACTTTTGGCTTCCTGTACTGTTATGAAAGGCAATTCAGTACCACAATGGACATAGCGGTCAGAGCACATACAGTGATCTGACAATAACCCAAAATCATAGAACGAGCTCTGAGACGTGGGAACTCTGCAGACCGCAATCCCTAATCCTCTCCAAACAACACTAGAGGCAGCCGTGGATTGCGCCTAACTCTGCCTATGCAACTCGGCACAGCCTGAGAAACTAACTAGCCTGAAGATAGAAAATAAGCCTACCTTGCCTCAGAGAAATACCCCAAAGGAAAAGGCAGCCCCCCACATATAATGACTGTGAGTTAAGATGAAAAGACAAAACGTAGAGATGAAATAGATTCAGCAAAGTGAGGCCCGACTTTCTTAACAGAGCGAGGATAGAAAAGGTAACTTTGCGGTCTACACAAAACCCTAAAGAAAACCACGCAAATTGGGCAAAAAGACCCTCCGTACCGAACTAACGGCGCGGAGGTACACCCTTTGCGTCCCAGAGCTTCCAGCAACAAAATTTGACAAGCTGGACAGAAAAAATAGCAAACAAATAGCAAAGAAGAACTTAGCTATGCAGAGCAGCAGGCCACAGGAATGATCCAGGGAAAAGCAAGTCCAACACTGGAACATTGACAGGAAGCCAGGATCAAAGCATTAGGTGGAGTTAAGTAGAGAAGCACCTAACGACCTCACCAGATCACCTGAGGGAGGAAACTCAGAAGCCGCAGTACCACTTCCCTCCACCAACAGAAGCTCACAGAGAGAATCAGCCGAAGTACCACTGGTGACCACAGGAGGGAGCTCTGCCACAGAATTCACAACAGATAGGACCATTAGAAGTTGCCGAGGTTTGCTATCTTGTTATTTAATGCATAACCTGCTTTCTGGCCAGTTAAAACAAAAATTTGTACAACCCCTTTAAATATTGCTTGCCTATCCTTTGACCACATTTTTAAACAGTGGACGTCTAATCCCCAAGGCCGTAAATTCAGAACAATGAAGAAACCATTTCACCACCTTTTCTATTTCCACAGATGCTCCTCGGCAGGGGTGTCTGTGCCTCGCACTGTAGATCATCTTATTCACTGGAATAGATGGCTCTATCATTGAGATGAAAGCCAGGAGTCCGAGTCAGATAAGCCTTTAATATTAAAGTGCCGGAAAATGTTTTCAAGAGAAGTCTTTGGTACAACAATACCCCATCATTTTCCAAGATTATTATTGTGAATAGATAGTGCTCGATTACATGTCAAAATATTAATTTGAGCAAATTATTATTTTTCTACCTAATAATGCTTTAAAGGGGTATTCTGACCACCAAATTGGGGACACCGCAGTGGTCCAGGGCTTAGCAATGTCACCTTACAGCCCGATTCTAATTCATTCTAGTATTCTATAGTATTCTAGAATATGTATAGTAGTATATAGCACAGCTCACGTAGTATATAGCACAGCCCACGCAGTATTCAACACAGCCCACACAGTATATACCACAGCCACGTGGTACATAACACAGCCACGTAGTATACAGCACAGCCCACGGAGTATATAATACAGCCACATAGTATATAGCACAGCCACGTAGTATATAACACAGCCCACATAGTATATAACACAGCCAACGAAGTATATAACAGAGCCCACGTAGCATATAGCACAGCCCACACAGTATATAACACAGCCCACGTAGCATATAACCCAGCCCATGTAGCATATAACACAGCTTACGTAGCATATAACACAGCCCATGTAGCATATAGCACAGCCCACATAGTATATAACACAGCCATGTAGTATATAGCACAGCCCACATAGTATATCACAGCCACGTAGTATTTAGCACAACCATGTAGTATATAACACAGCCCACACAGTACAGTATATAACACAGCCCACGTAGAATATAACAGCCCACGCAGGATATAACACAGGCCACCCAGTATATAGCACAGGCCACATAGTAGATAGCACAGTCCACATAGTAGATAACACAGCCCACATAGTATATAACACAGCCCACGTAGTAGATAACACATGTCACGTAGCATATAGCACAGCCCACGTAGTATATAACAGCCCACGTAGTATATAACACAGTCCACGTAGTATATAGCACAGGCCACATAGTATATAGCACAGGCCACGTAGTAGATAACACAGCCCACAAAGTATATAACACAGAGACGTATATAACACTGGAGGGGAGTGTGGAGGGAGGCGGTGGTGGCAACTTTCTGGAGACCGTCCCCGGCCATCCGTCTATGAGAGGAGCAGATGTACGGGCGGTGGTGAGAGCGGCGGAGGCGCCATCTTCGACAGTGCAGGAACAGCACACGTTCCGTGCATAACAATAACAGGACACGTGTGTAGATGACGGAGAAGCCGAGGGCCCGGCCGGGAGTAGAGATGAGCGGTGTTCGAGTCGAACTGTTCGCCAATTTCAAAATCGAGCTGTTTTGGGCGGTGTTCGAGTCGTTCGACGAACTCGAACAATTTGCTTAAAATTCAGCTGTTCGAGTTTCTGTTCGATAACTGTTCATTCACCAAAAGCCTAAGGCTGCTTTCACACTAGTGTTTTTTTCAATACGTCGCAATGCGTCATTTATGGGAAAAAACGCATCCTGCAAAGTTGTCTGCAAGATGCGTTTTTGCCCCATAGACTAACATTAGCGACGCATAGCGACGCATTGCGACGCATTGACACACATCGCAACCGTCGTGCAACGGTTGTGCCGTGTTGTGGCGGACCGCCGGGAGCAAAAAACATTACATGTAAAGTTTTTTGCTGCCGACGGTCCGCCATTTCCGACCGCACATGCACGGCCGGAACACCGCCCCCACCTCCCCGCATCTCATAATGGGGCAGTGGATGCGCTGGAAAAATGCATCCGCTGCCCCCGTTGTGCGGCGCATTCACTGCTAGTGCTGGTACGTTGGCCCGACACACTGAGACGGGCCGAGTCCGACGCTAGTGTGAAAGTAGCCTAACTTGATTTGCACATTAAAACTGTTTATCATTGTTAATAGACTGTTTTGGTGTACAGTGGGGCGGTGCAGTCTCTCAGCCTATCAGCAGTGCACACACACACAGCAATGTGCATGTGATGCACACAAACAAGGGTATGTGTAATTGGCTGTGTATGTTACATGTCCTTGCCCTATAAGAACCAGCCATTTGCCCCGTCACCACCATTTCCTCACTGCTGCAGCTTAGTGTTAGACGGCTCCACTGCTGCTGTGGGCGCTATACAGTCTAAGGCTACGTTCACATTAGCGTTGCGCGCCGGTGCGTCGGCGACGCAACGCACGACGCACCAAAAACGCGCGCAAAAACGCTGCGTTTTGCAACGCGTGCGTCGTTTTTTGACGAAAATCGGACGCACGAAAAATGCCACTTGTTGCATTTTCTTGCGTCCGACGCTAGCGTCAAAAACGACGCACATGTCGGAAAACGCTACCAAAAAAACGCACGCGTCCCCCATGTTAAACATAGGGGCGAGTCGCCGCTGCGTCGCCGACGCAACAGCGACGCACATTAGCGAAACGCTAATGTGAACGTAGCCTAAGAGTGTTTTTTTGGAGCGAATTTTCAGAGAGATAGCTTTAGGGAGTCGGGAGGAGTTGGGACTAGTTGTAATATCAGCCCTTTTCAGGGTAGGTTATAGCAGTTCATAGCACTGTTTGCCAGACAAGGGACAAGGAGCAGTGTCTGCACGCCTGTGTATCTAAATTTTTACTGCATCTAACCCAGTAAATCTTTTGGGGCTTAGTAGCAGTGTCTGCACGTCAGCGGAGTAGCCCTCCTGTGAAGCTAGCTACACCGCCTGTGTATCTAATTACTAATTTTTAACGGCATCTAGCCCAGGAAATCCTTTTGGGCCTAGTAGAATTTAGTGCTACTCAGCAGCGTACCCCACCCATGAAGCAAGCTACACCGCCTGTTTACCTAACTACTATTTTGTAATGGCATCTAGCCCAGGAAATCCTTTTGGGCCTAGTAGAATTTAGTACTACTCAGCAGCGTACCCCACCCATGAAGCAAGCTACACCGCCTTCTTTCTTTCTCAATCTAACCCCTTGGCTCTGGGGTGTCCACTCTCCCACCAGCTCTCTCCTTCTCAGAGGTGGACTACCGCATGCTTTCACACTGTGGCGAATCTTTTGGGCCCAGGCATAAGAAGTTGTCGAGGTAATCGTGGGATAGAGTGGGGGACTCCATCCCATGAAAAATAATTAATATTCGGTGGAGTCACAGAAGGGCATATCTCACAACTTTGCTGCCCTTACCAAGTAAAATTGCTCCTATTGAAGCCTTCAATTGTTCTTAAGCACTAAGATACCCTTTTCATGGCTTCCATAAAATATTATACCAACAATGTGCCCCTCAAACACAGTATGACAACCCCACATAGTGAATTCCTCTATATTACCCTTCACATGCACAGTATGATGACCCTACAGTACCCCTACTGCAAAGTATGATTCCCCCACAGTGAGCTCAACATAATATGATGCTCCCACAGTGACCCAATACAGTACGAAAGGCCCCTTAGTCCCATAGACACAATATGATGGCCCCACTAAACAGTATAAGGGACCCCCACATATCCCTCCAAATAGTACAATGGCCTCAACACAACCCTCCAAATAGTAAAATGCACCACACGTAGCAATCCAAAAAAATGTAAAGGAACACCCATAGCCCTTCAAATAGTAAAATTACCCCCAAATAGCCTTTCAAACATTATAATGTGTTGTGAATTCTGTTGTCAAGCTCCCTCCTGTGGTCATGAATGGTACTTCGGCTGGTTCTGTCCATGGGTTTCCTCTGGTGGTTGTGAGTGGAGCTGCGGCTTCTGAGTTTCCTTCTACAGGTGACGAGGTTAATTCGTTAGCTGGCTGCTCTATTTAACTCCACTTAGATCATTGCTCCATGCCACCTGTCAATGTTCCAGTATTGGTCTAGCTCTCTCCTGGATCATTCTTGTGACCAGTCTTCCCAGCTGAAGCTAAGTTACTGCTTGTTTTTCTCTGGTTTGCTATTTTTCTGTCCAGCTTGCTATTTTGATTTTGTCTTGCTTGCTGGAAGCTCTGGGACGCAGAGGGAGCGCCTCCGCACCGTGAGTCGGTGCGGAGGGTCTTTTTGCGCCCTCTGCGTGGTCTTTTTGTAGGTTTTTGTGCTGACCGCAAAGTTACCTTTCCTATCCTCTGTCTGTTCAGTAAGTCGGGCCTCACTGTGCTAAATCTATTTCATCTCTGTGTTTGTAATTTTCATCTTTACTCACAGTCATTATATGTGGGGGGCTGCCTTTTCCTTTAGGGAATTTCTCTGAGGCAAGGTAGGCTTTATTTTTCTATCTCTAGGGCTAGCTAGTTTCTTAGGCTGTGTCGAGTTGCATAGGGAGCGTTAGGAGCAATCCACGGCTATTTCTAGTGTGTGTGATAGGATTAGGGATTGCGATCAGCAGAGTTCCCACGTCTCAGAGCTCGTCCTATATTATTAGTAACTATCAGGTCATTCCGTGTGCTCTTACCCATTAGGTCCATTATTGTCCTTACCACCAGGTCATAACAGTACAGGTGGCCCAAAGTATTAATGCATCTCAATAGAGGGATAAGAGAAGTTCTGAGACCGTTTTTTTTTCTTTGCAGTGTGTTTTGTCTCTCTTTTCCCCTTTACCTCTGGGTGGTTCAGGATACAGGTGTAGATATGGACATTCAAGGTCTGTCCTCTTGTATGAATAATCTCACTGCAAGGGTACAAAACATTCAAGATTTTGTGGTTCAGAATCCGATGTTAGAGCCTAGGATTCCTATTCCTGATTTGTTTTTTGGGGATAGATCTAAGTTTCTGAATTTAAAAAATAATTGTAAATGGTTTCTTGCTTTGAAACCTCGCTCCTCAGGTGACCCTGTTCAACAAGTGAAAATCATTATTTCTTTGTTACGTGGCGACCCTCAAGACTGGGCATTTTCCCTTGCGCCAGGAGATCCGGCATTGCGTGATGTTGATGCGTTTTTTCTGGCCCTCGGATTGCTTTATGATGAACCTAATTCAGTGGATCAGGCAGAGAAAATCTTGCTGGCTCTGTGTCAGGGTCAGGATGAGGTAGAAATATATTGTCAGAAGTTTAGGAAGTGGTCTGTACTCACTCAGTGGAATGAATGTGCCCTGGCAGCAATTTTCAGAAAGGGTCTCTCTGAAGCACTTAGGCTACGTTCACATTAGCGTCGCGTCGCTGTTGCGTCGGCGACGCAGCGGCGACGCACGAAAAAACGCGCGCAAACGCGCGCAAAAACGCGTGCGTTTTGCGACGCATGCGTCGTTTTTTGCCGAAATCGGACGCAAGAAAAATGCAACTTGTAGCGTTTTCTTGCGTCCGACGCTAGCGTCTAAAACGACGCACGTGTCGGAAAACGCGTGCAAAAAGACGCACGCGTCCCCTATGTTAAACATAGGGGCGCGTCGCCGCTGCGTCGCCGCTGCGTCGCCGACGCAACAGCGACGCGACGCTAATGTGAACGTAGACTTAAGGATGTCATGGTGGGATTTCCCATGCCTGCTGGTCTGAATGAGTCTATGTCTTTGGCCATTCAGATCGATCGACGCTTGCGTGAGCGTAAAGCTGTGCACCATTTGGCGGTATTATCTGAGCATAGACCTGAGCCTATGCAATGTGATAGGACTTTGACCAGAGCTGACCGGCAAGAACACAGACGTCGGAATGGGCTGTGTTTTTACTGTGGTGATTCCACTCATGCTATCTCCGATTGTCCTAAGAGCACTAAGCGGTTCGCTAGGTCTGCTACCATTGGTACGGTACAGTCGAAATTTCTTTTGTCCGTTACTCTGATTTGCTCTTTGTCATCCTATTCTGTTATGGCATTTGTGGATTCAGGCGCTGCCCTGAATTTGATGGACTTGGAGTTTGCTAGGCGCTGTGGTTTTTTCTTGGAGCCCTTGCAGTATCCTATTCCATTGAGAGGCATTGATGCTACGCTTTTGGCCAAGAATAAGCCTCAGTACTGGACCCAATTGACCATGTGCATGGCTCCTGCACATCAGGAGGATATTCGCTTTTTGGTGTTGCATAATCTGCATGATGTGGTCGTTTTGGGGTTGCCATGGCTACAGGTCCATAATCCAGTATTGGATTGGAAATCTATGTCTGTGTCCAGCTGGGGTTGTCAGGGGGTACATGGTGATGTTCCATTTTTGTCTATTTCGTCATCCACCTCTTCTGAAGTCCCAGAGTTTTTGTCAGATTACCGGGATGTATTTGATGAGCCCAAATCCAGTGCCCTACCTCCTCATAGGGATTGCGATTGTGCTATCAATTTGATTCCTGGTAGTAAGTTTCCTAAGGGCCGACTGTTCAATTTATCTGTGCCAGAGCACGCCGCTATGCGGAGTTATGTAAAGGAATCCTTGGAGAAGGGTCATATTCGCCCGTCGTCGTCACCATTGGGAGCAGGGTTCTTTTTTGTGGCCAAGAAGGATGGTTCTTTGAGACCTTGTATTGATTACCGCCTTCTTAATAAGATCACAGTCAAATTTCAGTACCCTTTGCCGCTGCTGTCGGATTTATTTGCTCGGATTAAGGGGGCTAGTTGGTTCACCAAGATAGATCTTCGTGGTGCGTATAATCTTCTGCGTATTAAACAGGGCGATGAATGGAAAACTGCATTTAATACGCCTGAGGGCCATTTTGAGTACCTGGTTATGCCATTCGGGCTTTCCAATGCTCCATCAGTATTTCAGTCCTTTATGCATGACATCTTCCGAGAGTACCTGGATAAATTCCTGATTGTATATTTGGATGATATTTTGGTCTTCTCGGATGATTGGGAGTCTCACGTGAAGCAGGTCAGAATGGTGTTCCAGGTCCTTCGTGCAAATTCTTTGTTTGTGAAGGGGTCAAAGTGTCTCTTTGAAGTTCAGAAGGTTTCATTTTTGGGTTTCATTTTTTCCCCTTCTACTATCGAGATGGACCCTGTTAAAGTCCAGGCCATTTATGATTGGACTCAGCCGACATCTGTGAAGAGACTGCAAAAGTTCCTGGGCTTTGCAAATTTTTATCGTCGCTTCATCAGTAATTTTTCTAGTGTTGCTAAACCGTTGACTGATTTGACCAAGAAGGGTGCTGATGTGGTCAATTGGTCTTCTGCGGCTGTGGAAGCTTTTCAGGAGTTGAAGCGTCGTTTTTCTTCTGCCCCTGTGTTGTGCCAGCCAGATGTTACGCTTCCGTTTCAGGTCGAGGTTGATGCTTCTGAGATTGGAGCAGGGGCTGTTTTGTCGCAAAAAAGTTCTGATGGCTCGGTGATGAAACCATGTGCCTTCTTTTCTAGAACGTTTTCGCCTGCTGAGCGCAATTTGTTGTGAATTCTGTGGCAGAGCTCCCTCCTGTGGTCACAAGTGGTACTTCGGCTGATTCTCTCTGTGAGCTTCTGTTGGTGGAGGGAAGTGGTACTGCGGCTTCTGAGTTTCCTCCCTCAGGTGATCTGGTGAGGTCGTTAGGTGCTTCTCTACTTAACTCCACCTAATGCTTTGATCCTGGCTTCCTGTCAATGTTCCAGTGTTGGACTTGCTTTTCCCTGGATCATTCCTGTGGCCTGCTGCTCTGCATAGCTAAGTTCTTCTTTGCTATTTGTTTGCTATTTTTTCTGTCCAGCTTGTCTAATTTTTTGCTGGAAGCTCTGGGACGCAAAGGGTGTACCTCCGTGCCGTTAGTTCAGTACGGAGGGTCTTTTTGCCCCCTTTGCGTGGTTTTCTTTAGGGTTTTGTGTAGACCGCAAAGTTACCTTTTCTATCCTCGATCTGTTAAGAAAGTCGGGCCTCACTTTGCTGAATCTATTTCATCTCTACGTTTGTCTTTTCATCTTAACTCACAGTCTTTATATGTGGGGGGCTGCCTTTTCCTTTGGGGTATTTCTCTGAGGCAAGGTAGGCTTATTTTCTATCTTCAGGCTAGTTAGTTTCTCAGGCTGTGCCGAGTTGCCTAGGCAGAGTTAGGCGCAATCCACGACTGCCTCTAGTGTTGTTTGGAGAGGATTAGGGATTGCGGTCTGCAGAGTTCCCACGTCTCAGAGCTCGTTCTATGATTTTGGGTTATTGTCAGATCACTGTATGTGCTCTGACCGCTATGTCCATTGTAGTACTGAATTGCCTTTCATAACAGTACAGGAAGCCCAAAGTACTAATGATTCTCAATAGAGGGAAAATAGAAGTTCTGAGACAATTTTTTTTTCTTTGCACTGTGTTTTGCCTTTTTTTCCCCCTAGACATTTGGGTGGTTCAGTACACAGGTGTAGCGATGGACATTAGAAGTCTGTCTTCATTTGTGGATCAGCTCTCGGCAAGAGTACAAAAGATTTAAGACACTATTGATCAGAAAGCTATGTTGGAACCAAGAATTCCTATTCCTGATTTGTTTTTTGGAGATAGAACTAAGTTTCTGAGTTTCAAAAATAATTGTAAATTATTTCTGGCCTTGAAACCTCGCTCCTCTGGTGATCCAGTTCAACAGGTTTTGATTGTTATTTCTTTTTTGCGCGGCGACCCTCAGGACTGGGCATTTTCTCTTGCGCCAGGAGATCCTGCATTGAGTAATATCGATGCGTTTTTCCTGGCGCTCGGATTGCTGTACGATGAACCTAATTCAGTGGATCAGGCAGAGAAAAATTTGCTGGCTCTTTGTCACGGTCAGGATGAGATAGAGGTATATTGTCAGAAATTTAGAAAGTGGTCCGTGCTCACTCAATGGAATGAATCTGCGCTGGCAGCTATGTTCAGAAAGGGTCTCTCTGAAGCCCTTAAGGATGTCATGGTGGGATTTCCTATGCCTGCTGGTTTGAATGAGTCTATGTCTTTGGCCATTCAGTTCGGTCGACGCTTGCCTGAGCGTAAATCTGTGCACAATTTGGCGGTATTACCTGAGCTTAAACCTGAGCCTATGCAGTGCGATAGGACTTTGACCAGAGTTAAATGGCAAGAACACAGACGTCTGAATGGGCTGTGTTTCTACTGTGGTGATTCCACTCATACTATCTCTGATTGTCCTGAGCGCACTAAGCGGTTCACTAGGTCTGCCACCATTGGTACGGTACAGTCAAAATTTCTTCAGTCCGTTACCTTGATCTGCTCTTTGTCATCGTATTCTGTCATGGCATTTGTGGATTCAGGCGCTGCCCTGAATTTGATGGACTTGGAGTATGCTAAGCGTTGTGGGTAGAGTTGAGCGACCTTGACCTTTTTAGAGTCGAGCCGGGTTTCGCGAAACCCGACTATCTCAAAAGTCGGGTCGAGTGAAATCGGCCGATTATGACGTAAAGTCGGGATCGACCGAAACACGAAACCCAATGCAAGTCAATGGGGCAGCATAGTCGGCAGTGAGTGGGGGCCAGGAAAACACCTAGAGTGCCCATTTTAATGTCAAAACCATCCATTCTTCTTAATGAAGCTTGTCAAGCGTAATTTACCTTATAATAATTGGAAGGCATTTGAAATTGGGGGTCATTTGGCTAAAGTTGTGGTGGGTAGGGCTGGTTCAAGTAATTAGTGGGCCCAGGAAATCTGGACCACGTCACGGCAGTGGAGCAGGGAGAGGTAAGTATTTCAACTTTGCAAGTGCTGTGAACCTGAGCAAGCAGGGGGGGCCCACTCGTTGGCATTGGCACTGGCACAGGGCCCCTCAAAGTACAGCGGTGTGTTTGCACGGCGGGGGCGCCTCCCACCGGCAGCAACACTTTTGCGTACCATGAGAGGCCCTGTGCCAGTGACGTCGCCAACTAGTATTCCTCCCCCCACCTGATGAAGGAACCTGCACTTTCATCTGCACCTTCCTCTTTGTCCCCGTGTAAGGTGGTATGGTATGCGGGAAGGGGGACCTGACTTTCAGCAGGGTCACAATCTTGCAGTGTAGCGTGCACGGGAAATGTTGCGTTATGGGTCAATGTACCAGCAGACTCATCTATCACTGGCTGGGCAATGGGCAGGATGAGGAGGAAACACAGATATAGGCCCAAAGAATAAAGTGGGCTAAATGCAGTTCAAAATTGGTAACACAGGACTAATCAGGGGGCATTGCAGTGGAGGACAACTGGAATGAGAGGCTGACACAGAGAGTAGGCCCAAATCAGTAAGTAGTCGAAATGCAGTTCAAAATTGGCAACAGTAGTAAACAGGCGGCACAGCTTTGTTCAGTGGAGGAGAACAGCAAGGAGTGGCAGACACCGATAGTAGGCCCCAACCCAACTAGTAGGCCAAATGCAGTCTAACATTAACAACTACTTAACGAGCGCCTGAAAACGGAATTTCAGGACAGGAAACCAGGAGAACAGCAAGGAGCGGCAGACACCGATAGTAGGCCCCAAACCAACTAGTACGCCAAATGCAGTTGTTCCGTTTAACCACAATTTAATGAGAGCCTGAAGATAGAAGTTCAGGAAAGGCAACCTGGAGAACACCTTGGAGTGGAACACACCATCTCTCTACACCCCATACCCAATTTGTAGGTCTAATGCAGCGTAGTTTCCAACAACTACTAAACGAGAGCATGATGATCGAAGCATTGGCGAGGAAACCTGGGGAACACCTTGGAGTGGAACACACCATCTCTCTACAGTGGAACACACCATCTCTCTACACCCCATACCCAATTTGTAGGCCTAATGCAGCGTAGTTTCCAACAACTACTAAACGAGAGCCGGAAGATCGAAGCAATGGAGAGGAAACCTGGGGAACACCTTGGAGTGTAACACACCATCTCTCTACACCCCATACCCAATTTGTAGGCTTAATGCAGCGTAGTTTCCAACAACTACTAAACGAGAGCCGGAAGATCGAAGCAATGGAGAGGAAACCTGGGGAACACCTTGGAGTGTAACACACCATCTCTCTACACCCCATACCCAATTTGTAGGCCTAATGCAGCGTAGTTTCCAACAACTACTAAACGAGAGCCGGAAGATCGAAGCAATGGAGAGGAAACCTGGGGAACACCTTGGAGTGTAACACACCATCTCTCTACACCCCATACCCAATTTGTAGGCCTAATGCAGCGTAGTTTCCAACAACTACTAAACGAGAGCCGGAAGATCGAAGCAATGGAGAGGAAACCTGGGGAACACCTTGGAGTGTAACACACCATCTCTCTACACCCCATACCCAATTTGTAGGCCTAATGCAGCGTAGTTTCCAACAACTACTAAACGAGAGCATGATGATCGAAGCATTGGCGAAGAAACCTGGGGAACACCTTGGAGTGGAACACACCATCTCTCTACAGTGGAACACACCATCTCTCTACACCCCATACCCAATTTGTAGGCCTAATGCAGCGTAGTTTCCAACAACTACTAAACGAGAGCCGGAAGATCGAAGCTCAGGAAAGGCAACCTGGAGAACACCTTGGAGTGGAACACACCATCTCTCTACACCCCATACCCAATTTGTAGGCCCAATGCAGCGTAGTTTCCAACAACTACTAAACGAGAGCCGGAAGATCGAAGCAATGGAGAGGAAACCTGGGGAACACCTTGGAGTGTAACACACCATCTCTCTACACCCCATACCCAATTTGTAGGCCTAATGCAGCGTAGTTTCCAACAACTACTAAACGAGAGCCGGAAGATCGAAGCAATGGAGAGGAAACCTGGGGAACACCTTGGAGTGGAACACACCATCTCTCTACACCCCATACCCAATTTGTAGGCCTAATGCAGCGTAGTTTCCAACAACTACTAAACGAGAGCCGGAAGATCGAAGCTCAGGAAAGGCAACCTGGGGAACACCTTGGAGTGTAACAAACCCTCTCTCTACACCACGGAAGGGCTGATTCTTAGGAAGGAAGGCTGTCGGAAAGAAGCAGGGCGCGTCCGAGGGTGATTATATTCTTATTAGGTATATACTCACCCTCGGACGCGCCCTGCTTCTTTATTTGTAATGAATGTTTATTTGCAATGTGGTTTTGACTTACTCTATTTTTTTGGTAAATAATGATTTTATTATTTTCATTGTTTTGCATCTTCTTGGCAATAATATAAAGAAGACGCGACAGGACAACACTCGGTGGATGCCATATCTGTGTTTAAAATTGAAAAAACCTTTCAGTTAACTACTTGCAGGAGAAAGTTATTGTAGCTGGTGGCCATTTTTAGTACTGTACCAGATTTTTGTTGTATGTGTTTGTTTTTATTGTTAAAATGTCTGCATTTGATATCTCTCCAGTATTTTCTTTTTTATAAGCAAAATACTTATTTTTATATTTTCTGATGTTGGTTCCAGGGGTACACGGGCAGCAGTGGTGTGGTCAGTGGAGGCCTAGTGGAAGGAGTGACCGCAGACAGGCATCGAAGGCCTAAAATAATAACACATGGCTGTAGGCAATTTTAAATTGGTTCCAGGGGTACACGGGCAGCAGTGGTGTGGTCAGTGGAGGCCTAGTGGAAGGAGTCACCGCAGACAGGCATCGAAGGCCTAAAATAATAACACATGGCTGTAGGCAATTTTAAATTGGTTCCAGGGGTACACGGGCAGCAGTGGTGTGGTCAGTGGAGGCCTAGTGGAAGGAGTCACCGCAGACAGGCATTGAAGGCCTAAAATAATAACACATGGCTGTAGGCAATTTTAAATTGGTTACAGGGGTACACGGGCAGCAGTGGTGTGGTCAGTGGAGGCCTAGTGGAAGGAGTGACCGCAGACAGGCATCGAAGGCCTAAAATAATAACACATGGCTGTAGGCAATTTTAAATTGGTTCCAGGGGTACACGGGCAGCAGTGGTGTGGTCAGTGGAGGCCTAGTGGAAGGAGTCACCGCAGACAGGCATCGAAGGCCTAAAATAATAACACATGGCTGTAGGCAATTTTAAATTGGTTACAGGGGTACACGGGCAGCAGTGGTGTGGTCAGTGGAGGCCTAGTGGAAGGAGTGACCGCAGACAGGCATCGAAGGCCTAAAATAATAACACATGGCTGTAGGCAATTTTAAATTGGTTACAGGGGTACACGGGCAGCAGTGGTGTGGTCAGTGGAGGCCTAGTGGAAGGAGTGACCACAGACAGGCATCGAAGGCCTAACATAACAAAAATGTCAATACAATGGTATTGTCAGTGGCAGGCATTGAAGGATGTCAGCGCATAGACTAAACATTGGTGGAGCTGTGAGATAATTTTGCAAGTGGTAGAGCACGGTTTGAGCTGGGGTGGGGGGAAACTGTCTTGTGGCCGGCGGTACAGGCCCAGGGCCCCTCATATTACAACGGTGTGTCTGACGTTGCGTGCGCACCACCACCGCCAGAGACACTTTATTGTACTAGGAGGGACCCAGTGGCAGTGCCGTCGACCAAAAGCGGGCTCACCCACCTCTTCAGACAAACTGCACTCTCACGGGTGCTGTCGCCAAGTGTCGATACCACGGCCCCGTGTGGGGAGTTTGGCCATTTAGTGAGGTGTAAACATGTCGTATGCTGGACAATCAGGTGCAGAAAATTACGAGATTGGAAAAGGCATTCAGAATAGTCCACAGGCAAGACCTTTTCATAGGAAAGCTAGGTGTCAGCCGGGCAAGGTGGGGCAAAAGATTTCGAAATCCAGTTGTGGTTCATTTTAATGAAGGTTAGATCATCTACATTTTGGGTAGCCAGACGAGTCCTTTTTTCTGTTAGTATTGAACCTGCAGCACTGAATACTCTTTCTGATAGGACACTAGCTGCCGGGCAAGCAAGCTCCTGCAATGCATATTCTGCCAATTCTGGCCAGGTGTCTAATTTTGATGCCCAGTAATCAAATGGGAATGACGGTTGAGGGAGAACATCGATAAGGGATGAAAAATAGTTTGTAACCATACTGGACAAATGTTGTCTCCTGTCACTTTGAATTGATGCTGCAGTACCTGTCCTGTCTGCGGTCATAGCAAAATCACTCCACAACCTGGTCAGAAAACCCCTCTGGCCAACGCCACTTCTGATTTCTGCCCCTCTAACTCCTCTGGTCTGCTGGCCCCTGCAGCTCGTGTGAGAATGATCACGGGCGCTGTGTGCAGGGAATGCCAGAAGCAAACGGTCAACAAGAGTTGATTGTTTGGTTGCTAATATTAGTTCCAAGTTCTCATGTGGCATTATATTTTGCAATTTGCCTTTATAGCGAGGATCAAGGAGGCAGGCCAACCAGTAATCGTCATCATTCATCATTTTAGTTATGCGTGTGTCCCTTTTGAGGATACGTAAGGCATAATCCGCCATGTGGGCCAAAGTTCCAGTTCTCAAATCTGCGGTTGTGCTTGGTTGAGGGGCAGTTTCAGGCAAATCAACGTCACTTGTGTCCCTCAAAAAACCAGAACCCGGCCTTGCCGCGCCACCAATTTCCAGTGGCCCCGGAAAAGCTTCCTCATTAAAAATATAATCATCCCCATCATCCTCCTCGTCCTCCTCCTCCTCTTCGCCCGCTACCTCGTCCTGTACACTGCCCTGGCCAGACAATGGCTGACTGTCATCAAGGCTTTCCTCTTCCTCAGCTGCAGACGCCTGATCCTTTATGTGCGTCAAACTTTGCATCAGCAGACGCATTAGGGGGATGCTCATGCTTATTATGGCGTTGTCTGCACTAACCAGCCGTGTGCATTCCTCAAAACACTGAAGGACTTGACACATGTCTTGAATCTTCGACCACTGCACACCTGACAACTCCATGTCTGCCATCCTACTGCCTGCCCGTGTATGTGTATCCTCCCACAAAAACATAACAGCCCACCTCTGTTCACACAGTCTCTGAAGCATGTGCAGTGTTGAGTTCCACCTTGTTGCAACGTCTATGATTAGGCGATGCTGGGGAAGGTTCAAAGAACGCTGATAGGTCTGCATACGGCTGGAGTGTACGGGCGAACGGCGGATATGTGAGCAAAGTCCACGCACTTTGAGGAGCAGGTCGGATAACCCCGGATAACTTTTCAGGAAGCACTGCACCACCAGGTTTAAGGTGTGAGCCAGGCAAGGAATGTGTTTCAGTTGGGAAAGGGAGATGGCAGCCATGAAATTCCTTCCGTTATCACTCACTACCTTGCCTGCCTCAAGATCTACAGTGCCCAGCCACGACTGCGTTTCTTTCTGCAAGAACTCGGACAGAACTTCCGCGGTGTGTCTGTTGTCGCCCAAACACTTCATAGCCAATACAGCCTGCTGACGTTTGCCAGTAGCTGCCCCATAATGGGAGACCTGGTGTGCAACAGTGGCAGCTGCGGATGGAGTGATTGTGCGACTGCGGTCTGTGGACGAGCTCTCGCTTCTTCAGGAGGACGAAGAGGAGGAGGAGGGGGTGCGAACGGCTACAGCCAATTGTTTCCTAGACCGTGGGCTAGGCAGAACTGTCCCAAACTTGCTGTCCCCTGTGGACCCTGCATCCACCACATTTACCCAGTGTGCCGTGATGGACACATAACGTCCCTGGCCATGCCTACTGGTCCATGCATCTGTTGTCAGGTGCACCTTTGTGCTCACAGATTGCCTGAGTGCATGGACGATGCGCTCTTTAACATGCTGGTGGAGGGCTGGGATGGCTTTTCTGGAAAAAAAGTGTCGACTGGGTAGCTCGTAGCGTGGTACAGCGTAGTCCATCAGGGCTTTGAAAGCTTCGCTTTCAACTAACCGGTAGGGCATCATCTCTAACGAGATTAGTCTAGCTATGTGTGCATTCAAACCCTGTGTACGCGGATGCGAGGCTAAGTACTTCCTTTTTCTAACCATAGTCTCATGTAGGGTGAGCTGGACTGGAGAGCTGGAGATCGTGGAACTAGCGGGGGTGCCGGTGGACATGGCAGACTGAGAGACGGTGGGAGATGGTATTGTTGCCACCGATGCCCTAGATGCAGTGTTTCCTACTACGAAACTGGTGATTCCCTGACCCTGACTGCTTTGGCCTGGCAAAGAAACCTGCACAGATACTGCAGGTGGTGCGGAAAATGGTGGCCCAACACTGCCGGAAGGGATGTTGCGTTGCTGACTAGCTTCATTGGCCGAGGGTGCTACAACCTTAAGGGACGTTTGGTAGTTAGTCCAGGCTTGCAAATGCATGGTGGTTAAATGTCTATGCATGCAACTTGTATTGAGACTTTTCAGATTCTGTCCTCTGCTTAAGGTAGTTGAACATTTTTGACAGATGACTTTGCGCTGATCAATTGGATGTTGTTTAAAAAAATGCCAGACTGCACTCTTTCTAGCATCGGATACCTTTTCAGGCATTGCAGACTGAGCTTTAACCGGATGGCCACGCTGTCCTCCAACAGGTTTTGGCTTTGCCACGCGTTTTGGGCAAGATACGGGCCCGGCAGATGGAACCTGTTGCGATGTTGATGCCTGCTGCGGCCCCTCCTCCTCCGCTTCAGAACTGCTGCCGCCTGCACCCTGTTCCCCCAATGGCTGCCAATCGGGGTCAAGAACTGGGTCATCTATTACCTCTTCTTGTAGCTCGTGTGCAACTTCGTCTGTGTCACCGTGTTGGTCGGTGGTATAGCGTTCGTGATGGGGCAACATAGTCTCATCAGGGTCTGATTCTTGATCAGCACCCTGCGAGGGCAATGTTGTGGTCTGAGTCAAAGGACCAGCATAGTAGTCTGGCTGTGGCTGTGCATCAGTGCACTCCATGTCAGATTCAACTTGTAATGGGCATGGACTGTTAACTGCTTCACTTTCTAAGCCAGGGACGGTATGTGTAAAGAGCTCCATGGAGTAACCCGTTGTGTCGCCTGCTGCATTCTTCTCTGTTGTTGTTTTTGCTGAAGAGGACAAGGAAGCGACTTGTCCCTGACCGTGAACATCCACTAACGACGCGCTGCTTTTACATTTACCAGTTTCACGAGAGGAGGCAAAAGAGCTAGAGGCTGAGTCAGCAAGATAAGCCAAAACTTGCTCTTGCTGCTCCGGCTTTAAAAGCGGTTTTCCTACTCCCAGAAAAGGGAGCGTTCGAGGCCTTGTGTAGCCAGACGACGAACCTGGCTCCACAGCTCCAGACTTAGGTGCAATATTTTTTTTCCCACGACCAGCTGATGCTCCACCACTACCACTACCCTCATTACCAGCTGACAATGAACGCCCCCGGCCACGACCTCTTCCACCAGACTTCCTCATTGTTTTAAAAATGTAAACAAACTAACGGTATTTGTTGCTGTCACACAACTTACACGGTGAGCTATAACTTCAGTATGATTTAGCTACCCCTTTACAGGTGAGTGAGACCACAACGAAAATCAGGCACAATGTTACACACTCTGTTGTTGGTGGCAACAAATGAGAGAGATGCCACACACGCAGGACTGTCACTGAAGCACAAATGTAAATATTAATCTCCCACTGATTTGTTTTTTTTTTTTTTTTTCAGGGAGACTTTAGGAAAAAAAAAAATAGAATAAAATGATTTTTTCAGGAAGAATTTAGAAACCAAATAAAATAAAATGATTTTTTCAGGGGGAATTTAGAAAACAAATAAAACAAAAAAAGGCTTTCTATGGCCCACTGAGTGAGAGATGACGCACACAGGAGTCAGGAGTGGCACACAAGCCCAGAGGCCAATATTTATCTCCCACTGATTGATGTAGTGATTTTTTCAGGTAGATTTTGGAACCCAAATCAAGCTAAAAAAATAATAGGCTTTCTATGGCCCACAATTGGAGAGAGAGAGAGAGATGGCACACCCAGGAGTCAAGACTGGCACACAAGCAGAAAGGGCAATATTAACCCCTTACCGGCATCGGACGTACTATACCGTCCGATGCCGGCTCCCCTGCTTTGATGCAGGGCTCCGCGGTGAGCCCGCACCAAAGCCGGGACATGTCAGCTGTTTTGAACAGCTGACATGTGCCCGTAATAGGCGCGGGCAGAATCGCGATCTGCCCGCACCTATTAACTAGTTAAATGCCGCTGTCAAACGCAGACAGCGGCATTTAACTACCGCTTCCGGCCGGGCGGCCGGAAATGACGTCATCGCCGACCCCCGTCACATGTCCGGGGGTCGGCGATGCGTCTCCATTGTAGCCATAGAGGTCCTTGAGACCTCTATGGTTACTGATTGCCCGTCGCTGTGAGTGCCACCCTGTGGTCGGCGCTCACAGCACACGTGCAATTCTGCTACATAGCAGCGATCAGCAGATCGCTGCTATGTAGCAGAGCCGATCGTGCTGTCCCTGCTTCTAGCCTCCCATGGAGGCTATTGAAGCATGGCAAAAGTTAAAAAAAAAAGTTTAAAAAAATGTGAAAAAAATAAAAAAAACATAAAAGTTTAAATCACCCCCCTTTCGCCCCAATCAAAATTAATCAATAAAAAAAATATCAAATCTACGCATATTTGGTATCGCCGCGCTCAGAATTGCCCGATCTATCAAATAAAAAAAAGTATTAACCTGATCGCTAAACAGCATAGCGGGAAAAAAACTCGAAACGCCAGAATTACGTTTTTTTGGTCGCCGCGACATTGCATTAAAATGCAATAACGGGCGATCAAAAGAACGTATCTGCACCGAAATGCTATCATTAAAAACGTCATCTCGGCACGCAAAAAATAAGCCCTCAACCGACCCCAGATCACGAAAAATGGAGACGCTACGAGTATCGGAAAATGGCGCAATTTTTTTTTTTTTTTTTTTTTAGCAAAGTTTGGAATTCTTTTTCACCACTTAGATAAAAAATAACCTAGTCATGTTTGGGGTCTATGAACTCATAATGACCTGGAGAATCATAATGGCAGGTCATTTTTAGCATTTAGTGAACCTAGCAAAAAAGCCAAACAAAAAACCAATGTGGGATTGCACTTTTTTTGCAATTTCACCGCACTTGGAATTTTTTTCCCGTTTTCTAGTACACGACATGCTAAAACCAATGATGTCGTTCAAAAGTACAACTCGTCCCGCAAAAAATAAGCCCTCACATGGCCAAATTGACGGAAAAATAAAAAAGTTATGGCTCTGGGAAGGAGGGGAGCGAAAAACGAACACGGAAAAACGAAAAATCCCCTGGTCATGAAGGGGTTAATCTCCCACTGATTTGTTTTTTTTTTTGTTTTTTTTTCAGGGAGACTTTAGGAAAAAAAAAATAGAATAAAATGATTTTTTCAGGAAGAATTTAGAAACCAAAGAAAATAAAATGATTTTTTCAGGGAGAATTTAGAAAAGAAATAAAACAAAAAAAGGCTTTCTATGGCCCACTGAGAGAGAGATGACGCACACAGGAGTCAGGAGTGGCACACAAGCCCAGAGGCCAATATTTATCTCCCACTTTTTTTTTTAAGGGAGAATTTATAAAACCAAAAAAAAATAAATAAATAGGCTTTCTATGGCCCACTATTTGTGAGAGAGATGGCACGCTCAGGACTGGCACACAAGCCCAAAGGCCAATATTAATCTCCCACTGATTGATTTGTTGATTTTTTCAGGTAGAATTTAGAACCCAAATAAAGCAAAAAAAAAAAAAAATGGGCTTTCTATGGCCCACTGAGTGAGTGATGATGCACACAGGAGTCAGCAGTGGCACACAAGCCCTGAGGCCAATATTTTTCTCCCACTGATTGATGTAGTGATTTTTTCAGGTAGAGTTTATAACCCAAATCAAGCAAAAAAATAAATAGGCTTTCTATGGCCCACTGAGTGAGAGATGACACAGACAGGGATGGCACTCTAGCAGAAATGTCAATCTTAATCTCCCACAAAAAAAAAAAAAAAAAACAGGGAGTGTCCTTCAATTACTATCTCCCTGCAGTAATCTCAGCCAGGTATGGCAGGCAGCAATAAGGAGTGGACTGATGCACAAATTAAATAAAAAGTGTGTACAAACCAAAAAGATAGCTGTGCAGAAAGGAAGGAACAAGAGGATTTGTGCTTTGAAAAAAGCAGTTGGTTTGCACAGCGGTGTACACACAGCAATGTAGCTATCAGGGAGCCTTCTAGGGCAGCCCAATGAGCTACAGCGCTGAGGGAAAAAAAAAAAGTAGCTTCCACTGTCCCTGCACACCGAAGGTGGTGTTGGGCAGTGGAAATCGCTACAGCACAAGCGGTTTGGTGGTTAATGGACCCTGCCTAACGCTATCCCTGCTTCTGACGAAGCGGCAGCAACCTCTCCCTAAGCTCAGATCAGCAGCAGTAACATGGCGGTCGGCGGGAACGCCCCTTTATAGCCCCTGTGACGCCGCAGACAGCAAGCCAATCACTGCAATGCCCTTCTCTAGGATGGTGGGGACCAGGACCTATGTCATCACGCTGCCCACACTCTGCGTTTACCTTCATTGGCTGAGAAATGGCGCTTTTCGCGTCATTGAAACGCGACTTTGGTGCGAAAGTCGCGTACCGCATGGCCGACCCCGCACAGGGGTCGGATCGGGTTTCATGAAACCCGACTTTGCCAAAAGTCGGCGACTTTTGAAAATGAACGACCCGTTTCGCTCAACCCTAGTTGTGGGTTTCTCTTAGAGCCCTTGCAGTGTCCTATTCCATTGAGAGGAATTGATGCCACGCCTTTGGCCAAGAATAAGCCTCAATACTGGACCCAGCTGACCATGTGCATGGCTCCTGCACATCAGGAGGTTATTCGCTTTCTGGTGTTGCATAATCTGCATGATGTGGTCGTGTTGGGGTTGCCATGGCTACAAGCCCATAATCCAGTATTAGATTGGAAATCCATGTCGGTGTCCAGCTGGGGTTGTCAGGGGGTACATGGTGATGTTCCATTTCTGTCAATTTCGTCATCCACCCCTTCTGAGGTTCCAGAGTTCTTGTCTGATTACCGGGATGTATTTGATGAGCCCAAGTCCGATGCCCTACCTCCGCATAGGGATTGTGATTGTGCTATCAATTTGATTCCTGGTAGTAAATTCCCAAAAGGTCGACTGTTTAATTTATCCGTGCCTGAGCACGCCGCTATGCGCAGTTATGTGAAGGAATCCCTGGAGAAGGGGCATATTCGCCCATCATCGTCACCATTAGGAGCAGGGTTCTTTTTTGTAGCCAAGAAGGATGGTTCGCTAAGTCCTTGTATAGATTACCGCCTTCTAAATAAGATCACGGTTAAATTTCAGTACCCCTTGCCATTGTTATCTGATTTGTTTGCTTGGATTAAGGGGGCTAGTTGGTTCACCAAGATAGATCTTCGTGGTGCGTATAATCTGGTGCGAATCAGGCGAGGAGATGAATGGAAAACTGCATTTAATACGCCCGAGGGTCATTTTGAGTATCTAGTGATGCCATTCGGACTTGCGAATGCTCCATCAGTGTTTCAGTCCTTTATGCATGACATCTTCCGTGAGTACCTGGATAAATTCCTGATTGTGTACTTGGATGACATTTTGATCTTCTCGGATGATTGGGAGTCTCATGTGAAGCAGGTCAGAATGGTTTTTCAGGTCCTGCGTGCTAATTCTTTGTTTGTGAAGGGATCAAAGTGTCTCTTCGGTGTGCAGAAAGTTTCATTTTTGGGATTCATCTTTTCCCCTTCTACTATCGAGATGGATCCAGTTAAGGTCCAAGCCATCCAGGATTGGATTCAGCCGACATCTCTGAAAAGTCTGCAAAAGTTCCTGGGCTTTGCTAATTTTTATCGTCGCTTCATCTGTAATTTTTCTAGCATTGCCAAACCATTGACCGATTTGACCAAGAAGGGTGCTGATTTGGTCAATTGGTCTTCTGCTGCTGTGGAAGCTTTTCAGGAGTTGAAGCGTCATTTTTGTTCTGCCCCTGTGTTGTGTCAGCCAGATGTTTCTCTTCCGTTCCAGGTCGAGGTTGATGCTTCTGAGATTGGAGCAGGGGCGGTTTTGTCACAGAGAGGTTCTGATTGCTCAGTGATGAAACCATGTGCTTTCTTTTCCAGGAAGTTTTCGCCCGCTGAGCGTAATTATGATGTGGGCAACCGAGAGTTGCTGGCCATGAAGTGGGCATTCGAGGAGTGGCGTCATTGGCTTGAAGGAGCTAAGCATCGCGTGGTGGTATTGACTGATCATAAGAACTTGACTTATCTCGAGTCTGCCAAGCGCTTGAATCCTAGACAGGCCCGTTGGTCGTTATTTTTTGCCCGCTTCGACTTTGTGATTTCGTACCTTCCGGGCTCTAAAAATGTGAAGGCGGATGCTCTGTCTAGGAGTTTTGTGCCCGACTCTCCGGGTTTATCTGAGCCAGTGGGTATCCTCAAGGAAGGAGTCATTGTGTCTGCCATCTCCCCTGATTTGCGGCGGGTGCTGCAAAAATTTCAGGCTAATAAACCTGATCGTTGTCCAGCGGAGAAACTGTTCGTCCCTGATAGGTGGACTAATAAACTTATCTCTGAACTTCATTGTTCGGTGTTGGCTGGTCATCCTGGAATCTTTGGTACCAGAGAGTTAGTGGCTAGATCCTTCTGGTGGCCATCTCTGTCACGGGATGTAAGTACTTTTGTGCAGTCCTGTGGGATTTGTGCTAGGGCTAAGCCCTCCTGTTCTCATGCCAGTGGGTTGCTTTTGCCCTTGCCGGTCCCAAAGAGGCCTTGGACACATATTTCGATGGATTTCATTTCTGACCTTCCCGTTTCTCAAAAGATGTCAGTCATTTGGGTGGTCTGTGATCGCTTTTCTAAAATGGTCCATCTGGTGCCCTTGGCTAAATTGCCTTCCTCCTCTGATTTGGTACCTTTGTTCTTTCAGCATGTGGTTCGGTTGCATGGCATTCCTGAGAATATTGTTTCTGACAGAGGTTCCCAGTTTGTTTCAAGGTTCTGGCGAGCCTTTTGTGGTAGGATGGGCATTGACCTATCCTTTTCCTCGGCTTTCCATCCTCAGACTAATGGCCAGACCGAACGAACCAATCAGACCTTGGAAACATATCTGAGATGTTTTGTTTCTGCAGACCAGGATGATTGGGTGTCCTTTTTGCCGTTGGCTGAGTTCGCCCTTAATAATCGGGCCAGCTCGGCTACCTTGGTTTCTCCATTTTTCTGCAATTCTGGGTTCCATCCTCGTTTCTCTTCAGGACAGGTTGAGTCTTCGGACTGTCCTGGTGTGGATTCTGTGGTGGACAGGTTGCAGCAGATCTGGACTCAGGTAGTGGACAATTTGATCTTGTCCCAGGAGAAGGCTCAACTTTTCGCTAATCGCAGACGCCGTGTGGGTCCCCGACTTCGTGTTGGGGATCTGGTTTGGTTATCTTCTCGTCATATTCCTATGAAGGTTTCCTCTCCTAAATTTAAACCTCGTTTTATTGGTCCGTATAGGATTTCTGAGGTTCTCAATCCTGTGTCTTTTCGTCTGACCCTCCCAGACTCCTTTTCCATACATAATGTATTCCATAGGTCATTGTTGCGGAGATACGTGGCACCTATGGTTCCATCTGTTGAGCCTCCTGCCCCGGTTTTGGTGGAGGGGGAATTGGAGTATATTGTGGAGAAGATTTTGGATTCTCGTGTTTCTAGACGGAAACTCCAGTATCTGGTTAAATGGAAGGGTTATGCTCAGGAAGATAATTCCTGGGTTTTTGACTCTGATGTTCATGCTCCCGATCTTGTTCGTGCCTTTCATGCGGCTCATCCTGGTAGGCCTGGGGGCTCTGGTGAGGGTTTGGTGACCCCTCCTCAAGGGGGGGGGTACTGTTGTGAATTCTGTGGCTGAATTCACTCCTGTGGTCACAAGTGGTACTGCAGCTTCTGAGCTTCCTTCCTCAGGTGTTCTGGTGAGCTCATTAGCTGCTTCGTTACTTAACTCCACCTGATGCTGCTATCCTTGCTCCTAGTCAATGTTCCTGTGTTGGATCTGAGCTTCTCCTGATTGTTCCTGTGACCTGCTGCTCTGTATAGCTAAGTGCTTTTTTGCTATTTTGTTGCCTTTCTTCTGTCCAGCTTGTCTTTTGTTTTGCTGGAAGCTCTGAGACGCAAAGGGTGTACCGCCGTGCCGTTAGTCCGGCACGGTGGGTCTTTTTTGCCCCCTTTGCGTGGGTTTTGCTTTAGGGTTTTTTGTAGACTGCAAAGTTCGCTTTACTGTCCTCGCTCTGTCTAAGAATATCGGGCCCCACTTTGCTGAATCTATTTCATCCCTACGTTTTGTCTTTTCATCTTACTCACAGTCAGTCATTATATGTGGGGGGCTGCCTTTTCCTTTGGGGTATTTCTCTGGGGGCAAGTCAGGCCTATTTTTCTATCTTCAGGCTAGCTAGTTTCTTAGGCTGTGCCGAGTTGCATAGGTAGTGGTTAGGCGCAATCCACAGCCACTTTTAGTTGTGTTTAGGATAGGATCAGGTGTGCAGTCTACAGAGTTTCCACGTCTCAGAGCTCGTTCTTTTGTTTTTGGGTATTTGTCAGATCACTGTGTGCGCTCTGATCGCTAGGCACACTGTGTCTCTGGATTGCCTTCATTACACCTTTCATTAGCAGACATAACAGGTGCCATTGTTTTTCCAGCATGTGGTTCATTTACATGGCATTCCGGAGAACATCGTTTCGGACAGAGATTCCCAGTTTGTTTCGAGGTTTTGGCGAGCCTTTTGTGCTAGGATGGGCATTGATTTGTCTTTTTCCTCGACTTTCCATCCTCAGACAAATGGCCAAGCCGAACGAACTAATCAGACTTTGGAAACATCTGAGATGCTTTGTTTCTGCTGATCAGGATGATTGGGTGTCCTTTTTGCCTTTGGCTGAGTTTGCCCTTAATAATCGGGCCAGCTCGGCTACTTTGGTTTCGCCGTTTTTCTGCAATTCTGGTTTCCATCCTCGTTTCTCTTCAGGGCAGGTTGAGTCTTCGGACTGCCCTGGTGTAGATACTGTGGTGGATAGGTTGCAGCAGATTTGGACTCATGTGGTGGACAATTTGACATTGTCCCAGGAGAAGGCTCAACGTTTCGCTAACCGCCGGCGCTGTGTGGGTCCCCGACTTCGTGTTGGGGATTTGGTTTGGTTGTCGTCTCGTTATGTTCCTATGAAGGTTTCCTCTCCTAACTTTAAGCCTCGTTTCATTGGTCCATATAAGATTTCTGAGGTTCTCAATCCTGTGTCATTTCGTTTGACCCTTCCAGCTTCTTTTGCCATCCATAATGTATTCCATAGGTCATTGTTGCGGAGATACGTGGCGCCTGTGGTTCCATCTGTTGATCCTCCTGCCCCGGTGTTGGTTGACGGGGAGTTGGAGTATGTGGTGGAGAAGATTTTGGATTCTCATATTTCGAGACGGAAACTCCAGTACCTGGTCAAGTGGAAGGGTTATGGTCAGGAAGAAAATTCCTGGGTCTTTGCCTCCGATGTTCATGCTGCTGATCTGGTTCGTGCCTTTCATTTGGCTCGTCCTGGTCGGCCTGGGGGCTCTGGTGAGGGTTCGGTGACCCCTCCTCAAGGGGGGGTACTGTTGTGAATTCTGTTGTCAAGCTCCCTCCTGTGGTCATGAATGGTACTTCGGCTGGTTCTGTCCATGGGCTTCCTCTGGTGGTTGTGAGTGGAGCTGCGGCTTCTGAGTTTCCTTCTACAGGTGACGAGGTTAATTCGTTAGCTGGCTGCTCTATTTAACTCCACTTAGATCATTGCTCCATGCCACCTGTCAATGTTCCAGTATTGGTCTAGCTCTCTCCTGGATCGTTCTTGTGACCAGTCTTCCCAGCTGAAGCTAAGTTACTGCTTGTTTTTCTCTGGTTTGCTATTTTTCTGTCCAGCTTGCCATTTTGATTTTGTCTTGCTTGCTGGAAGCTCTGGGACGCAGAGGGAGCGCCTCCGCACCGTGAGTCGGTGCGGAGGGTCTTTTTGCGCCCTCTGCGTGGTCTTTTTGTAGGTTTTTGTGCTGACCGCAAAGTTACCTTTCCTATCCTCTGTCTGTTCAGTAAGTCGGGCCTCGCTGTGCTAAATCTATTTCATCTCTGTGGTTGTAATTTTCATATTTACTCACAGTCATTATATGTGGGGGGGCTGCCTTTTCCTTTGGGGAATTTCTCTGA
This sequence comes from Ranitomeya imitator, assembly GCF_032444005.1. NCBI lineage: Eukaryota > Metazoa > Chordata > Amphibia > Anura > Dendrobatidae > Ranitomeya > Ranitomeya imitator. Next base: position 1,075,967,456 of record NC_091282.1, on the reverse strand, counting down.
GGCAAGGTAGGCTTTATTTTTCTATCTCTAGGGCTAGCTAGTTTCTTAGGCTGTGTCGAGTTGCATAGGGAGCGTTAGGAGCAATCCACGGCTATTTCTAGTGTGTGTGCTAGGATTAGGGATTGCGGTCAGCAGAGTTCCCACGTCTCAGAGCTCGTCCTATATTATTAGTAACTATCAGGTCATTCCGTGTGCTCTTACCTACTAGGTCCATTATTGTCCTAACAATAATGGTCCCCAATTAGCCATCCAAATAGTATTATGGCTTACACATAGCCTTTTAAAGAGTGCAATATCTCCCATATAGCCCTTTGAAAGGTATAATAGCCCCCACATAGCCCACCAAAGTATAATAACCCCTACCATGTACTCAATATTCCTCTGCTGCTCCGGTCTCTGTAGCATTTGGTATGGAGTTCTGCCCAAAGAGCCCAATATAGGGACATCATCACTCCCTCTGCACTGAAACATCGGAGATCAGATGCATAGGGAGAATGATGCAGGAGTGTGCTTAAAGCACTCTTGTCCATATTTGCATTCAAATATTTAAACAGATAATAATAATTAGCAATAATAATTTTATTTCTATAGCACCAACATATTCCACTGCACTTTACATTTTATAGGGGACTTGTACAGACAAAAAACATTACAGCATAACAATAATAACATAAATCAACTGATACCAAGAGGAATGAGGGCCCTGCTTGCACGCTTACAGTCTATGAGGAAATAGGGGAGACACGAAAGGTGGATGATAACAATGTTACTATTACTGTTAGGGCAGTGAGAATCTGGAATTGCTTGCCTGAGGAGGTGGTGATGGCGAACTCAGTCGAGGGGTTCAAGAGAGGCCTGGATGTCTTCCTGGAGCAGAACAATATTGTATCATACAATTAGGTTCTGTAGAAGGACGTAGATCTGGGGATTTATTATGATGGAATATAGGCTGAACTGGATGGACAAATGTATTTTTTCGGCCTTACTAACTATGTATGTTACTATGTATGTTACTTACTAACTATGCAATTGCTTTCATTGTTCGGACCAGCCATAATGTAAGAAATCGGGTGTTAATGTAATGCTACAAGAGCCAGTAATCAGCCTGAATATGTAACAGTACAGACACATAGGGATATTACATGCATAAAGCATGTGAGAACATGATACGAGGAACCTGGTTATGGAAAAATTTTGAATGGGTAACACAATGCCTCTATGTTCATGCCAACTGGTATCTAACACCTCATCATCATCATCCTCTGTGTTATCACATTACTACCCCTTGAAGTCACCCTTCTCCTCTTCTTGCCCACACAGCACAGTCCAGTCCAAGCAAGTCTCGGATATCTGAGTCTCATCAGGATCACCTCCCCACAAGGGATTAACATTTGATGAGGGTAAGGATGTTGTTCGGACCATACTTCGTCCTGCTCCTGATCCAAGCTAAAACAAAATGTGGGCATCGGGGCAGATTTCCTTCTCTTGACTCTGCGAAGCTTTTGAGTACACTTCTTAAGAACACGGCATAGAATGTGTGAATAGTTCTTCAGACTCACCCATCTGTGGCTCTGTACAGTCAGTTGAAAGGTTGGGTAGATAGGACACTGGGGAAGCAACTGGAATTTGGGGGCCACATCTGTGGACTGTACTGGGTGTGATGTTGAGGTGGAGAAAGAGGAGGAGAGGCCACTTGAAGCTGCGCTTGCCATCCACTTAAGTACATGCTTTATCTGGGCATCATCAACAAGGCATACAGCTGTGCGTCGACCAAAGAAAGGTAGTGGTGTAGCCTGTCCAGTAACATAAGTTGTCAGTTGTCTTTGCATAGGATGTGACGTTGCTTCACTACTGCTTTCACAAACATTACCACCTACCCCACGTACACCTTGAAGACCAAGCCTAATTCCCCTTCCACCACGGCCTCACTTTTTCACAGTCATTTTGCTCAGATAGTGTGGTAGGAGCACAGTTTTAGCAACAAAAAAAATTAGATTTTAAACTCTGCACCACCTCTGCAAACAGCTAAATTTCAGTGACAGTAAATTCCAAGTTGAAATATGGCATGCTGTATCATGTTAGTCACAGAAAAATGAATTGTTTGAGTGTGGATGAGGCCTGTATGACAAAGAAGTTATGTTACAAACAATTTGAAAGCCAGGTCCTCTCAACTGTATGACACTAGGAGCAGAAGAATTTTTTGGGGCCCTCTGGATTAGGCCTCTATAACACACTAGATGCTACTAACTATTTTAAAGTCAGGTCCCTTACTGTATGACGATAAGAACAGAAGAATTTTTTGTGGCCTCTGGATAAGGTCTCTATAACACACAAAATGTTGCAAACTATTTTAAAGTCAGGTCCCTTACTGTATGATGTTAGGAACAGAAAAATGTATGTGATCCTTCTACTCTGTGGTGGTGTCCTCCCTTTTTTGTTTGTACTCCAAATCATTTGTGATGAAACTGTGTTTCAGAGCCATGCATACAATGACAGGGATGGGGGAGCCATGCATACAATGACAGGGATTTTGGAGCAATTCATGCAATGACAGTGACGGGGGAGCCATGCATAACAGGATAGGGATGAGGGGGATAATGCATACTCGGCTTATACTCAAGACAATAAAATTACCCAGTTTTTCGTGACAATGTTAGGTGCTTATACTTGGGTTGGCTTATGATCGAGTATATATTTTATATATCAATATAAAAACATTAAAATCCAACAAAAAATGTGTAAGCCCATAATAAGGCTCAAACCCTGTCTAACACCAATTTGTCTCCAATAAATATAAACCCTCAAGTGGGGTTAGATGGATGTAACAACTTCAACCAGCAATGTGAGCACACAATCAATGAAGTTGGTGACAATGTAAGTAAAAGTAAGAACAAATGCACGTCAAAGCATGATACCTGAATGCATGAAGTAATATTGTGCTTGCCAGATAAAAGCTGCCCAAGGTTGAAAAAAGAAAATAAGGTAGGGTGAGAGAGGGAGTACATCCCTCACTACAAGAAGCAAGCTGCAAATGCAAAGTATACAGGTCAGGTAGTTTTTTACCTCTTTTGCAGATGACGAGGGCATCGGGAGAATGGGTGAGGTTGTAAGTACGGTTTAATTAAGAATATTAAAGGAGTCTGCATCATTCTTTCAATTAAAGGACTTTTTTCTGGGTGTCTGTGTTTTCCTACAATGTGATAATGGGGTTAGTAATGGGGCATCTTATTGACTCCTCTCCATCACTAACCTCAGGGCTTGAGATCACCTGACAATACAAAGGTGACATCAACCTCCAACTATCACCACACTTGCTACCGCTACAGGGCAAGTGGGAAGGGTGAGGCTTAGTGCCAGAATTTATACATCTTAGAGATGTGCCTTTTCCTGGAAGGCTGAGAGCTGATGTTTTTAGCCTAGAGGGACCAGTATCCATGGCCCCTTCCTAGGCTATTAATATCAGCCTACAGCTGTCTGCATAGCCTTTGCTGGTTATTAATTATAAGGGGACCACACAATATTTTTGGGGGTGATCCCCTATTTCAATAACCAGTAAAGGCTAAGTATACAGCTGTGAGCTGATATTAATAGCCTGGGAAGCTCCATGGGTATTACCCCCTTCCCAAGCTATAAACATCTGCCCCCAGCCTTCAGCTTTCTTTCTGCTGGTTACGAAAATTGTGCAGGAGCCCATGAAATTTTTTTCCAAAAAAATAATCTTTTATTAATTAAATACATGTATAGTAAGCTTCACATACACACACTGCACCAATTGTATTTGTCATATACATCTGTATATCTACCTATTCTATTTTCATTTACTGTATGTAATCATCTCTTCTACATGAGTTGCCAGCTTTTCTTTTATCTATCTATGTAGTACATACATATATACTGTATGTATGTATATATATAAAGAAAAAACTTTTTGTTTCTCCAGTGATCAGTCCAATGGTAGAGTAAAATATACCTTTTATTTATCCATTAAAAAGTTCCAGATTTCTTCAGTTACAATATTGCATACATTCAATCCCTTATAGACGACATAAAAATAAAAATATATTTCCACCACCTATGAGGCCCATAGTGGCGGGGATTGGTGCACTGGTTGAAAGGCTGGGTGAGTGGTTGGATGCACATCTCCAGCCACTAGTTTCTTTGACTCTAGCCATATACGTGACACAAAGGCAGTGGTTACCATGATGCATGCTTTTAAGTGGGAGGATGGTTTCACATGGTTTTCGTGTGATGTAATTAGTCTGCATCCCTCCATTCCCCACAATGTAGCTCTCAAATGTTTATCCTATCTTAAGAAATATAGCAGCTATTCGGAGGTTTTATGTGATTTTTTACTTGAAGCAACTAAATTCCTCTTAAGTCATAATTATTGCATGTTTGACAATAGGTATTTTTTGCAGACTAGTGGTGAAAGTATGGGAGCAAAATTCTCCCCTTCACTTGCTAATATTGTAATGGCAACCTGGGAAGAGAATTTTATCTATAAATCTTCAAATCCATTCAGAGACAATCTGGTGTGGATGGGAAGATACTATATATAGATGATCTGGTCTTTGTGCTGAAAAATATGGAGGATGATGCCCAGTCTTTTCTCGAATATTTAAACAACAATGATTATAATCTCCAATTTACTGGTTTTCCTGAGAAGTCACAGATTGATTTTTTACATGTAACGTTTGTTGCTAGTATTGAGGAGAACAGGGTATTGGTATTCCCTTACCAAAAATCAACTGCTTCAAACAGTATACTGGCAGCTACATCTTGCCACCCCCCACGTTATTAGAAACCTACCTGTGGGGGAATTCATGAGGACTAAACGCAATAGTTCTGATGATTCTATATATACAAGTGAAAGTAAAAACGTTTGCAGCAGATTGCAAAACCGTGGTTACCCTAAATGGTGTTTGGAAAGAGCCCATTCAATTGTCAAGAATATTAGCAGAGACTCTTTACTTAAACATAAACGTAAGAAAAATAAAACGGATAACAATATTATTATGATCACCACGGGTACAGTCCACAATTTAACTGTCATGCCGTTCTGTCGGTTTCTGGTTTTTTGCATGACAATGCATATGTTTGATTTAACCCTTTACTCTTTTCCCCCTAATTTGAGCTAGGATACTGTTGGCTTTTACCTGAATGGAGCCTTCTTAGTTCCCTGCTCTGCTGTGCTGTCGTACATGGGTGGTTAGGTATTTGCCCTGCTGCATACCTTCCGCATGTGCGGTCCCTGGTTGCTGCTGTGAAGCTGTCCGCGGGTTGTGAGGTCATTTGCGGCTGGTGCATGACTTTCCACGTGGCTCATTTCATGCAGTCTCAGCCAGGTGCTCTGAGTCACAGATCCTGCACTTTGTGCTGTAATGGTGTCTGTGTATGCTTACGGCATGCGCGGCCACACCTCCCCTGCTTTTATCAGGGTTAGGGTGTGTACTTCAAATACTGTCCCCAGCCAATTGCTGAGGGGCAGCTCATATATAAAGCTCCCCTGCCCTATGGGCGGGGCCTGAGCTGCACTCACAAAGCTCCTGAATTTTGCTGTGTGTTTATGTTCCTGGACCTCTCCTGTCTATGTTTTGGTACCTAAGTCCTTGCCTTGATTCCTGTTTTGTCCTGTTCTGGTGCCTGTCATGGAGGCGGTATATCCAGGCCCGAATCCTTGATCCTGTACCTGTCCTGTACCTGAACCTGTCTGAACTGTCTGCTGTGATTATGTTCCTGGAATCCCTCTCCATCTGGAGCCTCACTCCCAGTGACTTTGAGTCTCTTGAAACCAGTGTTTCTGCTGAGCATCTACTACTCTGTGCTCTGACTACCATGCGGTTTTAACCCCATCTGGCTCATGTCCAGTACGGCGGTGTCTGCATCATCACGCTTGAGTTCCTTCCTAGGTCCTATGCCCGGAGCCTGACGACCGCAGTCTGGAACCTGATGACCGCTGTCTGGAGCTTGGAGCCTGATGTCTCTGGTGGTGCCTTTAGGTCGTGTCGGATGTCCGGAACCGAACGACTCCTGTCTGATGTCTGCCGGTGACCCTGGGTCCAGATGTCCTGATGTCCTGTCTGTACCCTGATGTCCTGCCTGTGTCTTGATGACCTCATGGACCCTGATTTCCTGATATCCTGTCTATTCCCTGATGTCCTGATGTCCTCCCTGTGTCATATCCTGATGTACCTGATTTCCTGGGCTGCCATGCCAGTGTCCCAGCTGATCGCCTGGGCTGCCACACCAGTGTCCCAGATGTCTGTCCAATACGCCTGTGTCCTGATGCCCTGCCTGTGTCCTGATGCCCTGCCTGTGTCCTGATGCCCTGCCTGTGTTCTGATGTCCTGAGGCCTTTCCTGGGTCCAGATGTCCTGATGTCATGTTTGTATCCTGATGTCTTGCCTGTACCCTGATGTCCTCATGTACCCTGATGTCCTGCCTTTGTCCTGATGTCCCGCCTATCTGTGCCTTGGTGATCCGTTGGTGCCTTGGGGTCCACTGGGTGGTAACCTTCTGAGGTGTGGAATCGGGAGCCTGACATAGTCATGTTTTGTTTTTGTACTGTGTGACTTTGCTTTAGTAAACTTTACTTTCTCTATACCTGAAGGATCGGTGAAATCATGTCCTATGTGTCTCTTTCCTTGTCCACATGCTCAGCTGCCACAGAACCCCGGTCGCTGCCCTCCCCTAGTTTGGGTAGGCCGGGTCCCCCTCTGCAGTTTAAAGGGTCCGTATTTCGTCCCCGGGGGACGCACGCTCCACGCCTTCTGAGGTTGGTCGGCTTGGGGGCGGCTATGGGCTGGGCCGCATCTGCAGCTGCAGTAGATCGTGACATTAACCAGATCACTGACATCATATGGAAGTACATACCTATTTTGCGACAAGATGCAATTCTCAGAAACATTATGAATAATCACATGGTCCGATTTGTGCCAAAAAGAGCAACTACATTCAAAAACCTTTTGTCTCCCAGCTTATTTGTGGATAAGAACGAGATCAAAGGAAAAACTGGCTTAGTGCTGTTGGTTTCCACAAATGTGGAGCTAACATGTGCAAATGTTGCCAGTATACTACAAAGGATAAAAAAAATTGTCTCTTTTACAAACAAAAAAGAGTTTCCAATACACAGTTTTATATATTGCAATACGGACAATGTTATTTATCTAATTCAGTGCAATATTTGTCAACTTCAATATGTGGGTTGTGCCATGAACGTTCTGAAAAAACGCCTCCGTAAACATTTGTCCGATGCGGTTCATTTGCCTCCAGCAGGTTTCTCTGCAGTTTCACGACATTTCACCAATAAGCATAATGGGGATCTAAAATCTTTTTCCTTCAAAGCAATAGAGAAAGTGTCTAAGACCGTTAGGGGGAGCAATTTACATGAAAAAATCCTGGCAAGGGAAAGTAAGTGGATTTTTTTTACTGGAAACTAGAGTGCCTTGTGGTTTAAATAGCCGCAAGGACATGATAACGCAATATTAAATATAAATTGAGATGTTATAATAGAAACTCTATAGTTACAGTAATTTATTTAATATGAAATAATTCCACTATTACCCCCTTTTTTTCCTGTTTTGTGCTGTGAATATCTGAATATTTAATATGAATCTTTTTTGTATCCTAAAGATATAGTTGATTTTAATTTGTATTTAATGTGGATTTTAAATACCGTATATACTCGAGTATAAGTCGAGATTTTCAGCCAATTTTGGGGGGCTGAAAGTCCCCCTCTCGTCTTATACTCGAGTCATATACCGGGAGGTCAGCAGAGGAGGGGGAGCGGGGGCTGTGTAATTATACTTACCTGCTCCTGGCGCGATCCCTGCAGTCCCTGGCTTCCCCGGCGCTGCAGATTCTTCCTGTACTGAGTGGTCACATTGCACCGCTCATTACAGAACTGAATATGCGGCTCCACCTCCCATAGGGGAGGAGCCGCATATTCATTGCTGTAAATGACCGGTAACTGTGACCGCTCAATACAGCAAGAAGATGCAGCGCGGGGAAGCCAGGGACTGCAGGGATCGCGCCAGGAGCAAGTATACGGGGAGCGCAGCGCTGCGCGATATTTACCTGCTCCTCGTTCCGGTGCGGCTCCGTCTCTAGCGTCCTCTGGCAGTGATGCTCAGGTCAGAGGGCGCGGTGATGTAGTCAGTACGCGCCCTCTGCTGAGCGCCAGTGCTGGAGACAGAGCCGCATGAGGAGCAGGTAAATATTAAAAGCGCCGGCGTCCTGATCGAAGAGAGGTGAGTATGTGATTTTTTTTTTAATTGCAGCAGCAGCAGCATTCTATATGGCACAGCTTTATAAGGAGCATCCATGGGGCAATAATGAACGGTGCAGAACATTATATATGGCACACCATTATAAGGAGCATCTATGGGGCCATAATCAACGGTGCAGAGCATTCTATATGGGGCGCAGCTTTATAAGGAGCATCTATGGGGCCATAATCAACGGTGCAGAGCAATATATATGGGGCACAGCTTTATAAGGAGCATCTATGGGGCCATAATGAACTGTGCAGAGCATTCTATATGGCACAGCTTTATAAGGAGCATCTATGGGGCCATAATGAACGGTGCAGAGCATTCTATATGGCACAGCTTTATAAGGAGCATCTATGGGGCCATAATGAACGGTGCAGAGCATTCTATATGGCACAGCTTTATAAGGAGCATCTATGGGGCCATAATGAACGGTGCAGAGCATTCTATATGGCACAGCTTTATAAGGAGCATCTATGGGGCCATAATGAACTGTGCAGAGCATTCTATATGGCACAGTTTTATAAGGAGCATCCATGGGGCAATAATTAACGGTGCAGAGCATTCTATATGGCACAGCTTTATAAGGAGCATCTATGGGGTCATAATGAACAGTATAGAGCATTATATGTGGCACAGCTTTCTATGGAGCATCTATGGGGCAACAATGAACGATATGGATAATTATATATGGCACAGCTTTATATGGAGCATCTTATGGGGCAATAATGAACGGTATGGAGCATCTATTTTTATTTTTGAAATTCACTGGTAGCTGCTGCAGTTTCCACCCTAGGCTTATACTCGAGTCAATAAGTTTTCCCAGTTTTTTGTGGCAAAATTAGGGGGGGTCGGCTTATAATCAGGTCGGCTTATATTCGAGTATATACGGTATTCGTTTTTTTCATGTTGTTGAAATCCTTGGAGAAGGATCAATACTGCAAGGGGTTACTGTTGGCTATGGGGTTAACTGGGTTAAATTAAATCTATTGAGATTTTCTATACACACCGGTGATACCCAGTAACCCATATGGCCCTTTTTTTTTCTCCTTCCCTATGCTACATTTGCGGTCTTGATTCAGTAGTCATTTGGACCTGGAGGAAGACACATGTGGTGTCGAAACATGTCATCCATAAGGGATTGAATGTATGCAATATTGTAACTGAAGAAATCTGGAACTTTTTAATGGATAACTAAAAGGTATATTTTACTCTACCATTTTACTGATCGCTGGAGGAACAAAACGTTTTTTCTTTACATGTGTGGATTTGTCCCAATCCGTTTTCCGTGCGAACTGTAAACACAGGTTCGATGTATTCCTTTTTCTTCAAAGCAGTAAGCTGGCTTTGCCAAAAACTCTACTTTATGTACAGTATGTGTGTGTGTATATATATATATATATATATATATATATATATATATATATATATACATACCGTATATACTCGAGTATAATCCGAGATTTTCAGCCCATTTTTTTGGGCTGAAAGTCCCCCTCTCGGCTTATACTCGAGTTATATACCCGGGTGTCAGCAGGGGAGGGAGAGCGGGGGCCGTGTAATCATACTTACCTGCTCCCAGCGCGGTCCCTGCAGTCCCTGGCTTCTCCGGCGCTGCAGATTCTTCCTGTACTGTGCGGTCACATGGCACCGCTCATTACAGAAATGAATAGGCAGCTCCACCCCCATAGGGGAGGAGCCGCATATTCATTTCTGTAATGATCGGTGCCATGTGACCGCTCAATTACAGGAAGAAGCTGCAGCGGCGGAGAAGCCAGGGACTGCAGGGACCGCGCCGTAGCAGGTAAGGGGAGCGCAGCGCTATAATTACCTGCTCCTCGCTCCGGCTCCGTCTGCAGCGTCCTCTAGCAATGACGCTCAGGTTAGAGGGCGCTGTGACGTAGTCAGTGCGCGCCCTCTGCTGAGCGTCAGTGCTGGAGACGGAGCCACACGAGGAGCAGGTAATTATTGAAAGCGCCGGCGTCCTGAGAAGAGAGGTGAGTATGTGATTTTTTTTTTTTTATGGCAGCACCAGCAGCATTCTAAGGAGCACCTATGGGGCCATAAAGGTGCAGAGCATATAAGGGGCACAGCATTATAAGGAGCACCTATGGGGCCATAAAGGTGCAGAGCATATATGGGGCACAGCATTATAAGGAGCATCTATGGGGCCATAAAGGTGCAGAGCATATATGGGGCACAGCATTATAAGGAACACCTATGGGGCCATAAAGGTGCAGAGCATATATGGGGCACAGCATTATAAGGAGCACCTATGGGGCCATAAAGGTGCAGAGCATATATGGGGCACAGCATTATAAGGGGCATCTATGGGGCCATAAAGGTGCAGAGCATATATGGGGCACAGCATTATAAGGAGCACCTATGGGGCTATAAAGGTGCAGAGCATATATGGGGCACAGCATTATAAGGAGCACCTATGGGGCCATAAAGGTGCAGAGCATATATGGGGCACAGCATTATAAGGAGCACCTATGGGGCCATAAAGGTGCAGAGCATATATGGGGCACAGCATTCTAAGGAGCATTTATGGGGCCATAATCAAAGGTGCAGAGCATATATGGCACAACATTATAAGGAGCATCTATGGGGCCATAATCAAAGGTGCAGAGCATATATGGCACAACATTATAAGGAGCATTTATGGGGCCATAATCAAAGGTGCAGAGCATTCTATATAGCACAGTTGTATATGGAGCATCTATGGGGCAATAATGAACGGTATGGAGCATCTATTTTTATTTTTGAAATTCACCGGTAGCTGCTGCATTTTCTACCCTAGGCTTATACTCGAGTCAATAAGTTTTCCCAGTTTTTTGTGGCAAAATTAGGGGGGTCGGCTTATACTCGGGTCGGCTTATACTCGAGTATATACGGTATATACACAGTGGGGAAAAATAGTATTTTGTCAGCCACCAGTTGTGCAAGTTCTCCCACTTAAAAAGATGAGAGAGGCCTGTAATTGACATCATAAGTAGACTACAACTATGAAAATCAAAATGAGAAAACAAATCCAGAACATCAAAATTTAAAAACAACCAAGGGCGCTGCACATTCCTCGGTCCTCCTCCTGCTGCAAGCACGTGGACACAACTACAAAAATGTCCAGTACCAAGTGTAAAAACACAAAGACTATATACAGTGGGGCAAAAAAGTATTTAGTCAGTCAGCAATAGTGCAAGTTCCACCACTTAAAAAGATGAGGGGCGTCTGTAATTTACATCATAGGTAGACCTCAACTATGGGAGACAAACTGAGAAAAAAAAATCCAGAAAATCACTTTGTCTGTTTTTTTAACATTTTATTTGCATATTATGGTGGAAAATAAGTATTTGGTCAGAAACAAAATTTCATCTCAATACTTTGTAATATATCCTTTGTTGGCAATGACAGAGGTCAAACGTTTTCTGTAAGTCTTCACAAGGTTGCCACACACTGTTGTTGGTATGTTGGCCCATTCCTCCATGCAGATCTCCTCTAGAGCAGTGATGTTTTTGGCTTTTCGTTTGGCAGCACGGACTTTCAACTCCCTCCAAAGGTTTTCTATAGGGTTGAGATCTGGAGACTGGCTAGGCCACTCCAGGACCTTGAAATGCTTCTTACGAAGCCACTCCTTCGTTGCCCTGGCGGTGTGCTTTGGATCATTGTCATGTTGAAAGACCCAGCCACGTTTCATCTTCAATGCCCTTGCTGATGGAAGGAGGTTTGCACTCAAAATCTCACGATACATGGCCCCATTCATTCTTTCATGTACCCGGATCAGTCGTCCTGGCCCCTTTGCAGAGAAACAGCCCCAAAGCATGATGTTTCCACCACCATGCTTTACAGTAGGTATGGTGTTTGATGGATGCAACTCAGTATTCTTTTTCCTCCAAACACGACAAGTTGTGTTTCTACCAAACAGTTCCAGTTTGGTTTCATCAGACCATAGGACATTCTCCCAAAACTCCTCTGGATCATCCAAATGCTCTCTAGCAAACTTCAGACGGGCCCGGACATGTACTGGCTTAAGCAATGGGACACGTTTGGCACTGCAGGATTTGAGTCCATGGTGGCGTAGTGTGTTACTTATGGTAGGCCTTGTTACATTGGTCCCAGCTCTCTGCAGTTCATTCACTAGGTCCCCCCGCGTGGTTCTGGGATTTTTGCTCACTGTTCTTGTGATCATTCTGACCCCACGGGGTGGGATTTTGCGTGGAGCCCCAGATCGAGGGAGATTATCAGTGGTCTTGTATGTCTTCCATTTTCTAATTATTGCTCCCACTGTTGATTTCTTCACTCCAAGCTGGTTGGCTATTGCAGATTCAGTCTTCCCAGCCTGGTGCAGGGCTACAATTTTGTTTCTGGTGTCCTTTGACAGCTCTTTGGTCTTCACCATAGTGGAGTTTGGAGTCAGACTGTTTGAGGGTGTGCACAGGTGTCTTTTTATACTGATAACAAGTTTAAACAGGTGCCATTACTACAGGTAATGAGTGGAGGAAAGAGGAGACTCTTAAAGAAGAAGTTACAGGTCTGTGAGAGCCAGAAATCTTGATTGTTTGTTTCTGACCAAATACTTATTTTCCACCATAATATGCAAAAAAAATGTTAAAAAAACAGACAATGTGATTTTCTGGATTTTTTTTTCTCAGTTTGTCTCCCATAGTTGAGGTCTACCTATGATGTAAATTACAGACGCCTCTCATCTTTTTAAGTGGTGGAACTTGCACTATTGCTGACTGACTAAATACTTTTTTGCCCCACTGTATGTATATGTGATCGCGCTGGAGGTGCCGATAAGTCTGATACACAAGGAAAGCTTACTGTTTGGAAAAACATTCACACTATGCTTAATTACCTCATTAGCATTTGGCGTCTGTTTCCCATTTGTTTGCGGCTGCCAGGTTTTCCTCTTAATTATAATGGTCTATCCAGATATATACAATACTGCTTTTTCATAAATATGCAGGGAAGTGGGTGTTAAACTGTCCCGGCCAGTGACAGTCACCCGTTACCTCACATGCGATGTGTTCCGGATCTTCAACGATGAAGCCGCGCTTCAGTGGACAGATTGCCGGCGAGGTGCAGTCGCACTGCAGGACCTCGTGTGACGTCACATGCACGTGGTACTCCACGTGATCGGCTGACGGAATGCACCTAGGACCAAAAAGTCTCTCCAACGCGTTTCGAAGTCAGCAGACTTCTTCTTCAGGGATGGTCCGGTGCAGAATGTAGGTGTTTTTATATCTTGCAGTGAGTAGAAGCGCTGGGCCTGATGCTTGTAGTTCTTCTGACTTCCTTGCTATTTCTGTCTTGACTTTTGCTTTGACCCTAGAAGATGAGCAAGGCTAGTATTAACACCACACTGCATGCGCAAGTGAGACTTGGACTCAGATTTTCGTGGTTCCTTAAGGCTCTTAATGAGACTAATACAATATAGAGACTCCTTTTTTTCCAGCCAATTGGCTTAGCGGCCTAGCGGGATAGATTATTTTCGGTGTTTTACAGACTTGTATGCAAATTTTGTTGCTTTACTTATTCTTTTATGTAGCCGTAAAAGCGCTAATATATATATTACCTAAACTATGGAATAATGTAGGTGTAGAAAAAAATCTAAGGCTGAACCTTCTGTAGTGTATCATAGGTCCCATATGGCCACTGCTGATGGGGAAGTTGAGTGTCCACACTGAGGGTGGATGGGCGAAGCAGGTAGGAAGTCCCCTTGTGGGTACTAGACCCATGAGACAGTAGCTCCTTTGTGGACATCAGCTGACCCCGTAGCAGAGGTTATGCCATTTACAAAAGGGGGAAATTGATATAGAAGGGTTAATAGTTTGCCTTTAGCTACCTTGCCTTTAAGTGCCTTTTGCCTTTAAGTGTTAGAATTACTAGAATCTGTTGACTCAGTAGTCTGACGGTCTCCTCTTCAAGGAGACTGTACTTCTTATCATGTATGTTCTCAAGAGTCAGTACAACATATTCTGGGTTATGGTAAATAAAGTATGACCCTGGGTGATGGTGGGGGCTACATGAGCTCACAGAAAAATCCCAAGAATTAAAAAAATTAACCTTTATTAATATAATCTTATAAAAAGTATTAGATACCAACTATGTGCACAACCACACCATCACCAAGATTAACAACATCCCATAGGAAAGGCCAAGTTGGTGCCAATCCCTACACTAAACTACAATGACCCTACCTGACCAGCGGAGGTTGGCACCCTATAACACCTGCGCAATGGCGCCCCCGCTCATCGTCGACTCTCCCTGCTAACCCTAGTGGGCCCTACTGGGGTCAGGGAACCGAAAACGACAAGTATACAGTGCAAATCAGAAATGATGGGTCAATAGCAGTTACCCAGAAACCCTATTTTGCTAGCTGCACTACACCTTCCTAGTCGCAGGGGTCGACACCCTAATTGCCAATGGTGCCCCCGCTCCACGATGGCTACACTTTTCTTACCCTATAATAACAACATGAAGGGCAGGCAGGATGTTAAACAAACATTTAGAGGCATATATCCCGAGGATATGCGATGTCTGTTTGATAATGGGGTGTACTTCCTCTCCTTTTACCTATAGACCGTGCTGATCATTCATACTCCATATATTCCAAAATCATCTGAATTTTAGCATATACATAGATCAATACCAAAACAAAACAATAAATAATACAAGAGATCATAAAGTTCAATGACTTCCAAGTAACATGACCTCTCACATTGCAGATGTTAAAGGTATAAGTAAAAGACAACAATAATCCTAGAGTATGAGCACATACTGGAAAGACACAATCCTCCTACGGCCTAAACCACATCAGTATGGTCAATAGAACATAAATAACCATGATACCCCCTTTTAATTAACTCAACGCGTTTCCCCTCCGCATATAACCGGAGGTTCATCAGGAGTTTATCAAATAAAACATAGGGTTACTTAGCTTCCTTCATAGATGGTGCCGGTGAATGAAATGATCTGTATCACCATCAGGCCAATCCCTCGTGGATATGGTGCTCCCAGACACATGTCATACCGTGTGCGTTTTAAAGACTGAGCACTTAACAAAGAGGCGGGCTCAGCTGCTTACCGGCGTGCGTCCCCCGAATACTTCCGGCAACGCAGTCAAAGGGGGTCACACAGCCTGTGACGTAAAACCCATCTGATGCGTC
The DNA here is from genome assembly GCF_032444005.1 of Ranitomeya imitator. Lineage (NCBI taxonomy): Eukaryota > Metazoa > Chordata > Amphibia > Anura > Dendrobatidae > Ranitomeya > Ranitomeya imitator. The sequence goes on along the minus strand of NC_091282.1, from coordinate 1,075,952,014 downwards.
TGCGCAAAGGCCACAGCTGCTTCCCGGCGTGTGTGTCCCAAATACTTCCGGTACCGCAGTCAGGAGGGGGTCATACATCCTATGACGTACATTCTACCTAGTGCGCCTGTGCAGAGTCCACAGGTAAATACCCTGTTCTTAGACGAGCAACAATGCGCATGCGCTGATTGTAACATAATGAACGTTCAAAACGCCACCCCAACTTCTCAAACGAGTGAGGTGCCAGTTAGAACAAGTCCAACAAGCGCGGATAGAATATACATGCTCTATAGATATAGTCAAAAAGGGACCCTGAATAACCATAGTGATGTAGACGCATATTCAATAGATGTAATAAAGAGAGATACTATGTAACCATAGTGATATAAACACTAGATACCCGCGCACGCGCAGTAAGCACTTATTTCATTGGTGCCATAGAAAACATTAGCATACCGTAGACACATGTTAATGCGCACGCGCCAATCCCGGAGTAGAAAAAGAAGAAGACAACGGAGCAACCCCCTCTCCTCACGCTAAATACAAACGCCACTAGAACAGATATATAGAGACCAATGGAGTGCACACTCAGTGTAATTGATCAAACAGAATAATGGGTAAGCATGGTAGCGCGGACATCAATCATGATATAGACACAGCATGCACAGTTAATACTGCAAGGATAATAATAATCAAATTTCCAAATAGGAAGCACAACGCGCAACCGATAGGTTATAAATACTCATAGTCACCAGATAAATTCTTATTACGCGCTATGATTGCGCATACCATAACGCGTCATTAATATTGTGCGCATAATTAGTGTCCTGCTGATTCCTTACGATGTACCCCACCTTTCTAACAGGTTGACTGAAATGTTTATAAATGAAGACCCAAACATATGTATATACAGTGACCAAACCTTAAAACGCACACATCCCCAGATGACTTCCGTAGACAAGGTAATGTCCACAGGTACTTGACAGATATTAAGTCCAAGAAATCTCAGATAGATGCTTAGAAACCAGTCAGACCCATTTTAGGGTCGATATTGCAGATGTTCTCATTGCCAAAGTAACATCAATGGATAACAGAGTCATAGGTAGCAGCCAAAGTTCATTTGTTCGTTCAAACCATTCGGGAAAACCGTATCCAACCTATGGATCCACTTCAATTCCTTTTGTAGGATCTTTCGATCCCAATCCCCACCCCTGATGGAAGGGACTACCACTTCAATGGCACAGAAAGTAAAGGACTTGAGGTCACCATGATGTACCATCCGAACAGGTCTAGATATTGGGGTATCCCTGGCATGTCTGATGTCACCCAGGTGATCCCCTATCCTTCTTCTCAGCTCCCTTTTTGTTTTTCCCACATAATTTAGTGGGCAAGTACACTTAAACAAATATACAACTCCACTTGTCTTGCAATTTGCGAAGTGTCTGCTCTCAAACACCTGTCCTGTTTTAGAACTAGAGAAATGATTGCCGGTGTCTAGATAAGTACAAAAGGAACAGTTACCACAGCGAAACGTACCAAACTGTCTCCTGTCCAACCATGTTCCACTTTTTTTGGGAGGTGAGAAGACACTGTGTACTAGTTGATCCTTAAGAGATCTTCCTTTTCTATAAGTGATCATGGGTGTCTCCGGGAGGCAATCTTTTATGTCTGTGTCTGCCAACAGGATATCCCAATATTTTTTGATGATGTCCCTCACCTCATTGGAACAGTCATCAAACATTCCAATAAGTCTCAGAGGAGGGTCCTCATCAGTCTTATTTACAGGATGTAATAGATTGGTTCTTGGGACTGTCTCGACCTGTTTAAAAGCCTCACGAAGTACCTTCATAGGGTACCCTCTTTCAAGAAATCTATTTTTTAGATCTCGTGTTTCAGTATAAAAGGAAGCGTCAGACGAACAGTTTCTTCTAGCTCTCATGTACTGCCCTTTGGGTATCCCCCTTCTGAGCCCATATGGGTGATGACTGTTCCAATTCAAAAGATTATTTGTCGAGGTGGGTTTTCTATAGATGGAGGTGGCTAAGTGACCATCACCCTCCTTTCTAATTGTGACATCCAAAAAGTTGATCTTATCACCATTAATTTCGGAGGTAAAACTGAGGCCCATGTTATTATTATTTAGACCCTTGACGAAGACATTAAACGAGGAAACATCTCCTGACCACAGAATTAGGACATCATCAATATAGCGCCCCCAAAAAATTATCTGGGGGCCCCATCTTGACAGACTCTCCTCACCGAAAACCACCGTGTCCTCCCACCAGCCCAGGAGCAAATTTGCATAGGTAGGGGCACATGGACTGCCCATGGCCGTGCCCCTGAGCTGGTGGTAGAACCTCCCCTCAAAGAGGAAGTAATTGTGTGTCAAGATAAAATGGAGGAGACGATTAATGAATCTACTATGTTCCGTGAACTGAACCCCTCTGGATCTAAGAAAGAAATCTACAGCCTGTAAACCCACAACGTGAGGTATACTGCTGTACAAAGCCTCAACATCAATGGATGCCAAGAGGGTATCAGCATCCACAATAATGTCTTCTATTCTCACTAGTAAGTCCGAGGTGTCACGTATATATGATGGTAGAGCCGTGACAAAATCTCTCAAAACTTTATCGATATAGATACCGCAGTTTTGCGTGATAGAATCATTGCTAGAGACTATTGGTCGCCCTTTCAAAGGTTTTAGCCCTTTATGCACCTTTGGCAGTGCATAAAACACAGGTATAGTTGGCATCCTTTGTGTCATAAAGTTCTTCTCACTTATAGATATCAGTCCACCCTCATAGGCCTCTTGTAACAGGTGACCCAACTCTAAGTTAAATGTCTCCGTGGGATCTTTCCGGAGTAGCCCATATGTTGACTTATCCTTCAACAGTCTCAAGCACATGTCTCTATATCTATCACAGTCAAGGATAACAAGGTTACCACCTTTGTCTGATTGTTTAAACACCAGTTCTTTTTTCTCAGATAGAGAATCCAACGCCCTCCTTTCATTCCAAGATAGATTTGACTTATATTTTCTCTCTTTAGTGTTTAATTTCTTTAAGTCAGCCAACACTAATTGTGTAAATATATCGATACTGGTGTTAGTAGACAAAGGTGGCATCCTCTTACTGTTAGGTTTCAGCTTTGTAAAAGGGCCCATACCTACAGGCCTAGAGCTCTCCTCCAGCATCTCCGTAAGAACTCTTATATCCGATAGCTCTGTCATGTCTATACCCAGGGATGCACATTCAGCTTCATCATGATTCTTAAAAAATTTTTTCCATTTTAGTTTACGAGCAAAAAGGTTAATATCTTTAACCCATTCAAATTCGTTGAACCTGTTAGTTGGCACAAAGCCTAACCCTTTTACCAATACTGTCCTTTCCACATCTGAAAGGTGATGGGATGACAGGTTCACGATTCTATTATCCTTTAGTAACGAGGGGCTCCCAGACGCTCCCTCAGTTGGTAAGGGAGCGGCCGCCTCTCTAAAAAAGAAGAGGACGAGGAGGAGAACGCAGGAGAGGGAGCTGCCAAAAAACCAGAGGTGGTCATGTGTCCCGTGTATGGTGTTTGATAATTTCCTCCGCTCCTTGATGGGCCATATTTCTTTTTTCCCCCCGATTTTCCCCATCTCTCTCTGCGAGGTTTAAAAGTAGAAATAGAGTTAGGATTTTTGAAAAAATCACTTCTTTCACTATCTGACGTTTCAGCCTCAGATGAAGATAGACTCAATGATTCCCCCCTTTGGGATAACCCCTCCTCCGAGAGGAACCCAAAAACTCTGTTCTCCTTGAAATCCCAACTATCACGACTAAACTGTTTATGCTTCCTTTCTTTTATATCTGTCTGAAACCTCTCAACACTAGTCTGTAGTGTGGATTCTCTCCTATTGAAATCCGGGTCACCTTTGTGTTTGCTGATGTTCTCAATTAGCTCAGTCAACTTCTTACTCGTTCTTTCAAATGTGTTTTTCTCTTCCTGTAGAAGAATCTGCATAAATCTAATCGAGCTTTCTATTAGCTCGTTCCTCCACTTGTGTAATAGCTCGGGTGTCCTTGCTCTACGTGCCGGGATAAGGTTCAGTCTCAGGCCCTTGGGTACAATCTTAGTTTTAATATAATTTTCAAGTGACTGTACTTCCCACCAGGACTTGATGTTGTCCCTATAGCAATTTGTTAATTCGTGGAATAGATCTTTCAGATCTGGTGTTCTAGCTGGATCACTCGTCCCTCTGGGATCACAAAAAACGTCCCTGGCATCAAATGCCCATGACTCTCTATTGATTGGCCCTGCGAGAAAACCTGCCATGTAGGCAAAAGACAATTTTCACAGAGAAAAAATATAAACTTGGGTATAAGTACAAAAGCTCACAGAAAAATCCCAAGAATTAAAAAAATTAACCTTTATTAATATAATCTTATAAAAAGTATTAGATACCAACTATGTGCACAACCACACCATCACCAAGATTAACAACATCCCATAGGAAAGGCCAAGTTGGTGCCAATCCCTACACTAAACTACAATGACCCTACCTGACCAGCGGAGGTTGGCACCCTATAACACCTGCGCAATGGCGCCCCCGCTCATCGTCGACTCTCCCTGCTAACCCTAGTGGGCCCTACTGGGGTCAGGGAACCGAAAACGACAAGTATACAGTGCAAATCAGAAATGATGGGTCAATAGCAGTTACCCAGAAACCCTATTTTGCTAGCTGCACTACACCTTCCTAGTCGCAGGGGTCGACACCCTAATTGCCAATGGTGCCCCCGCTCCACGATGGCTACACTTTTCTTACCCTATAATAACAACATGAAGGGCAGGCAGGATGTTAAACAAAAATTTAGAGGCATATATCCCGAGGATATGCGATGTCTGTTTGATAATGGGGTGTACTTCCTTTCCTTTTACCTATAGACCGTGCTGATCATTCATACTCCATATATTCCAAAATCATCTGAATTTTAGCATATACATAGATCAATACCAAAACAAAACAATAAATAATACAAGAGATCATAAAGTTCAATGACTTCCAAGTAACATGACCTCTCACATTGCAGATGTTAAAGGTATAAGTAAAAGACAACAATAATCCTAGAGTATGAGCACATACTGGAAAGACACAATCCTCCTACGGCCTAAACCACATCAGTATGGTCAATAGAACATAAATAACCATGATACCCCCTTTTAATTAACTCAACGCGTTTCCCCTCCGCATATAACCGGAGGTTCATCAGGAGTTTATCAAATAAAACATAGGGTTACTTAGCTTCCTTCATAGATGGTGCCGGTGAATGAAATGATCTGTATCACCATCAGGCCAATCCCTCGTGGATATGGTGCTCCCAGACACATGTCATACCGTGTGCGTTTTAAAGACTGAGCACTTAACAAAGAGGCGGGCTCAGCTGCTTACCGGCGTGCGTCCCCCGAATACTTCCGGCAACGCAGTCAAAGGGGGTCACACAGCCTGTGACGTAAAACCCATCTGATGCGTCTGCGCAAAGGCCACAGCTGCTTCCCGGCGTGTGTGTCCCAAATACTTCCGGTACCGCAGTCAGGAGAGGGTCATACATCCTATGACGTACATTCTACCTAGTGCGCCTGTGCAGAGTCCACAGGTAAATACCCTGTTCTTAGACGAGCAACAATGCGCATGCGCTGATTGTAACATAATGAACGTTCAAAACGCCACCCCAACTTCTCAAACGAGTGAGGTGCCAGTTAGAACAAGTCCAACAAGCGCGGATAGAATATACATGCTCTATAGATATAGTCAAAAAGGGACCCTGAATAACCATAGTGATGTAGACGCATATTCAATAGATGTAATAAAGAGAGATACTATGTAACCATAGTGATATAAACACTAGATACCCGCGCACGCGCAGTAAGCACTTATTTCATTGGTGCCATAGAAAACATTAGCATACCGTAGACACATGTTAATGCGCACGCGCCAATCCCGGAGTAGAAAAACGGAGATGCTGGAGGAGAGCTCTAGGCCTGTAGGTATGGGCCCTTTTACAAAGCTGAAACCTAACAGTAAGAGGATGCCACCTTTGTCTACTAACACCAGTATCGATATATTTACACAATTAGTGTTGGCTGACTTAAAGAAATTAAACACTAAAGAGAGAAAATATAAGTCAAATCTATCTTGGAATGAAAGGAGGGCGTTGGATTCTCTATCTGAGAAAAAAGAACTGGTGTTTAAACAATCAGACAAAGGTGGTAACCTTGTTATCCTTGACTGTGATAGATATAGAGACATGTGCTTGAGACTGTTGAAGGATAAGTCAACATATGGGCTACTCCGGAAAGATCCCACGGAGACATTTAACTTAGAGTTGGGTCACCTGTTACAAGAGGCCTATGAGGGTGGACTGATATCTATAAGTGAGAAGAACTTTATGACACAAAGGATGCCAACTATACCTGTGTTTTATGCACTGCCAAAGGTGCATAAAGGGCTAAAACCTTTGAAAGGGCGACCAATAGTCTCTAGCAATGATTCTATCACGCAAAACTGCGGTATCTATATCGATAAAGTTTTGAGAGATTTTGTCACGGCTCTACCATCATATATACGTGACACCTCGGACTTACTAGTGAGAATAGAAGACATTATTGTGGATGCTGATACCCTCTTGGCATCCATTGATGTTGAGGCTTTGTACAGCAGTATACCTCACGTTGTGGGTTTACAGGCTGTAGATTTCTTTCTTAGATCCAGAGGGGTTCAGTTCACGGAACATAGTAGATTCATTAATCGTCTCCTCCATTTTATCTTGACACACAATTACTTCCTCTTTGAGGGGAGGTTCTACCACCAGCTCAGGGGCACGGCCATGGGCAGTCCATGTGCCCCTACCTATGCAAATTTGCTCCTGGGCTGGTGGGAGGACACGGTGGTTTTCGGTGAGGAGAGTCTGTCAAGATGGGGCCCCCAGATAATTTTTTGGGGGCGCTATATTGATGATGTCCTAATTCTGTGGTCAGGAGATGTTTCCTCGTTTAATGTCTTCGTCAAGGGTCTAAATAATAATAACATGGGCCTCAGTTTTACCTCCGAAATTAATGGTGATAAGATCAACTTTTTGGATGTCACAATTAGAAAGGAGGGTGATGGTCACTTAGCCACCTCCATCTATAGAAAACCCACCTCGACAAATAATCTTTTGAATTGGAACAGTCATCACCCATATGGGCTCAGAAGGGGGATACCCAAAGGGCAGTACATGAGAGCTAGAAGAAACTGTTCGTCTGACGCTTCCTTTTATACTGAAACACGAGATCTAAAAAATAGATTTCTTGAAAGAGGGTACCCTATGAAGGTACTTCGTGAGGCTTTTAAACAGGTCGAGACAGTCCCAAGAACCAATCTATTACATCCTGTAAATAAGACTGATGAGGACCCTCCTCTGAGACTTATTGGAATGTTTGATGACTGTTCCAATGAGGTGAGGGACATCATCAAAAAATATTGGGATATCCTGTTGGCAGACACAGACATAAAAGATTGCCTCCCGGAGACACCCATGATCACTTATAGAAAAGGAAGATCTCTTAAGGATCAACTAGTACACAGTGTCTTCTCACCTCCCAAAAAAAGTGGAACATGGTTGGACAGGAGACAGTTTGGTACGTTTCGCTGTGGTAACTGTTCCTTTTGTACTTATCTAGACACCGGCAATCATTTCTCTAGTTCTAAAACAGGACAGGTGTTTGAGAGCAGACACTTCGCAAATTGCAAGACAAGTGGAGTTGTATATTTGTTTAAGTGTACTTGCCCACTAAATTATGTGGGAAAAACAAAAAGGGAGCTGAGAAGAAGGATAGGGGATCACCTGGGTGACATCAGACATGCCAGGGATACCCCAATATCTAGACATGTTCGGATGGTACATCATGGTGACCTCAAGTCCTTTACTTTCTGTGCCATTGAAGTGGTAGTCCCTTCCATCAGGGGTGGGGATTGGGATCGAAAGATCCTACAAAAGGAATTGAAGTGGATCCATAGGTTGGATACGGTTTTCCCGAATGGTTTGAACGAACAAATGAACTTTGGCTGCTACCTATGACTCTGTTATCCATTGATGTTACTTTGGCAATGAGAAGATCTGCAATATCGACCCTAAAATGGGTCTGACTGGTTTCTAAGCATCTATCTGAGATTTCTTGGACTTAATATCTGTCAAGTACCTGTGGACATTACCTTGTCTACGGAAGTCATCTGGGGATGTGTGCGTTTTAAGGTTTGGTCACTGTATATACATATGTTTGGGTCTTCATTTATAAACATTTCAGTCAACCTGTTAGAAAGGTGGGGTACATCGTAAGGAATCAGCAGGACACTAATTATGCGCACAATATTAATGACGCGTTATGGTATGCGCAATCATAGCGCGTAATAAGAATTTATCTGGTGACTATGAGTATTTATAACCTATCGGTTGCGCGTTGTGCTTCCTATTTGGAAATTTGATTATTATTATCCTTGCAGTATTAACTGTGCATGCTGTGTCTATATCATGATTGATGTCCGCGCTACCATGCTTACCCATTATTCTGTTTGATCAATTACACTGAGTGTGCACTCCATTGGTCTCTATATATCTGTTCTAGTGGCGTTTGTATTTAGCGTGAGGAGAGGGGGTTGCTCCGTTGTCTTCTTCTTTTTCTACTCCGGGATTGGCGCGTGCGCATTAACATGTGTCTACGGTATGCTAATGTTTTCTATGGCACCAATGAAATAAGTGCTTACTGCGCGTGCGCGGGTATCTAGTGTTTATATCACTATGGTTACATAGTATCTCTCTTTATTACATCTATTGAATATGCGTCTACATCACTATGGTTATTCAGGGTCCCTTTTTGACTATATCTATAGAGCATGTATATTCTATCCGCGCTTGTTGGACTTGTTCTAACTGGCACCTCACTCGTTTGAGAAGTTGGGGTGGCGTTTTGAACGTTCATTATGTTACAATCAGCGCATGCGCATTGTTGCTCGTCTAAGAACAGGGTATTTACCTGTGGACTCTGCACAGGCGCACTAGGTAGAATGTACGTCATAGGATGTATGACCCCCTCCTGACTGCGGTACCGGAAGTATTTGGGACACACACGCCGGGAAGCAGCTGTGGCCTTTGCGCAGACGCATCAGATGGGTTTTACGTCACAGGCTGTGTGACCCCCTTTGACTGCGTTGCCGGAAGTATTCGGGGGACGCACGCCGGTAAGCAGCTGAGCCCGCCTCTTTGTTAAGTGCTCAGTCTTTAAAACGCACACGGTATGACATGTGTCTGGGAGCACCATATCCACGAGGGATTGGCCTGATGGTGATACAGATCATTTCATTCACCGGCACCATCTATGAAGGAAGCTAAGTAACCCTATGTTTTATTTGATAAACTCCTGATGAACCTCCGGTTATATGCGGAGGGGAAACGCGTTGAGTTAATTAAAAGGGGGTATCATGGTTATTTATGTTCTATTGACCATACTGATGTGGTTTAGGCCGTAGGAGGATTGTGTCTTTCCAGTATGTGCTCATACTCTAGGATTATTGTTGTCTTTTACTTATACCTTTAACATCTGCAATGTGAGAGGTCATGTTACTTGGAAGTCATTGAACTTTATGATCTCTTGTATTATTTATTGTTTTGTTTTGGTATTGATCTATGTATATGCTAAAATTCAGATGATTTTGGAATATATGGAGTATGAATGATCAGCACGGTCTATAGGTAAAAGGAGAGGAAGTACACCCCATTATCAAACAGACATCGCATATCCTCGGGATATATGCCTCTAAATTTTTGTTTAACATCCTGCCTGCCCTTCATGTTGTTATTATAGGGTAAGAAAAGTGTAGCCATCGTGGAGCGGGGGCACCATTGGCAATTAGGGTGTCGACCCCTGCGACTAGGAAGGTGTAGTGCAGCTAGCAAAATAGGGTTTCTGGGTAACTGCTATTGACCCATCATTTCTGATTTGCACTGTATACTTGTCGTTTTCGGTTCCCTGACCCCAGTAGGGCCCACTAGGGTTAGCAGGGAGAGTCGACGATGAGCGGGGGCGCCATTGCGCAGGTGTTATAGGGTGCCAACCTCCGCTGGTCAGGTAGGGTCATTGTAGTTTAGTGTAGGGATTGGCACCAACTTGGCCTTTCCTATGGGATGTTGTTAATCTTGGTGATGGTGTGGTTGTGCACATAGTTGGTATCTAATACTTTTTATAAGATTATATTAATAAAGGTTAATTTTTTTAATTCTTGGGATTTTTCTGTGAGCTTTTGTACTTATACCCAAGTTTATATTTTTTCTCTGTGAAAAATGGGGGCTACATGAGTTACATTGAAATGCATTATGTGTAAATGGTATAAAATATTGCTTCTTGCTCTATTACTTCAGATAAAAGTGACTTGCTCACAGGATATGTGTGAGGTGTCTTTTTGTCTCCAAGCGCGCTTGTAAAATGACGGGCGTAACTCCACAATTTGGCCCTCACTGGTGATCTGTCAGCTGACATTTGGGTCAGAATGAAAAACAGCTACGACATATGTATATATATATATATATGTGTGTGTGTGTCACTGACATCTATATATCTCTGTGTTCTATGTGTATATAGGTATTCTATCTATTCTATTCTAACCTGTCACTCTGTGATTGACAAAGACCGTGCTGTGAGGTCAAAACTTTGCACCACTTGGTGCTGTATTAAAGTCCACAATTTTTCCTTGAACTGGAGTGCTGCCTGTTTTTTATCCATCTATCTATCTATCTATCTATGTATCTATCTATCTATCTGCACCATGTTCCAAATTATTGTGCAAATTGGATTTAAATGTCATAAAGATTTAATTGTTTTGTTTTTCAAATAAACTAGTGGATGGTATTGTGTCTCAGGGCTCAATAGTAGGGTTGAGCGAAACGGGTCGGCCATTTTCAGAAGTCGCCGACTTTTGGCAAAGTCGGATTTCATGAAACCCGACCCGACCCCTGTGTGGGGTCGGCCATGAGGTCGGCGATCTTCTGAATCTGGTATCGGAATTCCGATACCGAGTTCCGATATGTTTGCAATATCGGAAATCGGTATCGGAATCCATATTTAAGTGTAAAATAAAGAATTAAAATAAAAAATATTGCTATACTTACCTTCTGACGCGCCCTGGTACTAACCGGCAGCCTTCCTTCCTTAGAATCAGCACGTGAAGGACCTTAGATGACGTCGCGGCTTGTGATTGGTCGCGCGACCGCCCATGTGACCGCTCACGCGACCAATCACAAGCCGCGACGTCACCGAAGGTCCTTCAAGCGCTGATTCTTAGGAAGGAAGGCTGCTGGAAAGAAGCAGGGCGCGTCCGAGGGTGAGTATATTCCTATTAGGTATATACTCACCCTTGGACGCGCCCTGCTTCTTTCCAGCAGCCTTCGTTCCTAAGAATCAGCGCTTGAAGGACCTTCGGTGACGTCGCGGCTTGTGATTGGTCGCGTGATCGGTCACATGGGCGGTCGCACGACCAATCACAAGCCGCGACGTCATCTAAGGTCCTTCACGCGCTGATTGTAAGGAAGGAAGGCTGCCGGTTAGTACCAGGGCGCGTCAGAGGGTAAGTATAGCAATATTTTTTATTTTAATTCTTTATTTTACACTTAAATATGGATCCCAGGGCCTGAAGGAGAGTTTCCTCTCCTTCAGACCCTGGGAACCATAGTATCCCATTGCACTGCATTGGGTTTCGTGTTTCGGCCGACCCTGACCCCGACTTTTCTATAGGATCGGCCTATTTCACTCGACCCGACTTTTGAGAAAGTCGGGTTTTGTGAAACCCGACCCGATCCTATAAAAGTAAAAGTCGCTCAACCCTACTCAATAGTTCAATAAAAACAATCTTAAACCCATGTGATAATTCGTTTTCATGGTGATTCTATTTAAAGGACAACTACTTACAAAAATGATGTTCCACATTATTAAGCAGGTTTCAAGCAATATGGGAAATAAAAAGGATCTCTCTGCTGCTGAAAAGCGTTAAATAATGCAATGCCTTGGACAAGGTATGAAAACATTAGATATTTCATGAAAACTTAAGAATGATCATCATACTGTGAAGAGATTTGATTTGTGAGCACAGACAGAGTTCATGCAGTTAAAGGCATAATGAGGAAGGTTTCTGCCAGGCAAATTCATTTGATAAAGAGAGCCAGGGGCGGATTATCAGAGGGTCAATATGGGCGGTAGCCCAGGGCCCAGTGGTCTGGGGGGGCCCTGGGCTACCGCACAGATTGACCCTCCACTAATTGTCTGAATGCCCGCCGGCATTTGTGTGCCCCCGGACCCGGTGGGCAGAGAGAGGGGGCCCGCATTGGTTGGGAGGTGCGTGTATCAGCCAGTCAGCTGAGAGCTCCGAGTCCCTGCACCAGGCCTGCACAGCAGCACACCACATAATGGCTGCTCTGTGCACAGGACCTGTGATGAGGTCACAGGATGGGAGGAGTCAGGGGTCACATGATAGGGAGGAGGACCTCCGTGTACAGGACTTTGCTGGTTGCCATGGCGCCGGAGGAGGGTAAGGCAGCTTATGTGTGAGGTCAGGAGGTGTTTACAGGGTGGATGTAGCAGAGCCGTGTGTGTACGAGGTGTATGGATCAGAGCAGCGTGTGAAAGGTCTATGGAGCGGAGTCGTGTGTGTACGATGTGTACGGAGCCGTGTGCATGAGGTGTACGGAGCGCAGCCGCGTGTGTACGGAGCAGAGCAGCGTGTGTATGAGGTGTACAGAGGGGAGTCGTGTGTACATGGTGTACGGAGCACAGCCGCGTGTGTACGAGGTGTACGGAGCACAGCCGCGTGTGTACGAGGTGTACGGAGCGCAGCCGCGTGTGTACGAGGTGTACGGAGCGGAGTCGTGTGTAAGAGGTCTACGGAGCCATGTGTACAAGGTGTACAGAGCGGAGTCGTGTGTAAGAGGTGTACGGAGCCATGTGTACGAGGTGTACGGAGCACAGCCGCGTGTGTACGAGGTGTACGGAGCGGAGCCGTGTGTACGAGGTGTACGGAGCACTGCCGCGTGTGTACGAGGTGTACGGAGCGGAGCCGTGTGTACGAGGTGTACGGAGCACAGCCGCGTGTGTATGAGGTGTACAGAGCGGAGCAGCATGTGAAAGGTGTACGGAGTGGAGTCGTGTGTATGAGGTGTACGGAGCACAGCTGCGTGTGTACGAGGTGTACGGAGCACAACCGCGTGTGTACGAGGTGTACGGAGCGGAGCAGCATGTGAAAGGTGTACGGAGCGCAGCCACGTGTGTACGAGGTGTGCGGAGCGCAGCCGCGTGTGTACGAGGTGTACGGAGCGCAGCCGCGTGTGTACGAGGTGTACGGAGCGCAGCCGCGTGTGTACAAGGTGTACGGAGCGGAGTCGTGTGTAAGAGGTGTACGGAGCCATGTGTACAAGGTGTACGGAGCACAGCCGCATGTGTACAAGGTGTACGGAGCGGAGTCGTGTGTAAGAGGTGTACGGAGCCATGTGTACGAGGTGTACGGAGCACAGCCGCGTGTGTACGAGGTGTACGGAGCGCAGCCGCGTGTGTACGAGGTGTACGGAGCGCAGCCGCGTGTGTACGAGGTGTACGGAGCCATGTGTACAAGGTGTACGGAGCACAGCCGCATGTGTACAAGGTGTACGGAGTGGAGTCGTGTGTAAGAGGTGTACGGAGCCATGTGTACGAGGTGTACGGAGCACAGCCGCGTGTGTACGAGGTGTACGGAGCGGAGCCGTGTGTACGAGGTGTACGGAGCACTGCCGCGTGTGTACGAGGTGTACGGAGCACAGCCGCGTGTGTACGAGGTGTACGGAGCGGAGCCGTGTGTACGAGGTGTATGGAGCACTGCCGCGTGTGTACGAGGTGTACGGAGCACAGCCGCGTGTGTACGAGGTGTACGGAGCGGAGCCGTGTGTACGAGGTGTACGGAGCACTGCCGCGTGTGTACGAGGTGTACGGAGCACAGCCGCGTGTGTACGAGGTGTACGGAGCGCAGCCGCGTGTGTACGAGGTGTACGGAGCGGAGTCGTGTGTAAGAGGTGTGCGGAGCCATGTGTACAAGGTGTACGGAGCACAGCCGCATGTGTACAAGGTGTACGGAGCGGAGTCGTGTGTAAGAGGTGTACGGAGCCATGTGTACGAGGTGTACGGAGCACAGCCGCGTGTGTACGAGGTGTACGGAGCGGAGCCGTGTGTACGAGGTGTACGGAGCACTGCCGCGTGTGTACGAGGTGTACGGAGCACAGCCGCGTGTGTATGAGGTGTACGGAGCACAGCCGCGTGTGTATGAGGTGTACGGAGCACAGCCACGTGTGTATGAGATGTACGGAGTGCAGCCGTGTGTGTACGAGATGTATGGAGAGGAGCCGTATGTGTATGAGGTGTACGCAGCGGAGCTGTGTGTGTGCAAGGCATGCGGAGCAGTGTGTGCAACGTGTATGGAGCGGAGCGGTGTGTGTATGAGGTGTACGGAGTAGTGCCGTGTGTACGAGATGTATGGAGCGGAGCCGTGTGTGTATGAGGTGTATGGAGCGGAGCCGTGTATGAGGTGTATGGAGCAGAGCCGTGTGTGTATGAGGTGTATGGAGCAGAGCCGTGTATGAGGTGTATGGAGCGGAGCTGAATGTGTACGGAGCGGAGCCGTGTGTATGAGATGTATGGAGTGGACCTGTGTGTACGGAGCGGAGCCGTGTATGCAAAGTTTACGGAGCGCAGCCGCGTGTGTAGGAGTAGCTATGTGTGGCCATTATCATGTGCGGCCAATATACTGTATAGAGCATCATGTGTGGCCATTATACAGTATGGAGCATCATGTGCGGTCATTATACAGTATTATTGAGCATCATGTGCGGTCATTATACAGTATGGAGAATCATGTGTGGCCATTATACAGTATGGAGCATCATGTGCGGTCATTATACACTATGGAGCATCATGTGTGGTCATTATACAGTATGGAGCATCATGTGCGGTCATTATACAGTATGGAGCATCATGTGTGGTCATTATACAGTATGGAGCATCATGTGTGGCCATTATACAGTATGGAGCATCATGTGTGGTCATTATACAGTATGGAGCATCATGTGCGGTCATTATACAGTATGGAGCATCATGTGCTGTCATACAGTATGGAGCATCATGTGCAGTCATTATACAGTATGGAGCATCATGTGTGGCCATTATACAGTATGGAGCATCATGTGTGGCCATTATACAGTATGGAGCATCATGTGCTGTCATTATACAGTATGGAGCATCATGTGCAGTCATTATACAGTATGGAGCATCATGTGCTGTCATACAGTATGGAGCATCATGTGCAGTCATTATACAGTATGGAGCATCATGTGTGGCCATTATGGAGCATCATGTGCGGTCATTATACAATATGGAGCATCATGTGCGGTCATTATACAGTATGGAGCATCATGTGCGGTCATTATACAGTATGGAGCATCATGTGCAGTCACTATACAGTATGGAGCATCATGTGTGGCCATTATACAGTATTGAGCATCATGTGGGGTCATTATACAGTATTGAGCATCATGTGGGGCCATTATACAGTATTGAGCATCATGTGGGGTCATTATACAGTATTGAGCATCATGTGGGGCCATTATACAGTATTGAGCATCATGTGGGGTCATTATACAGTATTGAGCATCATGTGGGGCCATTATACAGTATTGAGCATCACGTGGGGTCATTATACAGTATTGAGCATCATGTGGGGCCATTATTCAGTATGGAGCATCACGTGGGGTCATTATACAGTATGGAGCATCATGTGGGGCCATTATACAGTATGGAGCATCATGTGTGGCCATTATACAGTATGGAGCATCATGTGTGGCTATTATACAGTATTGAGCATCATGTGGGGTCATTATACAGTATTGAACATCATGTGTGGCCATTATACAGTATTGAGCATCATGTGGTCATGTGAGGTCATTATACAGTATGGAGCACTGTGTGGCCATTATACAGTATCGATACAGTATGGAGCACTGTGTGGCCATATTTTTTTTTTATAATTATTCTTTATGAACAGTGTGATCAGCAGTGCTAAATGGGTGTGGTTGAGACATGGATATGGGTGTGACTAGTGAATGGGTGTGGTCAGAGGTGTGGCCTAAAATTTGCTGCGGCGCGCAACGCAAACTTTGTCCCTCTTTCCCAACTTCAAAAGTTGGGAGGTATGGTAATATGTGGTCTGGAAATGGTGCTGTGGTATTTGTCCCTTGTATGTGCTATTATTCGATCACTGTGGTTGTAATTTGTGGTCTGGTCATGGTGCGGTGGTATTTGTTACTTGTATGTGATATTATTGGTCAAGATATACCTAAATTGTATTGCAGATTTTAACAAATATTTCCTAGGTTACAGTAGAGTAGGGCCCGGCCCTTTTTCTGGAATAATCTGGTTCGGGTATATCATGACCCCCGTCACGTGACCCCCGTCACATGACCCCCGTCACATGACCGGGGGGGCCCACAGTGTGTGAACAGCCCGGGGCCCTGGCTACCCTTAATCCACCCCTGAAGAGAGCAGCTGCCAAAATACCATTACAAAGCAGCAAACAGTTATTTGAATCTGCTGGTGCCTCTGGAGTCCCTCAAACCTCAAGGTGTAGGATCCCTCAAAGGCTTGCTATGGTGCATAAACCTACTATTCAGCCACCCCTAAACAGTGTTCAAAAGCAGAAATGGTTGCAGTGGGCCCAGACATACATGAAGACTAATTTTCAAACAGTCTTGTTTACTGATGAGTGTCGAGCAACCCTGGATGGTCCAGATGGATGGAGTAGTGGATGGTTGGTGGATGGACACCATGTCCCAACAAGGATGCAACGTCATCAAGGAGGTGGACAAGTCATGTTTTGGGCCGGAATCATGGGGAAACAGCTGGTAGGACCCTTTAAGGTTACTGAAGGTGTGAAAATGACCTCTGCAATAGTATATAGAGTTTCTGACTGACAACTTTCTTCCATTGTATAAAAAGCAGAAAGGAGCCTTCAGGAGCAAAATCATCTTCATGCATGACAATGCACCATCTCATGCTGCAAAGAATACATCTGAGTCATTGGCTGCTATGGGCATAAAAGGAGATAAACTCATGGTGTTGCCACGATCTTCCCCTGACCTCAGCCCTATAGAGAACCTTTGGTGTATCAATAAGCAAAAGATCTGGGAGGCAGTTCACATCAAAACAGCAGCTCTGGGAGGCTATTCTGACTTCATGCAAAGAAAGACAAGCAGAAACTCTCCAAAAACTCACAAGTTCAATGGATGCAAGAATTGTGAAGGTGATATCAAAGAAGGGGTCCTATGTTAACATGTAACTTGGCCTGTTAGGATGTTTTGGAGTTAAATAGCTTTTTGTTCAGTGAATGTGACCTCCTAATGCTGCAAATTCCACAAAGGAGCATTTTAATTTATTTAAAACATATCAAATGTTTAGAAATTCTACTGTGCCTAATAATTTGGAACAGTGCATTTTGAGTTTTTATTCATTTTGGAGATTATACTGTTATCATTGGGAGGTATCTTCAATAAAATTTGATGAATACTCTAATGGGTGATGACTTTTATTAGACTGACTGTCATTTGCACTGACAATTTAGTAAAATTTGAGAAAAATGTCATTTGCATAATAATTCGGAACATGGTGTATCTATATGTTTTGAAGAATATTTCCTTTGAAAACGATGTGTAAATGACTTAGAGAATTTCTCTATGTAAAAAAGCATGTTAAAATCACATTGCAGTCAGGTAACAATCACACTGCATTCAGATATACATAGAATGCTAGGTGTGAAAAATAAGATTGTACTTGCATAAAAATTGAATGACACTAGCATGACACTTGCATTACACTGGTCCGACTCTTCCTGCATCAAAATCGGACCGATTTTAAAATCGCTAGTGTGACTCCAGCCTTAGGCCGGGTCACACTTGCGAGTGTGATACGAGAAACTCATGCGAGTCTCTCTCATCAATACCCGGCACTGCCACCGGCACTCGGACAAGAGTGTGAAGCTGCATGTATTTCTATTTCTATCTTCATTGAAGCTTCAATTCAAAGCTGTAAATTCTAGCCTAGTCTCTGATGCCTGATGTATGGCCCATGGCTGACTTCTTCTGTGCCATTAAAAAATGTTCTACTTTCCATCAATTGATCAGTCAACAACCTGTGTTACTTTCCTTACATTTTTCTACCAATAGTACTCTATGAAACTAATGTGTGTGCCATCTCAGTGTGGCTGTGAAAAAAAAGAAGCTGCTTCATGAGGTATCAGGGCTCCCAGCAAATAAGGTTTACACTGCTTCCTTAACCAGCAGGTCTTCATTGAAATTTCAATTCAAAGCTGTAAATGCTAGGCCAGACACTGATACCTCATGCATGGCCCATGTCTGACTGCTGCTGTACCATTAGCAAATTTCCACTGTGGGTCAATTGATGTCACTTTTCATGGTACCTGCCCCTAATTTTTGCTGTTCAGGAAGCTTTTTGTCACCCTTTAACCATTTGTTGAACATGTTTGTTGAACCGTTCAACAAACATGTTCGTCGAACCAAGCCAAACCAAACCTTAAAAGATTTGCTCATCTCCACTCTCTACCTCAACAAATCAGATTCTTATCCATCATGGAAACCTTCTAAAGGAACCTTAAAAACCACCTCTTTCAACAAGCCTACAAGCTACAGTAACCATCATTCCATCATACCGGTGCATAATCAGTTCTACCCTCACCTAATGTAACCTCACCCATCCCTTGTAAACTGTAAGCCCTGACGGGCAAGGTCCTCTCTCCTTCTGTACCAATCAGTGACTTGTATTGTTGAAGATTATTGTATTTTCTTTTATTATGTATACTTCTTTTCACATGTAAGGTGCCATGTAATAAATAGCACTATAACAATAAATAAATATAATAATAAAATTGCTGTGCAGCTGACAATGTTATTGAGTCAAGTAGCCCGTAGAGTAACAGAAGTTACAATTATACTACTTTGACTCAGGGGACATTAATGCCATTGCAGTGGTGTGTGACAATAATTTTCTGAAATGTGGAGGCTCCAAGTTGGGTACCCATCGGGTGTGTTGAAGGGGTGTCAGAGCCAGATTATACTATTTCTACTTTGGGGAAACTGATGCCACTTTAGTGGTATATGACCCTATATTTTGGAAATGTTTGGACTCCAAGCTGGGTCTCCTTCATGTGTGTTGCCTGTAGCAGTAGGGCTCCCAAATTGGCAGACCTGCACTTACTTTCAGTAAATGAGCTGTGTTACTATCCTTACATTTTTCAACCAATAGTAGTCTGTTTGTGCCAGCTGTGTGTGGTTGAGAAGAAAAGCAGTTTGAGCTGTTGCATGAGGTATCAGGGCTCCCAATCCAGCAGGCCTAAACGTAATCTCTTATCATACAATGACGCATATATCCGACATTGGAGGCCTCCCCATGTTTGGTGAAGGCTCTGGCGATGAGCCCACACCTTTTCCGGCACATGACAGCTGATCTGATCAGCTGTCATGTCTAACAGCTGCAGGTGGAATCGCGATCTTCCCACGGCTGTTAACATGTTAAATGCTGATATCAAACTTTGACAGCGGCATACAGTATAGCATGCACATGTAGGAAGCGCGTCATTAACCTCCGCCCATCGGCACCTATGTCACATGACCGTGGGTCACTGAAGGGATGGCATGGCAACCCGGGGTGAGCAGAAGAACCTTATGGTTGTCATAGCCGGATAGCTATGAGTGCCGCCCAGCAGTTGGCGCTCATAGCAAGTGAGCATTTTTGCTACATAGAGCTTAGCTGCAGCCCTGCTCTAGGTAGTACAAGTGATCAGATGATCCCAGCTTCTAGTCTCCTAAGGAGACTATTAAAGCAAGTTAAAAGTAAAAAAAATGTTTTTAAAAATATAATATAATATATATATATATATATATATATATATATATATATATATATATATATATATATATATATATATATATATATATATATATATATATATTAAAGCTCAAATCACCCCCCATTCGCCCCATTCAAAATAAAACAATAAAAAATCAAATATACACATATTTGGTATCACCATGTTCATAATCGGCCGGTCTATCAATATATAAAAAGAATTAATCAAAACGGTAAACGGCATAGCGAGAAAATAAATCGAAACGCCAGAATTACATTTTTTTGGTTGCTGCAACATCACAATAAAATTGTATTAATAAAAATGTCAGATTGCTGCACAAAAAATAAGCCCTCACCTGGCCCCAGATCCCATAAAATGGAGACGCTACGGGTCTCGCAAAATGGCAACATTTAAAAAAAAAAAAAAAAACTTTGGAATTTATTTGAACCACTTAAATAAAAGTAACCTAGACATGTTTGATGTCTATGAACTCTTCTAAACAGCAAAAGCACAAAAAGAGGATTCAGAGATCCTCCAACAATTAGAAAAAACAGCAAGACACGGCAGAGGTTCTTACCTGCCTGGGCCTCCAAACAAATGCACTAACAGGATGCAGTGGACCCATGTGGTTAAAATAGAAACACAGGTGCAGCATAACCGATGAGGCAGCCACTCACCAGCTACCAAACTAATGGAGGGGGTGGCTGCTTGGCACATTGCTGCACATAAAAACTTGTATGTGATGCTGTTCACACAATGGAGATGCACAGCATCCAGGCAGGCCTAGTAGTGACACCCTTCTATTAGATCAGGCGGGCCTGCCCAGCGCTATCCAAATGCACCCCATGTGCACAGACACCACAGTTTACAAGCAGAAAATGGGCCCAAGCTTGCGTATTTTGGCCAGAATATAAACTAATACCTCACATAATATTTTTTGTGTTTTTTGCACTTTTTTTCGGGGTGCAGTTGGGCCCATTTTATGCTTGTAAACTGTGGTGTCTGTGCACATGGGGTGCATTTGGATAGCGCTGGGCAGGCCCGCCTGATCTAATAGAAGGGTGTCACTACTAGGCCTGCCTGGATGCTGTGCATCTCCATTGTGTGAACATCATCACGTACAAGTTTTTATGTGCAGCAATGTGCCAAGCAGCCACCCCCTCCATTAGTTTGCTAGCTGGTGAGTGGCTGCCTCATCGGTTATGCTGCACCTGTGTTGTTTCTATTTTAACCACATGGGTCCACTGCATCCTGTTCGTGCATTTGTTTGGAGGCCTAGGCAGGTAAGAACCTCTGCCGTGTTTTGCTGTTTTGTCTATGAACTCACAATATTTTCCTTATGTTCAAGAGCAAATTTGCTATTCATATTTCATGTATTTCATATTAGACAATGCTTTTGCACGATAGAGTGCAATCTTTTTTGTATATTGTGTATGGAGGTAGCTGCTCTTGGTATGCACCTATTCACACTAGTTTGGATGTGCCAGTCTTTTATCTGTCATTTCTATGTTAGCTTACTGACTGAGCACTCCTCCCGTCACCATGTGGTTTTTAATTACATCTAATCACACTTGGTTCCGGCCAACCCATATGTAGGCTTTTGCTGACAGAGGTGTCCACATTCAACCAGGCATACAGACATTGGCCTTCGGTAAGTGTTCACATTTGGACAGAGAGGTCAGGGACCCATCAGTTTAATGAGACCACCTTGACGATGTTTGATGGGCTCACACTATTTGATCAAATTCTGTGCAAAGCGTCTCTCAAATATTTTCCTAATGTTCAAAAGCCATTTTGCTATTCATATTTCATGTATTTCATATTAGACATGCTTTGGCACGATAGAGTGCAACCTTTTTTGTATATTGTGTATGGAGGTAGCTGCTCCTGGTATGCACCTATTCACACTTGTTTGGATGTGCCAGTCTTTTTTCTGTCATTTCTATTTTAGCTTACTGAGCACGCCTTCCGTCACCATGTGGTTTTTAATTACATCTAATCACACTTGGTTCCAGCCAACCCATATGTAGGATTTTGCTGACAGAGGTGTCCAAATTCACCCAGGCATACAGACATTGGCCTTCGGTAAGTGTTCACATTTGGACAGGGAGGTCAGTGACTTATCAGTTTTATGAGACCACCTTGACGATGGTTGATGGGCTCACACTATTTGATCAAATTCTGTGCAAAGCATCTCTCAAATATTTTCCTAATGTTCAAAATCCATTTTGCTATTCATATTTCATGTATTTCATATTAGACATGCTTTGGCACGATAGAGTGCAACCTTTTTTTGTATATAGTATGTATATGAACTCGCAATGACCTACAGATTCATGACGAAAGGACAATTTTAGCATTTAGTGAATATGGTAAAAAAGATCTAAAAAATAATTATCGAATTGCACTTTTTTTTTGCAATTTCACAGCATTTGGATTTTTTTTCCAGTTTTCCAGTACACGATATGGTAAAGTTATTGGTGTTGTTCAAAAGTACAACTCGTCCCGCAAAAAACAAGCTCTCACATGGCCATAATGATGGGAAAATGAAAAAGTTATAACCGTGGGAAGAAGGGGAGCAAAAAATGGAAATGCAAAAAAAGAAATACAGTACCGTATATACTCGAGTATAAGCCGACCCGAGTATAAGCCGACCCCCCTAATTTTGCCACAAAAAACTGGGAAAACTTATTGACTCGAGTATAAGCCTAGGGTGGAAATGCAGCATTTACCCGTGAATTTCAAAAATAAAAATAGATCATTATTTCCCCATAGCTGTGCCATATAGTGCTCTGCACCGTTCATTATTGCCCCATAGCTGTGCCATTTAGTGCTCTGCACCGTTCACATTGCCCCATATCTGTGCCATATAGTGCTCTGCACCGTTCATATTGCCCCATATCTGTGCCCCATATAGTGCTCTGCACCGTTCATATTGCCCCATATCTGTGCCCCATATATGCTCTGCACCGTTCATATTGCCCCATATCTTTGCCCCATATATGCTCTGCACCGTTCATATTTCCCCATATCTGTGCCCCATATAGTGCTCTGCACCGTTCATATTTCCCCATATCTGTGCCCCATATATGCTCTGCACCGTTCGTATTTCCCCATATCTGTGCCCCATATAGTGCTCTGCACCGTTCATATTTCCCCATATCTGTGCCCCATATAGTGCTCTGCACCGTTCATATTGCCCCATATCTGTGCCCCATATATGCTCTGCACCGTTCATATTTCCCCATATCTGTGCCCCATATAGTGCTCTGCACCGTTCATATTTCCCCATATCTGTGCCCCATATAGTGCTCTGCACCGTTCATATTGCCCCATATCTGTGCCCCATATAGTGCTCTGCACCGTTCATAT
This sequence comes from Ranitomeya imitator, assembly GCF_032444005.1. NCBI lineage: Eukaryota > Metazoa > Chordata > Amphibia > Anura > Dendrobatidae > Ranitomeya > Ranitomeya imitator. Next base: position 1,075,928,667 of record NC_091282.1, on the reverse strand, counting down.
TGCCCCATATCTGTGCCCCATATAGTGCTCTGCACCGTTCATATTTCCCTATAGCGGTGCCCCATATAGTGCTCTGCACCGTTCATTTTTGTCCCATAGCTGTGCCCCATACAGTGCTCTGCACCATTCATATTTCCCCATAGATGCTCCACATAAATCTGTGCCGCTGCTGCTGCAATAAAAAAAAAATCCCATACTCACCTCTCTTGATTGCAGCTCCCGGCGTCCAGTCCCGGCGTCTCTCCGCTCTGACTGATCATGCAGAGGGCGGCGCGCACACTATATGCGTCATCGCGCCCTCTGACCTGCACAGTCAGCGCAGATAAACGCCGGGAAGATGGAGCAATGCCCGGCGGCTGGAACATGGACAGGTGAATATGACATACTTACCTAGTCCCAGCGATCCTGGCGCTCCCCGCCTGTCCCACGGTCTTCTGTGCTGCAGCCTCTTCCTCTATCAGCGGTCACCGGCACCGCTGATTAGAGAAATGAATAGGCGGCTCCACCCCTATGGGAGGTGGAGCCGCCTATTCATTTCTCTAATGAGCGGTCCCACGTGATCGCTGAAGAGGGGAAGAAGCTGCAGCAGAGAAGACAGTGGGATGGCAGGGGGAGCGCCAGGATCGCTGGGACTAGGTAAGTATACCTCAGCGCCCTCTCCCCCTCACCCGCCGACCCCACCGCTACCATGACTCGAGTATAAGCTGAGAGGGGCACTTTCAGCTCAAAAATTTGGGCTGAAAATCTCGGCTTATACTCGAGTATATACGGTACCCCTTGTCCTTAAGAGGTTAAATTGAAAGCTGTAATTGCTGGCCCAGGCCCTGATACATCATGCATGACCTATGGCTGACTGGTACTGTGCCACTATCAAATTTCTATTGTGGGTGAATTGGTCAATCAATTACCTGTGTTGCTATCCTTATTTTTTTTTTTTTTAACAATAGTAGTCTACGAAAGTGTGGCTGAGCAGAAAAGCAGTTTGAGCTGTTGCATGAGGTATCAGGGATCCCAGCACAGCAGGCAGCCTACACGGATCCCTCATCCACCTCTTAATTTGAACTTAAAAGCTGTAAATGCTAGCCCTGATCCTGGCTCCTAAATGGCCCATGCCTGACTGCTGCTGTGCCTTTATAACATTTCTACTGTGGGTCATTTGATTCCACTTTTCCTGGTGTTTGCCTGTAATTTGGGAATGTTTGGACTCCAAGTTGGGTCTCCTACAGGCTCTCGGAGCAATAAGGATATACCTGTCACTCATGCATCTGTTAATGATCAATGATTAAGCTAGAAATGATGGTCCTAGCACTGTCCCATGCACTCATGCTGCACAATTATACTATTTGTACTCTTGATCAATTGATGCCACTTTCCTCGGTATCTGACCCTAATTTGAACTATTTTGGCAGCTTTTTTGGCTTCAACAAAGGTGTTGTCTATGTCTTTGACTTTGCCTCCCATTGAATTCATTGGGGTTCGGACATGGTCGGCAAACTGTTCAGCAAACATCGGGACGTTCGCCAATCTGAACCGAAACTTGAAAGGTTCACTCATCTCTAGTTACAGGTACATTACTGGAGTCTGGAAACTCGATTAAATAACTAAAGATGAGTGAATACGTTTGAGTGAAACTGAATTCTCCTTGAAGTTTGCAAGAATCCTTATTCTCCGTAATATAGATTTTTTGCATTTCTCTCTGCGAGAATTCAGCAAAATGGCGACAACCTGCAGTCAGCATTTTGCTGAACCATAGAGGGACAAAAAAATTGTTTAAAAAAATTAATACTTATCTCACTGCTCACCACTCATTTAACCTAGTGGCCTGTTTTCGGCACATCATATTTCCCCCTTTTGCTATTTATTCAGATTTTTCAGATACAAAATGAACAAACAACAACAATTCCGTTATTGCTATCATATTAATTTTTGGTTGGGTTCTCATTGTTGCAAAAGTGATAAAATTGATTTATTCTTTGGGTCAGTGCAATTACAGCGATACCAGTTTTATATTATTTTTAATGCTTTGTTACTTTTGCACACTGCTAACAATATGTTACAAAAATCAATTTGTTTTTGCATCACCATATTTTGAGAGCTATAACTTTTTTTTGGCCATAAGAGCTCTGTGGTAGTTTAGTTTCTTTTGTGATAATTTGGCATTTTCATAGATACTATTTTTTTTACATGACCTTTTTATCGCTCTTTATTCCATTTTTTGTGTGACAATATGATAAAAAAAAATTATTTTTGTCAAATTTTTTCTTAGTATTTTTACAGTTTTCACCATTTAGAAGAGATTTATTTTGGGTGTATGAAATAAATACAGTTCATGAGACATGTCGGTTCTGCGCTAAGTCTGCCTGCTAGGCCCGAGTCACACTTAAGGTATGAAAAATCAGTCTGATTTTCTCTGCGAGTTGCACAAATGCTCTCCGTATGGTCATCCGTGTGTAATACGTTTGCAATGCGATGATGCGATTTTCTCGCACCTATGTATCCGTATGACATCCGTTTGACATGCATATGACTTTACATTTCTCACTGCTTTACCCCAATGAATTTAATGGCTCAATGGGCTGAAATGAAGAAAATGTGGGCATATTTCTCGCAAGTCACACTGATTGTTCGTGTGGTGTCCAATTTTTTCTCTCACTCATAGATTTGCATTGGAGAGACTCTGCCGATATACTCGTAAAATCACAGCATGCTGTGATTTCACTTGCATGTAGATTACGCCCAAGAAAAAAAACTGTGATGTGAGCTTCCCCATAGATTAACACTGGTCCGAGTGCTATGCAATGTTTTCTGTCATAGCACTCGTCCATATTATACGCTAATGTGACTCCGGCCTTAGGCCCTTTCTCATGGTGCGATGGCAACTATTGGCACCTGTGAAGCTGATAGAATTAAAGAATGAGTCCTCCCCCTTTATTAACCACTTAGATGTCACTGTTACATTAATCAATTCAAATTGATTCCAAAACTGGTTGGGCCACTTCTGCAGGCTGTCAGCTGTCATGTACAGCTTACATTACTGGGATTATCACCCACTGGGAGCACTACACTCTTAAGGTACCGTCACACTGAACGATATCGCTAGCGATCCGTGACTTTGCAGCGTCCTGGCTAGCGATATCGTTGAGTTTGACACGCAGCAGCGATCAGGATCCTGCTGTGCCATCGTTGGTCAGAGCAGAAAGTCCAGAACTTTATTTCGTCGCTGGACTCCCGCAGACATCGCTGAATCGGCGTGTGTGACGCCGATTCAGCGATGTCTTCACTGGTAACCAGGGTAAACATTGGGTTACTAAGCGCAGGGCCGCGCTTAGTAACCCGATGTTTACCCTGGTTACCAGCGTAAATGTAAAAAAAAAAAAAACACTACATACTTACATTCCGGTGTCTGTCCCCCGGCTGTGCTTCTCTGCACTGTGTAAGTGCCGGCCGGAAAGCAGAGCACAGCGGTGACGTCACCGCTGTGCTTTCCAGATGGCGCTCACAGTCAGTGCAGAGAAGCACAGCGCCGGAGGACAGACACCAGAATGTAAGTATGTAGTGTTTGTTTTTTTTAACGTTTACGCTGGTAACCAGGGTAAACATCGGGTTACTAAGCGCAGCCCTGCGCTTAGTAACCTGATGTTTACCCTGGTTACCAGGGGCCTTCGCATAGTTGGTTGCTGGAGAGCTGTCTATGTGACAGCTCTCCAGCGACCACACAGCGACGCTGCAGCGTTCGGGATCATTGTCTAGATCGCTGCAGCGTCGCTACATGTGACGGTACCTTTACTCCTCATCACTATGAAAAAGTGGCACTGAAAAATAAGGCTCTTTAATGGCAGCCGTAAAATGGCATATCAGCGGCCATTAAAGGTTAACCATTCACCATCACCTTCATGTCTTCATGTTATCATGGTGAAAAAATGTGATAAAAATAATTTGTCATGATTTCAATATTACACTTGTGCTCAAAATGTATGTCAAACCAAAGGGGGTGCTGGTTGCAGAAATGATAATGTGATATAAAAAAAATCTATTCCACAGAGAAAAAGTGGGCATCATAATCAGCAACAGAACTTTCAGCTCTGCTGGCCATTACTTTTTCATGTTTAAACAAGTACAATTGTTTTGCCTCCATAAATATAGGAATAATTTTTAGACTGATAATGAAAAAGCTATGGCTTCTTCATTTGCCGAAAAACAAAGCTCTTTATACTTCCAAGACAAGAATAATTTTTTTCATTCCCTAAGTGATAAAGACACGGCTTCTTTCATTCTTATCACCTTTATACAAACATAAGCAGGGCAGGTGTTTGCCGCAAGAAAGTAATAATTTTTGGAACATTTCTGCAATTTAATAGCTTGCTAGATTATCAGCAATTTTCATGTAGATAGGTTGAGGTCACTTGGACATTATTAAATGAGTGTTTTCATTACAGAGCTCTATAGGGGTTTAACCCCTTAGTGACAGAGCCAATTTGGTACTTAATGACCGAGCCAATTTTTGCAATTCTGACCACTGTCACTTTATGAGGTTATAACTCTGGAACGCTTCAACGGATCCCGCTGATTCTGAGATTGTTTTTTCGTGACATATTGTACTTCATGTTAGTGGTAACATTTCTTCGATATTACTTGCGATTATTTATGAAAAAAACGGAAATATGGCGAAAATTTTTAAAATTTTGCAATTTTCAAACTTTGTATTTTTATGCCCTTAAATCAGAGAGATATGTCACGAAAAATAGTTAATAAATAACATTTCCCACATGTCTACTTTACATCAGCACAATTTTGGAAACAAAATTTTTTTTTGTTAGGGAGTTATAAGGGTTAAAAGTTGACCAGCAATTTCTCATTTTTACAACACCATTTTATTTTAGGGACCACATCACATTTGAAGTCATTTTGAGGGGTCTATATGATAGAAAATAATGAAGTGTGACACCATTCTAAAAACTACACCCCTCAAGGTTCTCAAAACCACATTCAAGAAGTTTATTAACCCTTTACGTGCTTCACAGGAACTGAAACAATGTGGAAGGAAAAAATGAACATTTAACTTTTTTTTGCAAACATCTTAATTCAGAACCATTTTTTTTATTTTCACAAGTGTAAAAACAGAAATGTAACCATAAATTTTGTTATGCAATTTCTCCTGAATACTCCAATACCCCATATGTGGGGGTAAACCACTTTTAGGGCGCACCGCAGAACTTAGAAGTGAAGGAGCGCCGTTTTACTTTTTCAATGTAGAATTGGCTGGAATTGAGATTGGACGCCATGTCGCGTTTGGAGAGCCCCTGATGTGCCTAAACAGTGGAAACCCCCCACAAGTGACACCATTTTGGAAACTAGACCCCTTACGGAACTTATCTAGATGTGTGGCGAGCACTTTGAACCCCCATGTGCTTCACAGAAGTTTATAACGTAGAGCCGTGAAAAAAAAAAAAAATCGCATTTTTTCTACAAAAATGATCTTTTTGCCCACAAATTTTTATTTTCACAAGGGTAACAGGAGAAATTAGACCACAAAAGTTGTTGTGCAATTTCTCCTGAGTACGCTGATACCCAATATGTGGGGGTAAACCACTGTTAGGGCGCACCGCAGAGCTTGGAAGAGAAGGAGTGCCGTTTTACTTTTTCAATGTAGAATTGGCTGGAATTGAGATCGGACGCCATGTCGCATTTGGAGAGCCCCTGATGTGCCTAAACAGTAGAAATCCCCCACAAGTGACCCCATTTTGGAAACTAGACCCCCCATGGAACTTATCTAGATGTGTGGTGAGAACCTTGAATGCCCAAGTGCTTCACAGAAGTTTATAATGCAGAGCCGTGAAAATAAAAAATATATTTTTTTTCCACAAAAAAGATATTGTAGCCCCCAAGTTTTTATTTTTACAAGGGTAACAAGAGAAATTGGAACCCAAAAGTTGTTGTCCAATTTGTCTTGAGTATGCTGGTACCCCATATGTGGGGGTAAACCACTGTTTGGGCGCACGGCAGAGCTCGGAAGGAAGGAGCGCCGTTTTGGAATGCAGACTTTGATAGAATGGTCTGCGGGTATTATGTTGCATTTGCAGAGCCCCTGATGTACCTAACCAGTAGAAACCCTCCACAAGTGACCCCATTTTGGAAACTAGACCCCCCAAGGAACTTATCTAGATGTGTGGTGAGAACTTTGAATGCCCAAGTGCTTCACAGAAGTTTAGAATGCAGAGTCGTGAAAATAAAAAATATTTTTTTTTTCACAAAAAAGATTTTGTAGCCCCCAAGTTTTTATTTTCACAAGGGTAACAGGAGAAATTGGACTGCAATAGTTGTTGTCCAATTTATCCCGAGTACGCTGATGTGCCATATGTGGGGGTAAACCACTGTTTGGGCGCACGGCAGAGCTCGGAAGGGAAGGAGCGCCTTTTTGGAATGCAGACTTTGATAGAATGGTCTGTGGGCATTATGTTGCGATTGCAGAGCCCCTGATATACCTAAACTGTAGTAACCCCCCACAAGTGACCCCATTTTGGAAACTAGACCCCCCAAGGAACTTATCTAGATGTGTGGTGAGAACTTTGAATGCCCAAGTGCTTCACAGAAGTTTAGAATGCAGAGTGGTGAAAATAAAAAATATTTTTTTTTTTCACAAAAAAGATTTTGTAGCCCCCAAGTTTTTATTTTCACAAGGGTAACAAGAGAAATTGGACCCCAGAAGTTGTTGTCCAATTTATCCCGAGTACGCTGATGCCCCATATGTGGGGGTAACCCACTGTTTGGGCGCACGGCAGAGCTCAGAAGGGAGGGAGCACCATTTGACTTTTTGAGCGCAAAATTGGCTGTCGTGTTTGGAGACCCCCTGATGTACCTAAACAGTGGAAACCCCCCAATTCTAGCTCCAACCCCTAACCCTAATCCCAACCTGATCCATAATCCTAATCACTAACCCTAACCATAATCACAACCCTTACCCCAAAACAACCCTAATGTCAACCCTAACCATAACCCTAATCAAAACCCTAAATCCAACACACCCCTAATCCTAATCTCAACCCTAACCTCAAACCTAACCCTAATCCCAATACACCCCTAATCACAACCCTAACCTTAACCCTAATCCCAAACCTAACCCTAATCCCAAGCGTAACCCTAATGCCAACCCTAACCCTAATACCAACCCTAATCCAAACCCTAAACCTAATCCCAGCTCTAACCCTAACTTTAGCCCCAACCCTAGCCCTAACTTTAGCCCCAACCCTAACCCTAAGGCTACTTTCACACTTGCGTTGTTTGGCATTCCGTTGCAATCCGTCGTTTTGGACAAGAAACGGATCCTGCAAATGTGCCCGCAAGATGCGTTTTTTGCCCATAGTATTGCCGACGGATCGTGACGGATGGCCACACGTCGCGTCCGTCGTGCACTGGATCAGTTGTGTTTTGGCGGAGCGTCGGCACAAAAAAACGTTCAATGAAACGTTTTTTTGTACGTCGCATCCGCCATTTCTGACCGCGCATGCGTGGCCGTAACTCCGCCCCCTCCTCCCCAGGACATAGATTGGGCAGCGGATGCGTTGAAAAACTACAGCTGTTGCCCACGTTGTGCACAATTTTCACAACGTGCGTCGGTATGTCGGGCCGACGCATTGCGACGGCCCCGTACCGACGTAAGTGTGAAAGAAGCCTAACCCTAAATTTAGCCCCAACCCTAACCCTAAATTTAGCCCCAACCCTAACCCTAAATTTAGCCCCAACCCTAGCCCTAACCCTAACCCTAGCCCTACCCCTAACCCTAACCTAACCCTACCCCTAACCCTACCCCTAACCCTACCCCTACCCCTAACCTAACCCTAGCCGTAACCCTACCCCTAACCCTAACCTAACCCTACCCCTAACCTAACCCTAGCCGTAACCCTACCCCTAACCTAACCCTAGCCCTAACCCTACCCCTACCCTAACCCTACCCCTAACCCTACCCCTACCCCTAACCCTACCCCTACCCCTAACCCTACCCCTAACCCTACCCCTAACCCTAACCCTACCCCTAACCCTACCCCTAACCTAACCCTAGCCGTAACCCTACCCCTAACCCTAACCTAACCTTACCCCTAACCTAACCCTAGCCGTAACCCTACCCCTAACCTAACCCTAGCCCTAACCCTACCCCTACCCTAACCCTACCCCTAACCCTAACCCTACCCCTAACCCTAACCCTACCCCTACCCTACCCCTACCCCTAACCCTACCCCTAACCCTACCCCTAACCCTAACCCTAATTTTAGCCCTAACCGCTGTTCTCCTGCCGGCCGGCAGATGGAGACAGATGGCGGGCGCACTGGGCATGCGTCCGCCATGTTCTTCTGCCGGCGGCCAGGAGGAGCAGCAAGAGGATCCAGGGACCTAGGTGAGTATGCTAGGGTCCCCGAATCCCCCTATTTCTCTGTCCTCTGATGTGCGATCACATCAGAGGACAGAGAATTACACTTTACTTTTTTTTTTTTTTTTTTGCGGTCGCCGGTAAACAGTTAATTACCGGCGATCGCAAAACAGGGGTCGCTAAAACCGACCCCCGATCATGCTCTTTGGGGTCTCGGCTACCCCAGGCAGCCGAGACCCCAAAGATTCTCCCGGTGCCGGCCGGCGGGCGCACTGCGCATGCGCCCGCCATTTTGAAGATGGCGGCGCCCACCGGGAGACACGAGGAGCATCGGGGGAGCTAGGTGAGTATTGGGGGGCCACCTGGGACCCCTTTTCTCTGTCCTCCGATGTGCGATCACATCGGAGGACAGAGAAATTAAAAAGAGATCGCTTTTTTTTTTTTTTTTTGCGATCGCCGGTAAACGGTTAATTACCGGCGATCGCAAATGCGGGGAGGGTTAAAAACCACCCGAATCATGTTCTCTGGGGTCTCGGCTACCCTCGGCAGCCGAGACCCCGGAGAAAATCGGCCTGTGGGGGGCGCTATACACTTTTTCCACAGCGCCGTTAATTAACGGCGCTGTGGTTTAAGTACCCTTAGCGGCCGCCGTTAAAAGGCGTATCGGCGGTCGCTAAGGGGTTAATATACACCAAGGAGCCCTCAAAGTGTTATTTATGGTTTCTGGGCAATTAGAGACTTTGCGATTCATTCATCAAGCTTTTTTATATTTCAGTGAAACTAGTGAAATTAACTTTAGGGGGTGTAGAAATTGGGTCCTCACTGTCTTAATCTTTTTGTTTCTGGAAATGAGTTGTGCATGGAAGTCTCAGAAAGAGCACAGAATCAGCAGTAAGAAAGTATACCAAATCTTGAAGCAGTATGTATTTACTTTAAATTTCAAGTGAATATAAACAAAATAAATTAGGGAATGCGATCAGAATGTGACTTCTATTGTTTACAGGTGATAGTTTGACTGCCAATAAAACAAAAGAAGAACAATTTGCATTAACTGTGCACCATAGTAAATGGTAGCAAAACAGATTTAATTATATCAATCTTTGTAGTGTTTCAGATTGTTCTTTTATGCTACCCAAGACTGTTCTAAGGAAAAAGCAATTGTGTTGGATTATGTCCAGGATTACATTTCTCTGTTCTTGTATCGCTGGAGACAATTGGAATTTTAAGAGATGTGCAATTACAGTGGTTCTGATTACACAGTACTTTAGATCCCAGTAAAATCCTTTGTAGAAATAGAAATGACCTAACTGAGATTAAGGCCACTCTTCTTATCCTTATGACATCATTATTATTCAGCCCTTCGTATAAATGATAAAGAAAGTAAATGTACTATAGTGCTGCGTAAGCACTGCTCAGTGGGTCCAATGAGCATAAACTATGTGATTTATAACTTTAATAAAGTTGGCTATGGAAGCTCAGCAATATAAGTAAAGCAGAGCACCTCAAGCAATATCTATGATGCATTCAGAAATTTGATTTAAAACTATTTTGTTGTTCAGGGAAATGTTTTTAAATAACATTCAAAGTCAATTGTAATTTTTTTTTACTTTTCAATTTCATGGACTAACATGAGAGACTTCATCAGTAGACCAGGTAATAAAGAAAAATATCAAGCATATGAAATAAACATGTAATATTAATTCTGCTAAATCTGCTATGAAATATGCAACTTAATGTTTTGGTCTATGTAAAATCAATGGATTAGGGCATAAACATTATTCTGTAATAATAATAATAATAATTTAATATAATTGTATTTATATAGCTCCAACACACTTCTTAATACATTGTAATTAGATGATGCACATGCAAAATTACCAGACATTATAGAGTAACTCAAACAGTAATTCACTAATTTAAATAAAATAAATGAGGACTCTGCTTGCAAGCTTAGAATCTATCATTAAATAGGGACCTTAAAAAGATAAATGGTGATTACAGTATGATCAAGCTATCTTTATAAAAAATAAGGATATTCATGTTAAGTTTACTCAACCAGTCATCAGTCATCATCTGTACATGTCCAGACACAAAGTGCTGCTGAGTGCATCAAAGGTTTGGGAACAGATCGTAGAAAGAACCAGTTTTGTTAGATTATTGATTTGATGTGATAAACCTGTCTTTTAAAGAGTTGTGTTTTAAGGGTAAAGTTAAAAGCTTTGAGTACTGGAAATGAACCAGATTTTCTGGGATAGTGCATTCCTGAAAACTGGTAAAGAACACAAAAAGTTTTGGAGATAGGAATCGGAGGTTATGAAGAATGTGAGTCTTAGTTCATTAGCAGAACAGAGACTATGTGCAGTGTGGTAGGCAGAGATGAGGAAGGAGATGTGAGGTGGTGTAGAACTGGTAGAACTGTGGAGATCTTTATGGTGGTGTGTAATAAGTTTATGTTGCATTACAATTCTATAGAGGATGGGCAACCAGTTCAATGACTGGCAAAGTGTAGAGGTATCTGTGTAGTTGCTGGACAGAAATTTGAGGCAGGATTCTGCATTCAGGATAAATTGGAAAGGGCAGCCTCTAGTGAAATAGAAGCCGATTAGTAGAGAGTTGTGTGATGGAAATATATATATATATATATATATATTTTATATAGATCTCACTTGCATATACACTCATATATACTCACAGCTAATATATACACTATAATCAATGGCTTAAAATGGCTGACATAATCTGATATAAGTCAGACAGACTGTTTGGGGCTTTCCAGCAAAAGAGGAACAGCACTAGATGTACTAAGTGATGATCAGATGTCTCAACTTTGTACTAGATGCAGAAAACGGAGACATCTACACTGTAGTTGCTTAACACTAGAAGTCCCAGAGAGGGTTCATTTAACATATCTACATTTGGAACCTTAGGAGCTCGAAATTTCTGGGACTTCTAGTGTTAATCAGCATTCATGTGTCCATTAATCACAATATACCATATATATTTAGATAACCAATAACAGAGGAGCTTGACAACATGGTAATTAACGAACCACCCCTAACCACCCCCTTTCTATATGCAATTATAAAACCATGTATGTAAAATAAACCATCAGTATCGATAGAATGTTATTCTGTCACCATAGTGTACAGTCTCATTCTTGAGGAGCGCTTAAAATACTCAGTTTTATTGGAAAAGGCCGCAGCACACATCTGGCGCCTGCATGCAGGGCAGTGGACGAAATGCTTGGGGACCCTGCTGACCGGAGAGACGGAGGTGTTGGCCATGGCCTCAGCTCACAGAATGGAGACTGCGCAGCTCCATAAATAAGGTAAGAAAATATTGTCATCTTACCTGAATGTCCCCTGTGCCTAGTCCGGGTCTATACCTCTTGCGGGTAAGATGTGGTCACCACAACATTCCCAGGTAGTGAAAAAAGTCCACACCCGTATCCAAACCCTGGGATATAAGCCAATGTGTCTGCTGTGTGTCATGTATGTGTTTTATGTCTGTGTAGATCCGGGAGAAAGTTGGAACAGTGACTGTTTTGTTTGTGGTTGCTAGGAAACAGATGACAGGAGGTCAAATTGCTTGTAATAACCCTGCTGGCATCACTGCATGGCCTTATATTCCCCACTTGCCTGTTACATCAACTCACTCACCCAGTGCCATGCTGTGAGATCTGTCTGCTGCCGGTTCCATGCCATGTGCTTTTTGGCGACCTGCTCGGTGTACACTTCCTGGCTGTGTGCATAGGGGGGCGGCGCCAGCTACTCCGGACTCTTATTGAGACTGTGTGTACCTCCCTAAGGTGCTTCTGGCCAATAGCCTTGAGGCCTCTGATACTTAAGGCATCCTCACCCATTGGAGGATGCCTGAGCAAACTATTCCCCTCAGTTAGCATTTGCTACTGAGCTGTCAGGTCGTGTCTGTTTCCTGTCTCAGTGGGCTGCAATACTGCAGGCCTTCATCTGTGTTCTGTCTGTGTATCTGTGTCCATTCCTGTCTGAACTCTGATCTATGTCCGTCCCTGCTCCTCCTTTGTCATGAGTCATTTCCCACTCTGCTGTGTGTACCTCCGCCTTATCTTTCTGCTCTGTTTGCCACTGTCTGTGGCTCTGCTTCTCTCTGCTCAGTTCTACCACAACCTGTGGTTCTGTGTCTCTCAGCTTTTCTCTCAGCTCTGCTCTCTGTAACTTTGCTCTGCAATCTGACTTTGCTTTACACTCTGTGGCTTTGCTCTCAGCTCTGCACTCAGACCTTGCTCCGCACTCTGTGGCTTTGCTCTGCGGCTCTGCTCCTTATAGTTCTACCTGGCTCCTCTCCTTGCGGTTCTACGTCTTTAGCTTTTGGCATTACCTCCTGCGGTTCTGCTCTTGGCTCTGCCTCCAGCATCTCCGCTTTTGGCTCAGCCTCCAGTGTCTCCTCTCTTGGCTCCGCCTCCAGCGTCTCCGCTCTTGGCTCCGCCCCCTGCGGCTCCATCCTTGGCTCTGCTTTCTCCTTCTCTACTCTCTGTTCTGCCTTCTCCTTCTCTGCTCATAGCTCTGCCTTCTCCTTCTCTTCTCTTAGCTCCACCTTCTACTCTTACTCCACCTCCTGTAATTCAGCTTTGCTTCCACTCTTGCTCTATCTTTATTCTGCAACTTTCCATACAGGTCTCTACCTGTTCCTTTATATTCTCCAGTCTGAACAGGTTCTTACCTGTTTCCACACAACCATCTGAATACCAGTTCCTACCAGAGTATCAGTCCTGTCTGCCAGTGCCAGCCATGCCCGCCTGTCTGCCTGAGTGCCAGCCGCGCCCGTCTGCCTGTATCTCCGTCAAGCCAGTCTGCCCGTCAGGGCCTCTGCCATACCCGTCTGTCAGCCAGTGTCACAGCCGTGCCTGCCTGCCCGTGTCTTGTCCCCGGTGGGATCAGCATCCACAGTCCGACTCCACCCTGGAGTGGTACCTGGTAACTTCCTATTGCACAAGTCTGACCTCACCATCAGAGACTCCAGCGAACACCTAGGAAGCTACTTAGTTACACCCCTTCCAGGGAAGTTCGGTCTGTGGTCCAGTGGGGCCACACGCCCAGGCGCCCGCGCCACATGACCGCTCAGCGACCAATCACAAGCCGCGACATCATCGAAGGTCCTTAACGCGCTCATTCTTAGGATTGCAAGCATGGCGGTTGCAGCGGTGACAACCAGGGCACGTCCGAGGGTAAGTATATCAGTATTTTTTATTTTTATTCTTTATTTTACACATGAATCTTAATCCCGATACCGATTCCCGATATCACAAAAATATCGGAACTCGGTATTGGAATTCCGATACCGCAAATATCGGCCGATACCCGATACTTGCGGTATTGGAATGCTCAACACTAGTTAGGAGCGGTTTCAACTTTTTACTTTTTGAAGTTTTTCCTTCTGTACCAAACTATTAAAACTTTTAAGTTTGTCTTTTTTGCATCAACCTTTTTTGAAGTTTTTCTCTTTTATGCCAACCTTTTCGAAGTTTTTTGTTGTTGTTATTCCTTTTTTTTCTTTTTTTCATTTTTGTTTTTTCCATGGGGAATAATGTGGCCAAGCTGCAGGAGGGTCTCTTACTTCCTGATGAGAAAACAGGCCCCCAGATAGTGGCAGAACAAGAAGGTGTTAAGTATGTGAAGAAATTTAGAAGGTATAATGTATGTGGGATTCATAAGAATGGCAGACTTCAGGATGCAGAATGGCATGACGTATTGAGAAAGCAAAAACAGGGAAGTTAGTTGATGTTAAATTGCTGAATGCTAATAGATGGTATAAAGCAGCAGAGCTACATCATTTAGGAAACACTGAACGGTATGTGAAAAAATCAGGAAGTGATTTTTATGTGTACAAGATGGGAAAAGGTGTTATGCAATCAGTGCCTCCCCATACGGGGACAGGATATATTGGACTTGTGCCGTCTGCACTCAGCAGAATCCATTGTATAGGGAGATTTGCGCAGTATGTGGCGCACCCCGCCCATCCCTACAGGGAGAAGGCATCATTGTTCCAATCATGCCTCTCAGGTTGCACAAAAGGGGGAGGAACTCTCTCCTCCTTCCCCTCCTCTGTCACTTCCCTCTCCTCCTTTTTCTTTTCTATCTCCTCCTTCTCTCTCCCCATCACTCCTCCTTCACCACACCCCTCTCCTCCACCTCCTCGTTCTTCTCCGCACCCTTCATCTCCTCCTCCCTCTTCATCTCTTTCTTCTTCACCTCTCCTTCTTCCTTCTCTTCCTTCACCACATCTCTCTCCTCTTTCCTCTCCTCCTCTCTCTCCTCCTTCTCTTTCTCTGCCACACCTATCTCCTACTTTTCTTTCTTCTCTGCAGTCTTCACCCCCATCATCTCCTCCTCCTCTTTCTTCTCTGCATCACCTATCTCCTCCTTTTTCACACCCTTCTTCTTCTTTGCTGCCAGCTGGGCAACTGCCCAATTCAAACAGTTTGGTGTCTTTGTATCCAGTGCTTACAGCACAAGGCACCTTCTATATCCCAAGTACAGTCCAGCCTTTGCCAGTCATGATATCGGAGGAAGAAGGTGACAATGACCATAGTACAGTAGTCAACCCCCAGACACATCAGGCAGGGGGACAGCTCAAGCCCGGATGCAGAGGGGGAGGGCAGACATCCTCACCTGCTGACAACGTACAATCTCTGCATCAGTCAGAGCTGCCCACATTAACACCTTCATGGAACTATAAGCCTAATCCACAGTTCCAACAGGGGTTAGGGGACATCCTCACACAAAATGGCAACTTCTAAGACCAAATATCAGCCAGTCCTTGACCCCAGTATGCCTATCACAACTATTCCTCTGATGAGGAAGGAGACAGAACATCATACATGCAACCTAGTACTAGGAAAAAGAAACCCACATGCACCAAGAATGCAGAGGCAGATAGAAGCACCACCATTACACTATGTGCTCTTCACACCAAGTCAGGTGACCAGCATTCTGATTAATCTTCCAGACCCAGAGATGCACCCCATGCCATCCAAAAGAAGAATGCAGCAGAACCAGCGGACACATGCAGCCACCTGGAATAATCTCTGGGCCGTGATGGAAATAAAAGCAGGAGATGCATTCTGGCCAATCATGAAGGAACACTTCAAACTTCCAGCAGAATTAGATGTACACGCTTGGGAGTCTGGGCCACAGCTAATTGAATAGCTCAGAGAGTAGGCCAAAGGCAGATTGGCAGGACAAGCCCTCAGCTTACATGACATGAGCCAAGACAAGACAGAGTCTGTAGAGAAGTTTCATGGCAGAGTAATGCAAGTTTTCCAAGACTTGGGCTTCACCGTTCATGACCAGGTGCACAGGCAAATGTTGGCACAGGCCTTTGTGCATGGACTAAGAGAGCCAATAAGGAAACAAATGATAGTAGCCAGGCTCGAGTACAGGTCCATAGTAATGGACACCCTGCTCACAGTAGCCAAGAGAATCGAGTCCCAACCAGGAATACGGAAAATGGCCCCTCCCATGGTGGCTGCAGACCCTGATGAGCCACCACAATAAAAGGACAGAAGAAGTGTCAAGTGTTACAACTGTGGCAAGTTTGGCCATTTCCAGAACCAGTGCAGAGCGCCCACGCAACCCAAGAGTTGGCCCAGAGAAACAGGTCAAGGAAGAAGTACATAAATCGGTGAAGAGCTCCGCCCTTAGGACAGGGGAAAGCCAGGTCCACAAGACACCACGCTCCTGACATACAAAATGCCACTGGTGGGACAAATGCCTCAAATTACCCTGAAAGTAGATGGGGTTTTAAGATCTTGTCTTGTGGAAATGGGTGCAGCCAGAAGTGTGATGAGACATGTGGAACTCCCCGATCCCACCTGACTGCCTATCAGAATCCTCTGTGTCTTGACTGGGGATTTATGGTCAAGTCAGACATTCTCAGCTTACAAAGCCTCTGAGTGTGTGCACTCAGCCAGGACACTCTATCCTGTCCCAGTTTGTGGTGTCCAGGACCTGTTCACTCAACCTGCTGGGAACGGACCTACTGCAGAAGCTGAAGGCAACAATAGTGTTCCAGGAAGATGGCAGTGTTACACTTTCTTCACCCTTGACCTAAGAAGAGTCAGTTATGCTGGCGGCCCTACAAGAACCTCAAACAACCGACCCAAGGAGTTACTGGATGTAGTACCAGAAAGTCTAAGGTCTAAGGGACTCCAGGACGGGATGTGGAAAAACTTCAGGTTGCCCCAGTATGGGTATCACTCAAGCCAGGCACTCCATACCCTCGTAAGGCCCAGTATCCCCTGTCCATCACCCAGAGTTAAGCTGTCTCTGGCCAACTGAAGGTCTACCTGGAAATAGGAATCATTATTCCTTGCACATTACCTTGCAATACCCCACCTTTCCCAGTCAAGAAAAAGGCTGTAGAAGCAGAGCCAGCCAAGTTCAGAAGGGTGCATGACCTGAGGGCTGTGAACGAGGCTAGGGTATTTAAATCCCCAGTTGTGCCAAATCCACACACTCTGCTCTCAAATGTGCCTTCCACAGCAACAGTGATCACAGTGATCGACCTGGCTAATGCTTTCTTCAGTGTCCCCCTTCACCAAGGGGTACAGTACACATGGGCGGTGATGCCCCAGGGGGCTCAGTACAGCCCCTCACAATTCACCAAAGCAATGTCCACAGTCCTCACCAACTGGATCACAGAACATGCAGAAGTGACCCTGCTACAATACGTGGACGATCTACTCCTTTGTGCAGTTGACTTTGACACGTGTAAAGCCCATTCCGTGTCTCTCCTGCTCTACCTGGCAAAGCAGCACTGCAAGGTCTCAAAGAACAAGGTCCAGTGATGTCTGAAGCGAGTTACGTTCCTGGGACACTGTATTGCTCACCAGACAAAACACTTGACAGATTACCGGAAGACCATAGTGGAGAAGATGGCTCCCCCAACAAGTCCAAAGACGCTACAGGCCTTCCTTGGTCTAGTTTCGCATTGCAGGACCTGGATCCCTGATGCCTCAGTCCTAATGCAGCCTCTGTACGATTGCGCCAATGCAACCCCATTCCTCCTGTCAGATGCAGCATTCAGCTCGTTCAAGAAGTTGAAATACTCAGTAGTCTCAGCGCCAGCTCTGGGCCTACCTGATTACGAGAAGCCATTCCGTCTCTACCTGATGGATAAAGAAGGTCATGCTATGGGAGTCATGATGCAGATTCACGGGGGAAAGCAGAAACCTCTAGGCTACTTTTCAGCTTGGCTGGATCCAGTTGCAAGGGGAGCCCCCTTCTGCATGAGAGCAGTATTTGCAGCACACGCCCTCCTGGACAGAACTGCTGACATCATTCTTGGACATCCACTGGAAATCCTGGCTCCGCACGACTTCTCAGCAATCCTGAACCAAACCCAGCCAAAACATCTCTCTACCGCCAGGCATCTTCGCCTCCAGTGCTCTCTGCTCTTGTCTGACAATGTTACCATCTCCAGATGCACAGTCCTCAACCCTACCACTTTACTCTCACTCCCAAGGGGGAGGCGGATATGGACTCTCCAGATCAAAATCTGCATGATGCCTTTCAAAAGGATCTGGATTTGCTCCGGACTGATGACCATGATTGCTTCAGCATCATGCAACAGGAAACAGCAGGACAACCCAATATGGCAGAAGAGCCACTGACTAACCCAGAATTAATCCTGTGGTCCAGAAGTCCTAGCTTGTCAGCCCAGGAAGCAGAACTGATAGCGCTGACGAAGGCCTGCCAGATTGCAGAAGGCAAAACTGAGAACATATATACCGATTCAAGGTACTCGCATGGCATAGCACATGACTTTGGGCCCATCTGGGCTGCAAGAGACTTCATCACAGCAAGCGGAACACCTGTAAAGCATCATGGAGCCATCAGGGACCTGCTGGACGCAGTCCAGCTTCCAAAAATGGTGGCAGTACTAAAAGTCAAAGCGCATGGAAAACTGAACACAGTAGAGGCACGAGGCAATAGCATGGTGGATATAGCAGCCAAGGAAGCAGCAAAAGGAAGACAATATGGAGAAGTCGGAGAGGTCGTAGAGCCGGACGGCTACTACATGGCAACTGAGGACAAGACACCTGACAAGATGACGTCCTGAGACCTGTTTAAGAAGTAGCAGGAGCAAGCTCCAAAGGAGGAGAAGGAAGGCTGGATGCAAAAGGGGGCAACACATCAAGAAGGAAGGGTATACTCAATGGACTACAAACCCTGTTTACCCCAAAGCATGTATCCTATGGTGGTTCAATGGGCATATGGGCCCACACACAGATCAAAGACACAGATGAATGATCTGATAGGTGGTTTGCTCCAGGGATCTCCACCCTAACAGCCAAATTCACCAGCAGCTGTTTGACCTACGGCAAATGCAACCCTGCGGCAAATGCAACCCTGGACGAATGGAGAACTTTCCCACACATCATCTTGCCAGACCACTGTACCCCTCCCAGAGGATCCAGATTGACCACATCCACATTTCGCCAAGTGAAGGTTTTGAATATGCCCTTGTGGTCATAGATGTGTTTTCAGGATGGCCAGAAGCTTTTCCAGCAAGAAACCAGTCTGCAAAGACTACTGCAAAGAAGCTACTCTCAGAGATAGTGTGCAGATATGGGGTTTCAGAAGTAATAGAGAGTGATCAGGGACCCACATTCATAGCAAACCTAACACGAGAGATGTGGTCAGCAGTAGGGTCAGATTTAGGCCTATACACTCCCTACCACCTCCAGAGTAGCGGAAAAGTGGAAAGACTAAACGGTCGACTTAGGAACAGGATGTTGAAAGTTGCCCAAGAGACAAATAAACCATGGCATGAAACACTCCCAATCACACTAATTTAGTGTAAGGCACAATCCTAGAGGCCCAGAAAAGCTGTCACCGTATGAAATTTTGCTTGGGTCTAGTCACAGGTTAGGGGTATTCTTCCCTAAGCAGCTGATTATGCAATATGATACTTTGTCTGCTTATATAATTGAACTCACCAAGAAACTTGTTAATATCCATTCTCGAGTTTTTTCTTCATTGTCAGATCCAGATTCAGTATCCGGTACGCACTCCTTGAAGCTAGGTGACTGGGTGTTGGTGAAAAAGTTTGTAAGGAGAACTGTTGTGAATTCTGTGATCGAACTCCCTCCTGTGGTCATGAATGGTACTTTGGCGAGTTCTGTCCATGGACTCCCTCTGGTGGCTGTGAGTGGAGCTGCTGCTTCTGAGGTTCCTTCCACAGGTGACGTAGTTTATTCTTTGGCTGGCTGCTCTATTTAACTCCACTCAGATCATTACTCCATGCCAGCTGTCAATGTTCTTGTACTGGTTCAGTTGCTCTTGGATCTTTCTGGTGACCTGTCTACTCCAGCAGAAGCTAAGTCCCTGCTAGTTAATTATTTGTTCATTGTTTCCTTGTCCAGCTTGCTATCATGATTTTGCCTTGCTAGCTGGAAGCTCTGGGATGTAGAGTGGCACCTCCGCACCGTGAGTCGGTGCGGAAGTCTTTTTGCACACTCTGCGTGGTCTTTTTGTAGTTTTTTGTGCTGACTGCAAAGATACCTTTCCTATCCTCAGTCTGTTTAGTAAGTCTGGCCTCCCTTTGCTGAAACCTGTTTCATTTCTGTGTTTGTGACTTTCATCTTATCTCACAGTCAATATATGTGGGGGCTGCCTTTTCCTTTGGGGAATTTCTCTGAGGCAAGGTAGGCTTTATTTTATATCTTTAGGGCTAGTTAGCTCTTAGGCTGTGAAGAGGCGTCTAGGCAGTGTTAGGTATGCTCCACGGCTATTTCTAGTTGTGTGATAAGATTAGGGGTTGCGGTCAGCAGAGCTCCCACTTCCCAGAGCTTGTCCTGTGTGAGTTTAACCATCAGGTCGTTCCGGGTGCTCCTAACCGCCAGGTCCATAACAGTACAGCTGGCCCAAAGTATTAATGCATCTCAATAGAGGGATAAGAGAAGTTCTGAGACCTTTTTTTTTTCTCTGCAGTGTGTTTTGTCTTTCTTTTCCCCTTAACCTCTGGGTGGTTCAGGACACAGGTGTAGATATGGACATCCAAGGTCTGTCCTCGTGTGTGGATCATCTCACTGCAAGGGTACAAAACATTCAAGATTTTGTGGTTCAGAATCCGATGTTAGAGCCTGGAATTCCAATTCCTGATTTGTTTTCTGGGGATAAATCTAAGTTCCTGAATTTCAAAAATAATTGTAAACTGTTTCTAGCTTTGAAATCCCGCTCCTCTGGTGACCCCGTTCAACAAGTAAAAATCATTATTTCTTTGTTGCGTGGTGACCCTCAAGACTGGGCATTTTCCCTTGCGCCAGGAGATCCTGCATTGCGTGATGTAAATGCGTTTTTTCTGGCACTTGGTTTGCTTTATGATGAACCAAATTCAGTGGATCAGGCAGAGAAAGTCTTGCTGGCTTTGTGTCAGGGTCAGGATGAAGCGGAGGTGTATTGTCAGAAGTTTAGAAAGTGGTCTGTGCTTACTCAGTGGAATGAGTGTGCCCTGGCGGCAATTTTCAGAAAGGGTCTTTCTGAAGCCCTTAAGGATGTCATGGTGGGATTTCCCACGCCTGCTGGTCTGAATGACTCTATGTCCTTGGCCATTCAGATCGATCGGCGCTTGCATGAGCGCAAAGCTGTGCACCATTTGGCGGTATTCTCTGAGCATAGGCCTGAGCCTATGCAATGTGATAGGACTTTGACCAGAGCTGAACGGCAATAACACAGAGGTCGGAATGGGCTGTGTTTTTACTGTGGTGATTCCACTCCTGCTATCTCCGATTGTCCTAAGCACACTAAGCGGTTCGCTAGATCTGCCACCATTGGTACGGTACAGTCTAAATTTCTTTTGTCCGTTACTCTGATTTGCTCTTTGTCGTCCTATTCTGTTATGGCATTTGTGGATTCAGGCGCTGCCCTGAATTTGATGGACTTGGAGTTTGCTAGGCGCTGTGGTTTTTTCTTGGAGCCCTTGCAGTATCCTATTCCATTGAGAGGAATTGATGCTACGCCTTTGGCCAAGAGTAAGCCTCAGTACTGGACTCAATTGACCATGTGCATGGCTCCTGCACATCAGGAGGATATTCGCTTTTTGGTGTTGCATAATCTGCATTATGTGGTCGTTTTGGGGTTGCCATGGCTACAGGTCCATAATCCAGTATTGGATTGGAAATCTATGTCTGTGTCCGGCTGGGGTTGTCAGGGGGTACATGGTGATGTTCCATTGCTGTCAATTTCGCCTTCCACTCCTTCTGAAGTCCCTGAGTTTTTGTCAGATTACCGGGATGTATTTGGTGAGCCCAAATCCAGTGCCCTACCTCCTCATAGGGATTGCGATTGTGCTATCGATTTGATTCCTGGTAGTAAGTTTCCTAAGGGTCGACTGTTTAATTTATCTGTGCCAGAGCACGCCGCTATGCGGAGTTATATAAAGGAATCCTTGGAGAAAGGTCATATTCGCCCGTCGTCATCACCGTTGGGAGCAGGGTTCTTTTTTGTGGCCAAGAAGGATGGTTCTTTGAGACCTTGTATTGATTACCGCCTTCTTAATAAGATCACAGTCAAATTTCAGTACCCTTTGCCGCTGCTGTCTGATTTGTTTGCTCGGATTAAGGGGGCTAGTTGGTTCACCAAGATAGATCTTCGAGGGGCGTATAATCTTGTGCGAATTAAACAGGGCGATGAATGGAAAACAGCATTTAATACGCCCGAGGGCCATTTTGAGTACCTGGTTATGCCATACGGGCTTTCTAATGCTCCATCTGTGTTTCAGTCCCTTATGCATGACATCTTCCAAGAGTACCTGGATAGATTCATGATTGTATATTTGGATGATATTTTGGTCTTTTCGGATGATTGGGAGTCTCATGTGAAGCAGGTCAGAATGGTGTTCCAGGTCCTTCGTGCGAATTCCTTGTTTGTGAAGGGGTCAAAATGTCTCTTTGGAGTTCAGAAGGTTTCATTTTTGGGTTTCATTTTTTCCCCTTCTACTATCGAGATGGACCCTGTTAAAGTTCAGGCCATTTATGATTGGACTCAGCCGACATCTGTGAAGAGCCTGTATAAGTTCCTGGGCTTTGCTAATTTTTACCGTCGCTTCATCGCTAATTTTTCTAGTGTTGCTAAACTGTTGACTGATTTGACCAAGAAAGGTGCTGATGTGGTCAATTGGTCCTCTGCGGCTGTAGAGGCTTTTCAAGAGTTGAAGCGTCGTTTTTCTTCTGCCCCTGTGTTGTGTCAGCCAGATTTTTCACTCCCGTTTCAGGTCGAGGTTGATGCTTCTGAGATTGGAGCAGGGGCTGTTTTGTTGCAAAGACGTTCTGATGGCTCGGTGATGAAACCATGTGCCTTCTTTTCTAGAAAATTCTCGCCTGCTGAGCGCAATTATGATGTTGGCAATCGAGAGTTGTTGGCCATGAAGTGGGCATTCGAGGAGTGGCGACATTGGCTTCAAGGAGCCAAGCATCGCGTGGTGGTCTAGACGGATCACAAGAATTTGACTTATCTCAAGTCTGCCAAACGGTTGAATCCTAGACAGGCTCGATGGTCGCTGTTTTTCTCCCGTTTTGATTTTGTGGTTTCGTACCTTCCGGGCTCTAAGAATGTGAAGGCTGATGCCCTGTCAAGGAGTTTTGTGCCTGACTCTCCGGGTGTTCCTGAGCCGGCGGGTATTCTCAAAGAGGGGGTAATTTTGTCTGCCATCTCCCCTGATTTGCGGCGGGTGCTGCAGAAGTTTCAGGCTAATAGATCTGACCGTTGTCCAGCGGAGAAACTGTTTGTCCCTGATAAATGGACTAGTAGAGTTATCTCTGAGGTTCATTGTTCAGTGTTGGCTGGTCATCCTGGAATCTTTGGTACCAGAGATTTGGTGGCTAGATCCTTTTGGTGGCCTTCTTTGTCACGGGATGTGCATTCTTTTGTGCAGTCCTGTGGGACTTGTGCTCGGGCTAAGCCCTGCTGTTCTCGTGCCAGTGGGTTGCTTTTGCCCTTGCCGGTCCCGATGAGGCCTTGGACGCATATTTCCATGGATTTTATTTCAGATCTCCCTGTCTCTCAAAGGATGTCGGTCATTTGGGTGGTTTGTGATCACTTCTCTAAGATGGTCCATTTGGTACCCTTGTCTAAATTGCCTTCCTCCTCTGATTTGGTGCCATTGTTTTTCCAGCATGTGGTTCATTTGCATGGCATTCCGGAGAACATCGTCTCGGACAGAGGTTCCCAGTTTGTTTCGATGTTTTGGCGGTCCTTTTGTGCTAAGATGGGCATTGATTTGTCGTTTTCTTCGGCTTTCCATCCTCAGACAAATGGCCAAACCGAACGAACTAATCAGACTTTGGAAACATATCTGAGATGCTTTGTTTCTGCTGATCAGGATGATTGGGTGTCCTTCTTGCCTTTGGCTGAGTTCGCCTTTGGTTTCGCCTTTTTTCTGTAATTCTGGTTTCCATCCTCGTTTCTCTTCAGGGCAGGTTGAGCCTTCGGACTGTCCTGGTGTGGATACTGTGGTGGACAGGTTGCAGCAGATTTGGACTCATGTGGTGGACAATTTGACATTGTCCCAGGAGAAGGCTCAACGTTTCGCTAACCGCCGGCGCTGTGTTGGTCCCCGACTTCGTGTTGGGGAGTTGGTTTGGTTGTCGTCTCGTTATGTTCCTATGAAGGTTTCCTCTCCTAAGTTACAGCCTTGTTTCATTGGTCCGTATAAGATTTCTGAAGTTCTCAATCCTGTGTCATTTCGTTTGGCCTTTCCAGCTTCTTTTGCCATCCATAATGTGTTCCATAGGTCGTTATTGCAGAGATACGTGGCGCCTATGGTTCCCTCCGTTGATCTTCCTGCCCCGGTGTTGGGAGTTGGAGTATGTGGTGGAGAAGATTTTGGATTCTCGTATTTTGAGACAGAAACTCCAGTACCTGGTCAAGTGGAAGGGTTATGGTCAGGAAGATAATTCCTGGGTTTTTGCCTCTGATGTTCATGCTGCCGATCTAGTTCGTGCCTTTCATTTGGCTCGTCCTGATCAGCCTGGGGGCTCTGGTGAGGGTTCGGTGACCCCTCCTCAAGGGGGGGGTACTGTTGTGAATTCTGTGATCGAACTCCCTCCTGTGGTCATGAATGGTACTTCAGTGAGTTCTGTCCATGGACTCCCTCTGGTGGCTGTGAGTGGAGCTGCTGCTTCTGAGGTTCCTTCCACAGGTGACGTAGTTTATTCTTTGGCTGGCTGCTCTATTTAACTCCACTCAGATCGTTACTCCATGCCAGCTGTCAATGTTCTTGTACTGGTTCAGTTGCTCTTGGATCTTTCTGGTGACCTGTCTACTCCAGCAGAAGCTAAGTCCCTGCTAGTTAATTATTTGTTCATTGTTTCCTTGTCCAGCTTGCTATCATGATTTTGCCTTGCTAGCTGGAAGCTCTGGGATGCAGAGTGGCACCTCTGCACCGTGAATTGGTGCGGAAGTCTTTTTGCACACTCTGCGTGGTCTTTTTGTAGTTTTTTGTGCTGACCGCAAAGATACCTTTCCTATCCTCAGTCTGTTTAGTAAGTCTGGCCTCCCTTTGCTGAAACCTGTTTCATTTCTGTGTTTGTGACTTTCATCTTATCTCACAGTCAATATATGTGGGGGCTGCCTTTTCCTTTGGGGAATTTCTCTGAGGCAAGGTAGGCTTTATTTTCTATATTTAGGGCTAGTTAGCTCTTAGGCTGTGAAGAGGCGTCTAGGCAGTGTTAGGTACGCTCCATGGCTATTTCTAGTTGTGTGATAGGATTAGGGGTTGCGGTCAGCAGAGCTCCCACTTCCCAGAGCTTGTCCTGTGTGAGTTTAACCCTCAGGTCGTTCCGGGTGCTCCTAACCGCCAGGTCCATAACATAGAACACCACTCTATCCCAGATTTGATGATCCTTTCCAAGTACTGCTGATGATACCAACCTCTGTGAAACTGGAGGGAAGACCCACTTGGATCCATGCATGGCACTGCAAGAAAGCTCCCATACCAGAAGATATACCCAAGCCAGAATGATGTTGTGGACACCCTGCCTGACCGGATAGATGACCTACCTGATAAAGAATACACACTGCTGACTACACATTCTGTTGACTAAGAAACTGTGATTACAAGCCATAAACCCCCTTTTAGGGACAGATCTCTTGACTGCCCATTTGCTAAAGTCTGTACGGAGGGGGTGTATGCGCTAGGCATGCTTCAGCTCACTGGCAGCACAAAAGAATTGCAGCGCTTTGGAAGTTAGGTTTAGGGCAAGTGATATCTAAGGGGGGATTGTGATGGAAATATATATTTATATTTCATAATGATCTCACTTGCATATAAACTCATATATACTCAGAGCTAATGTACACATTATAATCAATTGCTTAAAATGGCTGACATAAACTGATATAAGCCAGACAGACTATTTGGGGCTTTCCAGGCCAATGCAGAACAACACCAGATGTACTAAGTGATGATCAGATGTCTCAACTGTGTCCTAGATGCAGAAAATGGAGACAGCTACACTTTAGTTGCTTAATCAGCATTCATATGTGCATTAATCACAATATTCCATATATATTTAGATAACCAATAACAGAGGAGCTTGACAACATGGTAATTAACTAACCACCCCCTTTCTATATGCAATTATAAAACCTTGTATGTACAATAAACAGTCAGTATTGATGGAATGTTATTCTGTCACCATAGTGTACAGTCTCATTCTTGAGGAGTGCTCAAAATACTCAGTCTTATTGGGAACGACCGCAGCACACATCTGGCGCCTGCAGGCGGGGCAGTGGATGAAATGCATGGGGACCCTGCTGACCAGAGAGACAGAGTGTTGGCCACAGCCTCGGCTCACAGGACGGAGACTGCGCAGCTCCATAAGCAAGGTAAGAAAATCTTGTCATCTTACCTGAATGTCCCCTGTGCCTAGTCCGGGTCTATACCACTTGCCGGTCAGATGTGGTCACCACAACATTCCCAGGTAGTGTAAAAAGTCCACACCCATATCCAAACACTGGGATATAAGCCAATGTGTCTGCTGTGTGCTGTGTATGTGTTTTATGTCAGTGTAGATCCGTGAGAAAGTTGGAACAGTGACTGTTTTGTTTGTGGTTGCTGGGAAACAGATGACAGGAGGTCAAATCGCTCGATAAGTTATCACAGGATTCCCATGCATAGGAGGCAAAGGCAGTCCCAGCATCCAGGCTCGGATGGTGATAACTTAGAGGGCTACCACAGATTCCCGTAGCCGACGAGCCAGTCAGGATGACCGGACCGGAGGGTGGTAGGATCCCAGCTTGTTGTGCTTGTCACTCAGGCAGCCCGAGCATATGTGTGCTCAGTGCGATTGACAGTTGTCTGTTCCCAGAGCAGCCTGCACATGTCAAAGAATAATAAAGAGGGCATTGATTTCTCCGGAACATCTGTCTATCTGTTCTTGTTCATGTCATGTACTGTTGCTATAAATGCATAAAGTTGCAAAAGAAAGATTTGTTCTCTTGTCCACACTTCTCCTTCTGCTGTTAGCAGCTGACTATGCAATATGATACTTTGTCTGCTTATGTAATTGAACTCACCAAGAAACTTGCTAATATCCATTCTCGAGTTTTTTCTTCATTGCCAGATCCAGATTCAGTAACCGGTACGCACTCCTTGAAGCCAGGAGACTGGTTGTTGGTGAAAAAGTTTGTAAGGAGAACACCACTCGATCCCAGATTTGATGGTCCTTTCCAAGTGCTGCTGATGACACCAACCTCTGTGAAACTGGAGGGAAGACCCACTTGGATCCACATATCACACTGCAAGAAAGCTCCCATACCAGAAGATACACCCAAGCCAGAATGATGTTGTGGATGCCCTGCCTGACCGGATAGATGACCTACCTGATAAAGAATACACATCGCTGACTACACATGCTGTTGACTAAGATATTGTGATTACAAAGCTATGAACCCCCTGTTAGGGACAGATCTCCTGATTTGCTAAAGTCTGTATGGAGGGGGTGTATGCGCTAGGCATGCTTCAGCTCACCGGCAGCACAAAAGAATTGCAGCGCTTTGGGACAGGAGGTTAGGATTAGGGCAAGTGATATCTTAGGGGGGATTGTGATGGAAATATATATATATATATATATATATATATATCATATATACTCAGAGCTAATGTACACACTATAATCAATTGCTTAAAATGGCTGACATAAACTGTTATAAGCCAGACAGTTTGGGGCTTTCCAGGCAAAAGCGGAACAGCACCAGATGTACTAAGTGATGATCAGATGTCTCAACTTTGCCCTAGATGCAGAAAACGGAGACGGCTACACTTTAGTTGCTTAATCAGCATTCATATGTGCATTAGTCACAATATTCCATATATATTTAGATAACCAATAACAGAGGAGCTTGACAATATGGTAATTAACTAACCACCCCTAACAACCCTCTTTCTATATGCAATTATAAAACTATGTCTGTACAATTAACCATCAGTCTCTGACTCAACTAGTTTACTCACTATGTCTTACACTTCTTCTCCACCCTTCCATCTCCACAGAGCTTAGGCTGTGTAAAACCTAACACCTCCCTGTTTTGGAAGTCCATTAGCCCTGTCCATGAGTTCAGAATGCAGAGGGGAGAAGAAGTGGCTGATAAGTGGGGAAAGACAGATTTCTCTGATAAGATATATTGCCAAGTTTATAATGACATAAACTGCTGATATATTCAAAGTGTGTTAAAATGACAGTGACATTTGAATATTTGTTTGTCATAATCTTTCTTGCAGTATGCTAATGAAAACAACAATAAATATCATATTATCAGTAAAGTAAGAAAGATCTATATCCCTGATTCATTAAACTTTTACTCCAGAATTCTGGTGTAACCAGCTTTGAAAAGTTGGAAAATTTTGGCACAATGTAGGCTGCTCTAAAATGTAGACATTTTAGATGCCTTGTGTCATTTTCAACTATGGTCATAAAAGTGGACAGAGCTAGGGCTGGAAGAGGTAGTGGCAATCCCCAAATTTATGACAAGTGGTGGTGATCCTTATACCATAAAACTGCCTCTAGTCCCCGAGGTACAAACCACTCATCAGTTGCTTCTGATTCATTAAGAGCTGTGAGCCTGTAACAGCAGTCTAGTCCAGTGGCAATGGAACATTGACCTAGCTGCTGGGCAGGTTCCTGCCAATGTATTTGCTCATTTCTACCAATTATTTAATCCATGCCATAAAAGACTGAATGGATGTTACATGTGACTAATAATACATGTGTGCAAAGAAAAAATGTGTGTGACACAAACACTTAGTAAGGTAAACAATTTCTCTTACATTTTTCTACTTCTAAGAATCAAAAAACGGTTGGCTTTAATGTAGTTCTGATATTGTTGATAGGCCTGAAGGGACCCATGGATGTTTGGGTTGGTAGGGTTGGGCCAAACTTGAAAAAAAAAGTTCAATTTGGATACCAGAACGGTGTTTACGAACTTTAACTCGAACCCGATTCAAGTCAGTGGTCGACCCGAACATCCGGCTATCATAAGCTGTAACCTTACTGAAGTCACCACTGGTGACAGCCACTATGTATCGCGGTTCCTATGCTGTCACATAGAGGACAACGTGTAAGCAGCTGTGAGTGGCTGTGACAAGGTTATGACCGATCAGGCGCTACTGATGACTACTACTGTTATCTGGGTCTCCTGCTGTTGGACCTGCCCAATCTATTAACATCAGCCCCCAGATGTCTGCTTTGCTTCGTTGGTTATTAAAAATGGAGGACCCTAAATAATGATGTGGGGTCCCCCCTATTTTTAATGAAAAGTTACGGCAAAGCAGACAGCAGGGAACTGATATTAATAAATTGGCAAGGGCCAAGGATATTGTTTCCTTCCAAAAATAATAACACTAGATCTCAGCGGCAACACAAATGGTACATTCATTAGATGCGCCAATTCTGGTGCTTAGCATCAGCTCTTCCCGATTGCCCTGGTGTGGTGGCAATCGGAGTAATGGTATTGTGGGGTTGATGTCAGCTGTGTAATGTCCGCTAACTTCAAGCACACAGGTTAGTAATGGAGAGACGTCTATCAGACATCCCTCATTACTAACTCAGTAAGTAAAAAGAGAGGCCACCTCTATGGCGTGTATGTCTTATTATGGTCATATAAACAGATATTCCAGTCTCTGTTTGGGAACTTTGCAGAATCGTCAGGATTGCCTTTGCTCTTTGTGCTGCCACTAGTGTTGAGCGATACCGTCCGATACTTGAAAGTATCGGTATCGGATAGTATCGGCCGATACCCGAAAAATATCGGATATCGCCGATACCGATATCCGATACCAATACAAGTCAATGGGACATCAAGTATCGGAAGGTATTCTCATGGTTCCCAGGGCCTGAAGGAGAGGAAACTCTCCTTCAGGCCCTGGGATCCATAGGGATGTGTAAAATAAAGAATTAAAATAAAAAATATTGATATATTTACCTCTCCGGCGGCCCCTGAACTCAGCGCGGGTAACCGGCAGGCTTCTTTGTTCAAAATCAGAGCTTTTAGGACCTGAGAATCACGTCCCGGCTTCTGATTGGTCGCGGGCCGCCCATGTGACCGCCACGCGACCAATCACAAGCCGCGACGTCACCGCAAGCTATTAGCGCGCTCATTTTTGAAAAATGAGCGCGTTAATGACTTTCAAAGACGTAGCGGCTTGTGATTGGTCGCGTGGCCGCGACCAATCACAAGCCGCTACGTCTTTGAAAGCCATTAACGCGCTCATTTTTAAAAATGAGCGCGTTAATAGCTTGCGGTGACGTCGCGGGTTGTGATTGGTCGCGGCCACGCGACCAATCACAAGCCGCTACGTCTTTGAAAGCCATTAACGCGCTCATTTTTAAAAATGAGCGCGTTAATAGCTTGCGGTGACGTCGCGGCTTGTGATTGGTCGCGTGGCCGCGACCAATCACAAGCCGCTACGTCTTTGAAAGTCATTAACGCGCTCATTTTTCAAAAATGAGCGCGCTAATAGCTTGCGGTGACGTCGCGGCTTGTGATTGGTCGCGTGGCGGTCACATGGGCGGCCCGCGACCAATCAGAAGCCGGGACGTGATTCTCAGGTCCTAAAAGCGCTGATTTTGAACAACGAAGCCTGCCGGTTACCCGCGGACTCACCAGGGGCCGCCGGAGAGGTAAATATATCAATATTTTTTATTTTAATTCTTTATTTTACACATCTCTATGTATCCGATACCGATACCCGATACCACAAAAGTATCGGATCTCGGTATCGGAATTCCGATACCGCAAGTATCAGACGATGCCCGATACTTGCGGTATCGGAATGCTCAACACTAGCTGCCACTCTTATTAATGCCTTACTTGCCCGGGCTGAGAGTCTGGGTGGGCGGTCATCTGTTGGCAGGTTTGTCTTGGTACCATGTCCTTTCCATTTGATGATAATGGATTTGATGGTGTTCCGAAGGACCATGAGAGATTGGACATTTTTTTCTAACCCAACTCTAACTTGTGCTTCTCAATATCTTTGTCCCTGACTTCTTTGAAGATGTCCTTGGTCTTCATGATGCTGTTTGGTTAGTGGTGCCTCCTGCTTAATTTATTTCCAACCTATGTGGCTTTTCAGAAAATATATGTACAGAAAATATCTATATTTCAAAAATTCCATATGCCTTTCAGTGTGAATATACTGAGAGACCATGTGACACTTAGATTACACACAGGTGGACTCTCTTTCACTAAGCATGACTTACAAAGGTAACGACTTGCACCAGAAATGTATAGGGCTTCATAACAAAAGGAGTGAATACATATGCACATGCCAATTTTTATTTATTTTATCCCATAACTGAACATTTTGCCTATATTTTTTATCACTTCACTAACTTCCACTATTTAGTGCTGATGCATCACACACAAATCGGATTAAACATTTTTTTAACACAGGTTATAATATAAAAGAATAGGTAACAACAAAGGGGGTGAATACTTTCACAAGCCACTGTATGCCATTTATAAAAAGTGCAAAAAAGTATTTGTGGTCTTGCCTGTAATTCAATAAACTCCATAAGGTCTTAAAATCAGATGTCATGAAACAATATTTTTTTACTTATTTTTTTGTTTTTAATAATTATTTAGCCATATATACAATGTCAGAATCTAAAGCATATAACTAATTTTATAGTTACTTCTGTTTTATAGTTTAGTGACATGAGCTGCAGACATTTTATCCCAAGCTTCTAAATGGTCATGTTAATGAGAATTCCGTCTCAATAAAACGTTTTTTTTTTTGCACCAAATAACATTACCTAATGTTTATGTATGTCTGACATTTTTAAAGACTTTGCATCACTTAAATATTTCTATTAATTCATGGAGCTTCCCATGTATATTGAATGGAATAGATTTCTGCATAATTGTGTAGTTACATTTTTCTCTGCTACCTCTATCCTATTGCTTGTATGTATTGTTTGGAGTCGCAGTAGCGCTCTCATTTTTTGGTCTCGTATTTTGGACCGTACACAATTAATGTGTTTCCAGTATGTCAGTTATTGTTAACCTCTATCCTATTGCTGTGGTTATGTAAATGTCATAGAACAATGGAGAAATTCAAAATGTGTCTCCAATTATAAACAACTTTCCATAAATCAGTGGTACATGTGAAGATTCCAGCTTCAGCAGATCTCACAGAATTCAAGTAGGATTCTTGTCTGTGTAGCCAAAGGTATAACCATCAGGCCTCATGCATAAGACAATTTTTCATGTATGTGTTCATGCCTAACAGATTGGACATTCAGCGTCTCCCACCTCCTCACCTCCCCCCCATCTGTCGGAGTACCGCAAGGTTCAGTTCTAGGACCCCTGCTCTTCTGCATTTACACCTTTGGCCTGGGACAGCTCATAGAATCTCATGTCCGTGTCACCTCTATGCTGATGACACACAGGTCTACCTGTCTGGACCAGATATCACCTCCCTACTAACCAAAATCCCACAATGTCCACTATTTCATGCTTCTTCTCCACTAGATTTCTAAAACTTAAATGGAAGGAGCCACCAGTATACTTGTAGCTTGTTATTTTGTGAAATTAAGCTTAAAATAGTTATTAAAATGTATTGATGCAATATTTGCAAACGTTTCTATATGAAAAATATTATATATTTTCTTATATATCTATATATACCACTGGGGGAGCATTTTCCATTTTAGACCTCAAGCAGCTATAGTGAGACTTACCAGCTTTACTGTTAGCTGGAAAATTGGGACAAGTACCTGCTGACATCACCATTTCCCTCCCCATTTGGGTGGTCTAGTATCCCTGGGGCAGAATGAAGAGTAGCATCACAGGGCAGCGCCATTTTGTGTGTGATTGCCCTGTGACCTGCTATCACCAGCAGTTACTGCATCAGAAGCACAGCTTGTTTACAGAGAAGCAGAAGACGGTGGACTCGGCAGCATCCTGGACCTGAGGAAGAGTGAAGACATCTGGTGTGTATGGAGCAGCATTATCTGAGTGGAGCTGTCTGTGACTCATCCGTCAGTAAGACAAGAAGGAGCTCCAAGTCTGCAGTGAATGGCCAGGCATTGTGGAAAGGGGGAGAGAATCATGTAATCTGTCTGAGACTGAGGAGAGAGAGAAAGGCACATAGTATAATGAGTGAGATACATATGGAACATGATGGGGGAGAGAGATACATATGGAATAGCAGGGGTGAGACACTTGGAGTGTGATGGGGAGAGAGACATGTAGTATGATGAGTGAGATACATATGGAACATGATGGGGGAGAGAGATACATATGGAATAGCAGGGGTGAGACACTTGGAGTGTGATGGGGAGAGAGACATGTAGTATGATGAGTGAGATACATATGGAACATGATGGGGAGAGAGAGAGATACATATAGAATAGCAGGTGTGAGATACTTGGAGTGTGATGGGGAGAGAGACATGTAGTATAATGAGTGAGATACATATGGAACATGATGGGGGAGAGAGAGATACATATGGAATAGCAGGTGTGAGACACTTGGAGTGTGATGGGGAGAGAGACATGTAGTATGATGAGTGAGATACATATGGAACATGATGGGGAGAGAGAGATACATATAGAATAGCAGGTGTGAGACACTTGGAGTGTGATGGGGAGAGAGACATGTAGTATGATGAGTGAGATACATATGGAACATGATGGGGGAGAGAGAGATACATATGGAATAGCAGGTGTGAGACACTTGGAGTGTGATGGGAGAGAGACATGTAGTATAATGAGTGAGATACATATGGAACATGATGGGGGAGAGAGAGATACATATGGAATAGCAGGTGTGAGACACTTGGAGTGTGATGGGGAGAGAGACATGTAGTATGATGAGTGAGATACATATGGAACATGATGGGGAGAGAGAGATACATATGGAATAGCAGGTGTGAGATACTTGGAGTGTGATGGGGAGAGAGACATGTAGTATAATGAGTGAGATACATATGGAACATGATGGGGGAGAGAGAGATACATATGGAATAGCAGGTGTGAGACACTTGGAGTGTGATGGGGAGAGAGACATGTAGTATAATGAGAGATACATATGGAGCGTGATGGGGAGAGAGACACATGGAATAGCAGGTGTGAGACACTTGGAGTGTGATGGGGAGAGAGACATGTAGTATAATGAGTGAGATACATATGGAACATGATGGGGGAGAGAGAGATACATATGGAATAGCAGGTGTGAGACACTTGGAGTGTGATGGGGAGAGAGACATGTAGTATAATGAGTGAGATACATATGGAGCGTGATGGGGAGAGAGACACATGGAATAGCAGGTGTGAGATACTTGGAGTGTGATGGGGAGAGAAACATGTACTACAGCAAGAAAATGGAGTATAAGAATCCCAAAAATCATAGTAGAAAAAATAATTTTATTAACACAAAAATACATATCAGAAACGTATGACCAATTAAAATTATGCACCAAAGCAGGTGGTAGATAGAGAGAAAACTCTAGGTATACTGGTGTAAATGGGGGACGCTACATATATCCAGGGGTAAGTATGCTGCAAGCGGTGCGGCTATTTTACAATCATATCATAATGAGATAGTACCTGCAAAAGTCCCTAGAGGTCAGAGATAATATCTCATGAGGAACATGCTGGATAAATCAATAAATGAATAATAGCCTATGCGTGCTTACCCAGGGGCTCCAGGTGCATAGTGAGTGCGCTGTCCGGCTATACCATGGGTAAGCACGCATAGGCTATTATTCATTTATTGATTTAGGCTACTTTCACACTAGCGTTTTTTTAAATCCGTCACAATGCGTCGTTTTACAGAAAAAACGCATCCTGCAAAAGTGCTTGCAGGATGCGTTTTTTCCCCATAGACTTCTATTGACGACGCATTTGCGACGGATTGGCACACTTCGCATCCGTCTTGCGACGGATGCGTCGTGCTTTGGCGGACCATCGGGAGAAAAAACCCTACATGTAACGTTTTTTTCTCCCGACGGACCGCTTTTTCCGACCGCGCATGCACGGCCGGAACTCCGCCCCCACCTCCCCGCACCTTACAATGGGGCAGCGGATGCGCCGGAAAAATGCATCCGCTGCACCCATTGTGCAATGCAGCAAACGCTAGCGTCGGAATCTCTCCCCGACGCATTGCGATAGGGAGATTCCGACGCTAGTGTTAAAGAAGCCTTATCCAGCATGTTCCTTTATTGGAATATTATCTCTGACCTTAAGGGACTTTTGCAGGTACTATCTCATTATGATATGATTGTAAAATAGCCGCACCGCTAGCAGCATACTTACCCCCGGATATATGTAGCGTCCCCCATTTACACCAGTATACCTAGAGTTTTCTCTCTATCTACCACCTGCTTTGGTGCATAATTTGAATTGGTCATACGTTTCTGATATGTATTTTTGTGTTAATAAAATTATTTTTTCTACTATGATTTTTGGGATTCTTATACTCCGTTTTCTTGCTGTAGTACATGTTTGTTTGAGTTGTCCTGGTGAACCAGTGTGTCTGGACTTTGTTTTTGGAAGAGCCACACTATATTGCTCTCGGCCATATATTACGTGTATGCTTCATGATTCCTTGTTTAATGGGGAGAGAGACATGTAGTATGATGAGTGAGACAGATATGGAGCGTTATGGGGAGAGATACACATCGATTATCAAGGGAGAGAGATGGACATGGAGTAGCAGGCATGAAACACTTGGGCTATGTGCACACGTTGCGGATTTTGATGCGTTTCCGCAGCGTTTTGGATGCACGGAATTGCATCAAGTCTGCAGTGCAGTGCACAACCAATGTTAGTCAATGGGAAATTGAGAATTGGTGTGCGCATGCTGTGGAAAAATACGCACAGATTTGCAGCATTTTATTTTCCGCAGCATGTCAATTCTTTTTGCGGATCTGAAGCGTTTCTGCACCAATTGAGTACAATTGACTCAGGCAAATCCGCAGCAAAACTCTGTGGTTTTACTGCAGAATTGAGTGTGAGAAACGCTGCAAATAGGGAGGAGGAAGAGTGTGTGGGTGGAGACTGTGTGTGGGCGGATATGTGTGTGAGCAGTGAATATGTGCGCGTCTGTGTGCAGGTGTCTGGGTGTATCTGCAAGTATATGTGTGTGCGGGTGTGTGTGGGAACAGGGAGTATACTGTTGGTTTATTATTTTATTTTTTTACAGGAGATTGAGGGCGTCACATGGATTAGCTGAATAATAATGATGGGAAACTGTGTAGTGTTTTATTTCATTAAAATATTTTATTCTGGACAGTGGCGTAGGAAGGGGGGTGCGGGGGGGGCGGTCCGCCCCGGGCGGCACAATGCTGGGGGCGGCCGGCGCTGCAGGAGAAGAAGATAAAAAAAAAAAAAAAAAAAAAAGACGCCCCTTTAAATCTTCGGGCGGCGCCGTCCGCCGCCACGACCAGGGCCAGCTCCCCCCACCCCCGGGTCCCGCCCCCGCCCCCGCCCCCCGCTCTAATACTCACCTCTCCTGGTTCCTGCGGCTTCAGCGTCCTCTGACTCTGCGACGTCTCAGAGCAGAGGGCGCGATGACGTCACTACTGTGCGCGCCGCTCTGCCTCTCTGTCCTGAGCGTCGCAGAGCCGGAGAGACGCTGACTGCACCGGACCTGCGCTGGGAACGGGAGAGGTGAGGATTTTACTTTTTTTTTTTTTTTTCTTTATGTCTGACTGTCTGGGGCTGGGGCAATGCTGGAGACCATGGGGCAGATTGCTGGACACACTGGGGCAGTACTGGAGACCATGGGGCAGAATGCTGGACACACTGGGGCAATACAGGAGACCATGGGGCAGATTGCTGGACACACTGGGGCAATACAGGAGACTATGGGGCAGATTGCTGGACACACTGGGGCAATACAGGAGACCATGGGGCAGATTGCTGGACACACTGGGGCAATACAGGAGACCATGGGGCAGATTGCTGGACACACTGGGGCAATACA
This sequence comes from Ranitomeya imitator, assembly GCF_032444005.1. Taxonomy (NCBI): domain Eukaryota; kingdom Metazoa; phylum Chordata; class Amphibia; order Anura; family Dendrobatidae; genus Ranitomeya; species Ranitomeya imitator. The sequence continues at coordinate 1,075,891,836 of NC_091282.1, read as the reverse complement.
GGAGACCATGGGGCAGATTGCTGGACACACTGGGGCAATACAGGAGACCATGGGGCAGATTGCTGGACACACTGGGGCAATACAGGAGACTATGGGGCAGATTGCTGGACACACTGGGGCAATACAGGAGACCATGGGGCAGATTGCTGGACACACTGGGGCAATACAGGAGACCATGGGGCAGATTGCTGGACACACTGGGGCAATACAGGAGACCATGGGGCAGATTGCTGGACACACTGGGGCAATACAGGAGACCATGGGGCAGATTGCTGGACACACTGGGGCAATACTGGAGACCATGGGGCAGAATGCTGGACACACTGGGGCAATACTGGAGACCATGGGGCAGAATGCTGGACACACTGGGGCAATACTGGAGACCATGGGGCAGATTGCTGGACACACTGGGGCAATACAGGAGACTATGGGGCAGATTGCTGGACACACTGGGGCAATACTGGAGACCATGGGGCAGAATGCTGGACACACTGGGGCAATACTGGAGACCATGGGGCAGAATGCTGGACACACTGGGGCAATACTGGAGACCATGGGGCAGATTGCTGGACACACTGGGGCAATACAGGAGACTATGGGGCAGATTGCTGGACACACTGGGGCAATACTGGAGACCATGGGGCAGAATGCTGGACACACTGGGGCAATACTGGAGACCATGGGGCAGACTTCTGGACATACTGGGGCAATACTGGAGACCATGGGGCAGATTGCTGGACACACCGGGGCAATACTGGAGACCATGGGGCAGAATGCTGGACACACTGGGGCAATACAGGAGACCATGGGGCAGACTTCTGGACACACTGGGGCAATGCTGGACACTGGGGCAGATTGCTGGACACACTGGGGGTAATATACTGGACACACTGGGGCAATGCTGGACACTGGGGGTAATATGCTGGACACACTGGGGCAGACTGCTGGACACACTGGGGAAAGGCTGGACACTGGGGCAGATTGCTGGACACACTGAGGGCAGATTGCTGGACACACTGGGGGTAATATGCTGGACATGCTGGGGCAGATTGCTGGACACACTGGGGGTAATATGCTGGACACACCGGGGCAGATTGCTGGACAACATGGGGGTAATATGCTGGACACACTGGGGCAGATTGCTGGACAACATGGGGGTAATATGCTGGACACACTGGGGGCAGGACTTGAGGCATGGGCAGAATGTAGATACGGGGCATGATTGGAGACACGGGGCAGGATTGGATCATGGGGCAGGACGGATACGATGGAGGCTGGTGGGGCAGGATGGGGAGATCATATGGTGTAGAATGGATACTCATGAGGGCAGGATACGACAACATATGGCTGGAGCCAGGAATGAGATAAACGGGGCCAGGGTGGGGAATATTATTACCATAGGGGATAATTAAGGGATATTGTTACTGCAGTGATGTATTTATTTTATTTTTTGAGTATACTGTTTTAAATGGGGGGGCGGTCCTGTTACTGTGCAGAGTGACACTATATCACCTTTTTTTCTTCATGTGGTGTAATGTAGAAGTTGTGAAAAATTAAGTAATGTGTTCTGCAAGCGGAGCTCGAGATAACTGTGTTATTTCCTGCAGAAACGAGTCCTGGCTGGAAGGAATGATGGCGGTCTGTGCTGGATGAAAGATGAAGGACTTCACCTAGAGACGTCACTGGTGAGTCAGTGTTACCTATACACTGACACTATACACTGTATACTATATAGAGGTCCTGTGTATAATGTCACCAGTGATCTCTGTATTACCTCTACACAGACACTGCATACTAAGTACAGATCTCCTGTGAATACTGGCACTTATGGTGATAGTATTGTGGTTTTTTTTTTATTACTGATCAGTATTGTAGTATTCAGTCACTATGTGGTGGTAATATGTGGTCTGGAAATGGTGCGGTGGTATTTGTCCCTTGTATGTAGTATTATTCGGTCACTATGTGGCCTGGTCATGGTGTGGTGGTATTAAGTCACAGGTGTGGCATGTGGGGGTGACACCATTAGGCCCAGTTTAAGTTCTACAAAACAGGAAAACCATTTTTGGTAACCTTTGTGTGTATTGAGCTGGGGGGGGGGGGCGCCAAACTCGGGAACAGCCCCGGGCGGCAAAAGCTCTAGCTACGCCTCTGATTCTGGACGTGTGTTTATTTAACCCTATTACAACTATATGATTAGTAATGGATAGGTGTTCTATTGGCTTAATGTCACCTTACAAAACAAAGGTGAAATCAACCCCACAAATATGAACCCCATATGACACCACTACAGGGCAGTGGGACGAGAGAGGCTAAGTGCTGGAATTGGTGCATCTTAGAGATGCGCCATTTTTGGGGCAGCTATGAGCTGGTGTTTGTAGCTGGGGCAATATCTATGGCCCCTTCTCAGACTATTAATATCAGTGTGTAAACCGAAATTGATACACAATACACAGTGTGCCCCAGTCAGCACCTGTGCCCATACAGGGGATTAATATATAGCAAATCCCATGCAAAAAATAAACGCTACATAGAAAGAATTGCATGGACAGGATCAAAATCAAACAAAATAATTTTATTAAGCAAACTACTTATACTAGTACTATTATATGCATATTTGTAGCCTCCGACCTGTGGCTCCAGTGTAGTTGTCATTCATCAGAGTATCCCATAGATTGTTAGGAATTAATTTTATATGTGGTTTGCTTAATAAAATTATTTTGTTTGATTTTGATCCCGTCCGTGCAATTCTTTCTATGTAGGGTTTATATATATTATTAATATCAGCCCGCAGCTGTCTGCATTGCCTTTTCTGGTTATTCATTATAGGGGAACCCCACATTGTTTCATTTTAATAGCCAGTAAAGGCTAAATATACAGCTGCGGGCTGATATTCATAGCCTGGGAAGATCCATGGGTATTAACCCCTTCCTAGGCTATCAATATCATATAGTTCTCACATAATACCACCATATAGATTACACATATTGCTGCCATATAGTTCCCACTTAATACTGTCATATAGATCACACATAATACCGCCAAAGTGTTCTCATATAATACCACCATATACTTCTCACATAATACTGCCATATACTCCTCACATTATACCACCATATAGATTACACATAATACCGTCATATAGATCACACACAATACCACTATGTAGATCACACATAATCCCACAATATAATTCTCATATAATACAGTCATATCGTTTTTACATCATTCCACCATACTGATCAAACATAATACCCCCAGACAGATCACATATAATGCCGTCATATAGATCACACATAATGCCATAATACAAACCACACATAATACTTGACATGTGGTCTATGTGGCATTGCTGTGTAAAAAAATATATAGCGGCATCATGTGTGATCTATATGGCAGTATTATGTAATAAATATACATGGGGAGAGAGACCAGGCAAAGGGGGATGAGAGCACACATGGGGAGAGAGACCGGGCACTGGGCGATAGAGAGCACACATGGGGAGAGAGACCAGGCACAGGGGGATAGAGAGCACACATGAGGAGAGAGACCAGGCACAGGGAGCTAGATAGTACACATGGGGAGAGAGACCCAGAACAGGAGGATGAGCTCACAGGGGGATAGAGAGCACACATGGAGAGAGAGATCAGGCACAGGGGGATAAAGAGTACACATGGGGAGAGAGACCCAGAACAGGAGGATGAGCTCACAGGGGGATAGAGAGCATACATGGGGAGAGAGACCAGGCACAGGAGGATGAGCACACAGGGGGAGAGACCAGGCACATGGGGGATGGAGATCACACATTGGGAGAGAGACCAGGCACAGAGGGGATAGAAAGCACACATAGGGAGAGAGACAAGGCACAGGGCGGATAGAGAGCACACATGGGGAGAGAGACAAGGCACAGGGGGATAGAGAGCACACATGGGGAAAGAGACCAGGCAGAGGCGGATGAGCAAATAGGGGGACAGGGAACACATATGGGGAGAGAGACCAGGCAAAGGGGGATGGAGAGCACACATGGGGAGAGACACCAGGCACAGGGGAGAGATAGCACACATGGGGAGAGAGACCAGGCAGAGGGGGATAGAGAGCACACATGGGGAGAGAGACCAGGTACAGGGGTGATAGAGAGCACACATTTGGAGAGAGACCAGGCACAGAGGGGATGCAGAGCACACATGGGGAGAGAGATCAGGCACAGGGGGATAAAGAGTACACATGGGGAGAGAGACCATGCACAGGGGGAAGAGAGCACACACGGGGAGAGAGACAAGGCACAGGAGGATGAGCACACGGGGGAGAGAGACCGGGCACAGGGGGATGGAGATCATACATGGTGAGAGTGACAAGGTACAGGGCAGAGAGAGAGCATACATGGGGAGAGACAAGGCACAGGGGGATAGAGAGCACACATGGGGAGAGAGACCAGGCACAGGGGGATGGAGACCAAATGTGGGGAGAGACACCAGGCACAGGGGGAGAGATAGCACACATGGGGAGAGAGACCAGGCACAGGGGTGATAGAGAGCACACATTTTGAGTGAGATCAGGCACAGAAAGGATAGAGAGCACACATGGTGAGAGAGACCAGGAAAAGGAGGATAAGCACACAGGGGGATAGAGAACACACATGGGGAGAGAGACCAGGCACAGGGGGATAACGAGCACACATGGGGAGAGAGACAGCACACATGGGGAGAGACAGTCATCTCCATTGTCACAGAGGGAGATATATGGTGGAAGGATATATGATCCCTGTTGTGTGCATGCTACTTCTCTCCAATGTTTTGTGAATAACAGTCTTGTCATCCCCCCACCTTTTAATCATTGTCTTGTCAGCTATCCTGCTTTGCATTCCAGGTATCAGCTCCCTCTCTCTGCAGGCTGTGAATGTAGCTTACCGGAGATCGGAGATCACTGGGACTGTGTGCGAGGTGGAGACAGAGCAGGAGGCACAGGAGAGCATTGCAGCGTATGAGGAGCAGAGGATGTCTGCTCAGGACGCACAGAGCAGTGCCAGGAGTAACAGGACAGAGAAGCACTGAGGTAAATCACCCGCACTCACTACTCTCTATCCTCCGGCTCCATTGACCGCTTCTCTCCTCTGCTGTCCACCTTCTCTGCATCTTCTGCCTTCCCTGTGATAGAGAGTAAGTGGAGCTCAGTTGATAGCACTGGGCTATAATAAAATGGCGGCCTATAGCAGTGAATTGTGCAGCCTACAGAGGTGTGCCTAGTTCACAGATAATGTGACTGCAATGTTAGAGATCGGGTCAGCGGCGATCTGTTGTCTCCTATGACCATGGGGTGCCATATTATGAAACTGATAGTGTTGAGCTGCTGCTGTGTAAAATAAAACATAACTTTTAATATACTAAAGTCATTAAAATCACGTCACCCAAGTGAATATATATAAAAACAGAAGGGTCAAGTCTCAACCATATGTGATGGATTAGAGATACAAATGAGCCCAAAATAGGATTAGTAAAATTCCGACAGTGATTGCGGAACCACTATTACTGCGACAGGGGTCACAAGGAGCTGTACCCAGAAAAATGAGAGACAGCAACAATCCCTATATCCTCAGGAACATACATAGACAATAAACAATTTGCTTAGCATGTACTGTAAGAGATGCTTATTGTAACTTTAAACAGACTTAAAGGAACGGTTTCACCAATTCCATCAGGCAGGCAAAGGAGCACCAGATGTTTCCACGTCAGATAAACACCCGGGTAAAGCAGAGATGACAATCCCTATGTCGATCCCTATGAGGCTAACAGTAAGCTATCCCCAAAGCTCCTGCCCTTACAAGGGCAGTCCACAGCTACCCTGTATGCACATGCCCTGCACTCTCCTTTTCTTATCGTGCCAACGCGTTTCTTCCAAGCTCAAGTCATCAGGGGACCTGCTTGTATAAGGAGGTGTTGCTAAGTGCTGGTAAAGGAGGGACAAAAAGTCCTGTCACCCTCTATGCTGTCCTGCCGGGTGTTTATCTGATGTGGAAACATCTGGTGCTCCTTTGCCTGCCTGATGGAATTGGTGAGACCGTTCCTTTAAGTCTGTTTAAAGTTACAATAAGCATCTCTTACAGTACATGCTAAGCAAATTGTTTATTGTCTATGTATGCGCCTGAGGATATAGGGATTGGTGCTGTCTCTCATTTTTCTGGGTACAGCTCCTTGTGATCCCTGTCTCAGTAATAGTGGTTCCGCAATCACTGTCGGAATTTTACTAATCCTATTTTGGGCTCATTTGTATCTCTAATAGTGTTGAGTGATACCGTCCGATACTTGAAAGTATCGGTATCGGATAGTATCGGCCGATACCCGAAAAGTATCGGATATTGCCGATACCGATACCCGATACCAATACAAGTCAATAGGACACCAAGTATCGGAAGGTATCCTGATGGTTCCCAGGGTCTGAAGGAGAGGAAACTCTCCTTCAGGCCCTGGGATCCATATTAATGTGTAAAATAAAGAATTAAAATAAAAAATATTGATATACTTACCTCTCCGGAGGCCCCTGGACATCACCGCTGGTAACCGGCAGCCTTCTGTGCTTAAAATGCGCGTGTTTAGGGACTTCCATGACGTCACGGCTTCTGATTGGTCGCGTGCCGCTCATGTGACCGCCACGCGACCAATCACAAGCCGCGACGTCATTTTCAGGCCCTAAACTCCTCATTCTAGGAATTTAGGACCTGAGAATGACGTCGCGGCTTCTGATTGGTCGCGTGGCGGTCACGTGAGCGGCACGCGACCAATCAGAAGCCGTGACGTCATTCTCAGGTCCTAAATTCCTAGAATGAGGAGATTAGGGCCTGAGAATGACGTCGCGGCTTGTGATTGGTCACGTGGCGGTCACATGAGCGGCACGCGACCAATCAGAAGCCGTGACGTCATGGAAGTCCCTAAAAGCGTGCATTTTAAGCACAGAAGGCTGCCGGTTACCAGCGGTGATGTCCAGGGGCCTCTGGAGAGGTGAGTATGTCAATATTTTTTATTTTAATTCTTTATTTTACACATTAATATGGATCCGATACCGATTCCCGATACCACAAAAGTATCGGAACTCGGTATTGGAATTCCGATACCGCAAGTATCGGCCGATACCCGATACTTGCGGTATCGGAATGCTCAACACTAATCTCTAATCCATCACATATGGTTGAGACTTGGCCCTTCTGTTTTTATATATATTCACTTGGGTGACGTGATTTTAATGACTTTAGTATATTAAAAGTTATGTTTTATTTTCCACTTTTTTGCTTTGTTATGATTAATTATTAGTGGGATCATCTGTATGACTCACATTCTATATACAGATTTTTTGCTTTGTTACCTGCTGCTGTGTAAACAAGATGTCAGCCCCCAGTGTCTTCTTTAAACTCCTATAACACACGATATATGTTTCACATGCATTCAAAACTGGGTTATAACAGCATGTTATGCTACATTACATTGATTTATTAATGATCTACAAACGTGGTACCTTCCCTTTAACCCCTTTCTGCCATTAGACGTACTATTGCGTCCATGTGGGGTGGGCTTTACTTCCCAAGGACGCAATAGTACGTCATATGCGATCGGCAGCGCTCACGGGGGGAGCGCCGCCGATCGCGGCCGGGTGTCAGCTGTTTATCGCAGCTGACATCCGGCACTATGTGCCAGGAGCGGTCACGGACCGCCCCCGGCACATTAACCCCCGGCACACCGCGATCAAAGATGATCGCGATGTGCCGGCGGTACAGGGAAGCACCGCGCAGGGAGGGGGCTCCCTGCGGGCTTCCCTGAGCCCCCCGCAGCAACGCGATGTGATCGCGTTGCTGCGAGGGTCTCACCTCCCTCCCTGCTCCCTCCAGCCCCGGATCCAAGATGGCCGCGGATCCGGGTCCTGCAGGGAGGGAGGTGGCTTCACAGAGCCTGCTCAGAGCAGGCACTGTGAAGCAGCCTGCACTCCTATCAGATCAGTGATCTGACAGAGTGCTGTGCAAACTGTCAGATCACTGATCTGTGATGTCCCCCCCTGGGACAAAGTAAAAAAGTAAAAAAAAAAAATTTCAAATGTGTAAAAAAAAATAAAAAAAAATATTCCAAAATAATGAAAAAAAAAAAAAAAAAATTATTCCCATAAATACATTTCTTTATCTAAATAAAAAAAAAAAAACAATAAAAGTACACATATTTAGTATCGCCGCGTCCGTAACGGCCCGACCTATAAAACTGGCCCACTAGTTAACCCCTTCAGTAAACACCGTAAGAAAAAAAAAAAAAAACGAGGCAAAAAACAACGCTTTATTATCATACCGCCGAACAAAAAGTGGAATAACACGCGATCAAAAAGACAGATATAACTAACCATGGTACCGCTGAAAACGTCATCTTGTCCCGCAAAAAACGAGCCGCCATACAGCATCATCAGCAAAAAAATAAAAAAGTTATAGTCCTGAGAATAAAGCGATGCAAAAATAATTATTTTTTCTATAAAATAGTTTTTATCGTATAAAAGCGCCAAAACATAAAAAAATGATATAAATGAGGTGTCGCTGTAATCGTACTGACCCGAAGAATAAAACTGCTTCATCAATTTTACCAAACGCGGAACGGTATAAACGCCTCCCCCAAAAGAAATTCATGAATAGCTGGTTTTTGGTCATTCTGCCTCACAAAAATCGGAATAAAAAGCGATCAAAAAATGTCACGTGCCCGAAAATGTTACCAATAAAAACATCAACTCGTCCCGCAAAAACCAAGACCTCACATGACTCTGTGGACCAGAATATAGAAAAATTATAGCTCTCAAAATGTGGTAACGCAAAAAATATTTTTTGCAATAAAAAGCGTCTTTCAGTGTGTGACGGCTGCCAATCATAAAAATCCGCTAAAAAACCCGCTATAAAAGTAAATCAAACCCCCCTTCATCACCCCCTTAGTTAGGGAAAAATTAAAAAAATGTATTTATTTCCATTTTCCCATTAGGACTAGGGTTAGAGTTAGGGCTAGGGTTAGGGCTAGGGTTAGGGCTAGGGTTAGGGCTAGGGCTAGGGCTAGGGTTAGGGCTAGGGCTAGGGTTAGGGTTAGGGCTAGGGCTAGGGTTAGGGCTAGGGTTAGGGCTAGGGTTAGGGCTAGGGCTACAGTTTGGGTTGGGGCTAAAGTTACAGTTAGGGTTTAGATTACATTTACGGTTGGGAATAGGGTTGGGATTAGGGTTAGGGGTGTGTCAGGGTTAGAGGTGTGGTTAGGGTTACTGTTGGGATTAGGGTTAGGGATGTGTTTGGATTAGGGTTTCAGTTATAATTGGGGGGTTTCCACTGTTTAGGCACATCAGGGGCTCTCCAAACGCGACATGGCGTCCGATCTCAATTCCAGCCAATTCTGCGTTGAAAAAGTAAAACAGTGCTTCTTCCCTTCCGAGCTCTCCCGTGTGCCCAAACAGGGGTTTACCCCAACATATGGGGTATCAGCGTACTCAGGACAAATAGGACAACAACTTTTGGGGTCCAATTTCTCCTGCTACCCTTGGGAAAATACAAAACTCGGGGCTAAAACATATTTTTTGTGGGAAAAAAAAAGATTTTTTATTTTCACGGCTCTGCGTTATAAACTGTAGTGAAACACTTGGGGGTTCAAAGTTCTCACAACACATCTTGATTAGTTCCCTGGGGGGTCTAGTTTCCAATATGGGGTCACTTGTGGGGGGTTTCTACGGTTTAGGTACATTAGGGGTTCTGCAAACGCAATGTGACGTCTGCAGACCATTCCATCTAAGTCTGCATTCCAAATGGCGCTCCTTCCCTTCCGAGCTCTGCCATGCGCTCAAACGTTGGTTTCCCCCAACATACGGGGTATCAGCGTACTCAGGACAAATTGGACAACAACTTTTGGGGTCGAATTTCTCCTCTTACCCTCGGGAAAATACAAAACTGGGGGCTAAAAAATAATTTTGGGGGGAAAGATTTTTTTTTTTAATTTTCACGGCTCTGCGTTACAAACTGTAGTGAAACACTTGGGGGTTCAAAGCTATCACAACACATCTAGATGAGTTCCTTAGGGGGTCTAGTTTCCAAAATGGTGTCACTTGTGGGAGGTTTCTACTGTTTAGGTACATTAGGGGCTCTGCAAATGCAATGTGACACCTGCAGACCATTCCATCTAAGTCCTCATTCCAAATGGAGCTCCTTCCCTTCCGAGCCCTCCCATGCGCCCAAACAGTGGTTCCCCCCCACATATGGGGTATCAGCGCACTCAGGACAAATTGGACAACAACTTTTGGGGTCGAATTTCTCCTCTTACCCTCGGGAAAATACAAAACTGGGGGCTAAAAAATAATTTTGGGGGGAAAGATTTTTTTTTTTAATTTTCACGGCTCTGCGTTACAAACTGTAGTGAAACACTTGGGGGTTCAAAGCTATCACAACACATCTAGATGAGTTCCTTAGGGGGTCTAGTTTCCAAAATGGTGTCACTTGTGGGAGGTTTCTACTGTTTAGGTACATTAGGGGCTCTGCAAATGCAATGTGACACCTGCAGACCATTCCATCTAAGTCCTCATTCCAAATGGAGCTCCTTCCCTTCCGAGCCCTCCCATGCGCCCAAACAGTGGTTCCCCCCCACATATGGGGTATCAGCGCACTCAGGACAAATTGGACAACAAATTGTGGGGTCGAATTTCTCCTTTTACCCTCGGGAAAATACAAAACTGGGGGCTAAAAAATAATTTTTGTGGGAAAAAATTTTTGTTTTATTTTTACGGCTCTCCATTATAAACTTCTGTGAAGCCCTTGGTGGGTCAAAGCGCTCAGCACACATCTAGATAAGTTCCTAAGGGGGTCTACTTTCCAAAATGGTGTCACTTGTGGGGGGTTTCTACTGTTTAGGTACATTAGGGGCTCTGCAAACGCAATGTGACACCTGCAGACCATTCCATCTAAGTCTGCATTCAAATGGCACTCCTTCCCTTCTGAGCCCTCCCATGTGCCCAAACAGTGGTTCCCCCCACATATGGTGTATCATCGCACTCAGGACAAATTGGGCAACAAATTTTGGGGTCCAATTTCTCCTGTTACCCTCAGGAAAATACAAAACTGGGGGCTAAAAAAATAATTTTTGTGGGAAAAAAATTTTGTTTTATTTTTACGGCTCTGCATTATAAACTTCTGTGAAGCACTTGGTGGGTCAAAGTGCTCACCACACCTCTAGATAAGTTCCTTAGGGGGTCTACTTTCCAAAATGGTGTCATTTGTGGGGGGTTTCAATGTTTAGGCACATCAGTGGCTCTTCAAACGCAACATGGCGTCCCATCTCAATTCCTGTCAATTTTGCTTTGAAAAGTCAAACGGCGCTCCTTCCCTTCCGAGCTCTCCCATCCACCCAAACAGTGGTTTACCCCCACATATGGGGTATCCGCGTACTCAGGACAAATTGTACAACAACTTTTGGGGTCCAATTTCTTCTCTTACCCTTGGGAAAATAAAAAATTGGGGGCAAAAAGATAATTTTTGTGAAAAAATATGATTTTTTATTTTTACGGTTCTACATTATAAACTTCTGTGAAGCACTTGGTGGGTCAAAGTGCTCACCACACCTCTAGATAAGTTCCTTAGGGGGTCTACTTTCCAAAATGGTGTCACTTGTGGGGGGTTTCAATGTTTAGGCACATCAGTGGCTCTTCAAACGCAACATGACGTCCCATCTCAATTCCTGTCAATTTTGCATTGAAAAGTCAAACGGCGCTCCTTCCCTTCCGAGCTCTCCCATCCGCCCAAACAGTGGTTTACCCCCACATATGGGCTATCAGCGTACTCAGGACAAATTGTACAACAACTTTTGGGGTCCAATTTCTTCTCTTACCCTTGGGAAAATAAAAAATTGGGGGCAAAAAGATAATTTTTGTGAAAAAATATGATTTTTTATTTTTACGGTTCTACATTATAAACTTCTGTGAAGCACTTGTTGGGTCAAAGTGCTCACCACACCTCTAGATAAGTTCCTTAGGGGGTCTACTTTCCAAAATGGTGTCACTTGTGGGGGGTTTCAATGTTTAGCCACATCAGGGGCTCTCCAAACGAAACATGGCGTCCCATCTCAATTCCAGTCAATTTTGCATTGAAAAGTCAAATGGCACTCCTTCGCTTCCGAGCTCTGCCATGCGCCCAAACAGTGGTTTACCCCCACATGTGGGGTATTGGCATACTCAGGACAAATTGTACAACAATGTTTGGGGTCCATTTTCTCCTGTTACCCTTGGTAAAATAAAACAAATTGGAGCTGAATTACATTTTTTGTGAAAAAAAGTTAAATGTTCATTTTTATTTAAACATTCAAAAAATTCCTGTGAAGCACCAGAAGGGTTAATAAACTTCTTGAATATGGTTTTGAGCACCTTGAGGGGTGTAGTTTTTAGAATGGTGTCACACTTGGGTATTTTCTATCATATAGACCCCTCAAAATGACTTCAAATGAGATGTGGTCCCTAAAATAAAATGGTGTTGTAGAAATGAGAAATTGCTGGTCAACTTTTAACCCTTATAACTCCCTAACAAAAAAAAATTTTGGTTCCAAAATTGTGCTGATGTAAAGTAGACATGTGGGAAATGTTACTTATTAAGTATTTTGTGTGACATATCTCTGTGATTTAATTGCATAAAAATTCAAAGTTGGAAAATTGCGAAATTTTCATAATTTTCGCCAAATTTCCGTTTTTTTCACAAATAAACGCAGGTTATATCAAATAATTTTTACCATTGTCATGAAGTACAATATGTCACGAGAAAACAATGTCAGAATCACCAGGATCCATTGAAGCGTTCCAGAGTTATAACCTCATAAAGGGACAGTGGTCAGAATTGTAAAAATTGGCCCAGTCATTAACGTGCAAACCACCCTTGGGGGTAAAGGGGTTAATATGGACAAAACAGAATTCATCATCTTTTCCCCATCTCACTCAACTCCCCCATCAGACGTATCCATTAAAATAAATGGCTGCTCTCTCTCCCCAGTCCCATATGCTCGCTGCCTCGGGGTAATCCTTGACCCTGATTACTTCTTCAAACCACATATTCAAGCACTTTCCACTTCCTGCTGACTGTAACTCTAAAATATTTCCCTGATCCTCTACCAAGAATCTGCAAAAACCCTAATCCATGCTCTCATCATCCCCCGCCTTGACTCCTGCAACCTCCTGCTCTGTGGCTTCCCCTCTAACACAGTCTTACCCCTATTTTAAAGTCTGCTGCCTGACTAATCTACCTGTCCCCTATCTACACTCCAGCCTCTTTCCTCTCTCATTCCCTGCACTGGCTCTTCATTGCCAGAGACTCCAGTTCAAAATAACCATGGCCTACAAAGCCATTCACAACCTGTCTCCTCCATACATCAGTGACCTAGTCACCTGGTACTTACCTGCATTCAAACTCAGATCTTCACAAGATCTCCTTCTCGACTCCCCTCTTATCTCCTCTTCCCACAATCGCACATAAGATTTCTCCCGTGCTTCCCCCTCTATTTTGAAACTCTCTACCCCAACATATCAGACTCTCGCCTACCATGGAAACCTTGAAAAATAACCTGAAGACTTACCTCTTCCGACAAGCCTACAACCTGCAGTAACCACCAATCGACCAAATCACTGAATGACCAGCTCTACCCTTGTAAGGAGATAGACTGTGGGAAGAGAAAAAGAAGCGTGCGCAGCGAAGGAGTAAGAGAGGAGAAAAGCGCTCGAAGCAGAGCAGTCTGGCGCCGGTGGAGAGCAGTGTGCAGAATGGTGAGCAGTGCGCTCTGCTTCCCCACCTGAGAGGACTGATGTAGCGATGCGCCATATAGAAGGAGCCCCCATTGCCTGTGGAGAGAGCCTTGCAGAGCCAGAGTCATGAGGAGCAGTGTATTGCAGAGCTGTGCCCACAGAGCAGAGCCAAACAGGTGTGTTGCAGCAGTCAAAGAAAGGAGTGCTTCATCCAGGGAGCACCAGTGCCACACAGACCAGCAATCATTGACGCCCACCGTCGACAGCGGGGACCAGAGAGAGAGACGGGCAGTGCATGCCCAGTGACCGCTGTAAAGCCAGATGCCAGTTTCTTCAGGATAGTGAGTACCACTCGAGTGCTGCTTGACAGAGACCGAAGCGTGACCATCAGCTACCCCTGACTGTGCTAGTTAATATCGGCCCAGACACTTGTGACCTAACCTTGCCAGCATATGTTAGTAGAGCCACGCTGGGCTCGTACAGGACTGTGGCTCTCACCGTTAGTTGGCCACTACAGTATATGGACTAGGGGCAGTGGAAGGCACTGGAGACCGACCGCTGTCACCAGAAGACGGGGCATTGTTGTGTGCTGAACCCTATTAGCAAGGACACCGCTCCCGCACAATAGAGTATGCAGCAGGAGCTGCTGTGCTTGGACTTCCTGTAACCCTTGCTACCGGTCGTTATTTGTACCATCGTACTTCAGTTTTGCCACTTACACTGTTTACCTACCTGCATGGAGTGTTTCTCCTGTAAATAAACTTGTTAACCCTTGCTCTGCCTCCCATCCTTCACTGCATCCCGCATTCCTGCTAGAACCTTTCACCCTCACCTACTGTATCCTAACCCATCCATTATAGATTGTGAGCCCTCGCGGGCAGGGTCCTCTCTCCATCTGTATCAGTCGGGACTTGTATTGTTTAAGATTACTGTACTTGTTTTTTATTATGTATACCCCTCCTCACATGTAAAGCATCATGGAATAAATGGCACTATAATAATAAATAACAATGATAATAATCCAAAGTTTTCAATGATATTATACATACCTTTTATAGTCTACGGGGCTGATTACATGTCCATATTTTGGGAGGGACTGTACAAGTATATGGGTTCACAAAAATTATGGGCAGCATTTGGATAGAATCTATTTGCAGTCTGTGTGCTCTCTGTTATTAAGCTGCAAACAAATAGGAGAGGTTTTATAACACATTTATTTTTTCATAAGTGAAAATCTCTGATGAAACACTGATGTTTAAAACTGGCTTACTCAATTGATGAAAATTTGATACAAGACATTGATAAATTCAGACTAGTTTTTACGTACGTTAAAACTCACGGATGTTTTTAAGACCTTAGAAAAAGAAAGGCTTTGACCCCGTGGTATAAGAAATCCCACAAAGACATTAATGAAATAAAATAAGTCTTAAAATATTCTACAAAAATTGTAAGTGAAAACTGTATGCCAAAAATGAATAAGCCATCTATAATGAGGATCAGTTGGCAGGAGAAAAGGTACCAGGTTTTGTGCTTAGTTTATGCAAGCTGCTTCTCTGACTAATCTGATATACAGTGGCTTGTAACAGTATTGTCACCCCTGGTCAAACTTTCAGTTAGGCAATTTGAAAATGCAATGATCTCTATAAGGCCTAAAGTAAAAGGTGTCACATTTCCTTTGTATTTTAGAATACAAAATATATACTGCCATTTTTTTTAAATTACAAAAAGGAAATTGTGCCAATACAAAAGTTTGGGCATTTCTGGAGATATGTGTGCTCAAATAACTTTGACCAAGGTTTTAGGGTACCGTCACACTATACGATTTACCTACGATCACGACCAGCGATATGACCTGGCCGTGATCATAGGTAAATCGTAGTGAGGTCGCTGGGGAGCTGTCACACAGACAGCTCTCCAGCGACCAACGATGCCGAGGTCCCTGGGTAACCAGGGTAAACATCGGGTAACTAAGCGCAGGACCGCGCTTAGTTACCCGATGTTTAGCCTGGTTACAAGTGTTAAACTAAAAAAAAAAAAACAGCACATACTTACATTCTGGTGTCCGTCAGGTCCCTTGCAGTCTGCTTCCCGCACTCAGTGACTGCCGGCCGTAAAGTGAAAGTGAAAGCACAGCCGCTGTGCTCTGCTTTCACTTTACGGCCGGCAGTCACAGTGCGGGAAGCAGACTGCAAGGGACCTGACGGACACCAGAATGTAAGTATGTGCTGTTTGTTTTTTTTTAGTTTAACGCTTGTAACCAGGGTAAACATCGGGTAACTAAGCGCGGTCCTGCGCTTAGTTACCCGATGTTTACCCTGGTTACAAGCGAACGCATCGCTGGATCGCATCGCTAGATCGCTAGATCGGTGTCACACACACCGATCTAGCGATGACAGCGGGAGATCCAGCGATGAAAGAAAGTTCCATACGATCTGCTACGACGTACGATTCTCAGCAGGATCCCTGATCGCTGCTGCGTGTCAGACACAGCGATATCGTAACGATATCGCTGGAACGTCACGAATCGTACCGTCGTAGCGATCGAAATGTTATAGTGTGACGGTACCCTTAGACCTTAATTTGTCTGTTAGGGTTATGGCTTGTTCACTTTCATCATTGGAAAAGGTCAGGTGATGAAAATTTCCCAGCTTTAAAAAAACCCAGCCTCCTCTAACTTGTGCCGAAAAACAGCAGCCTTGGGTTCTTCTAAACAGCTGCACTCTGAAAATGAAAACAGTGAAGGCCCACAAAGCAGGAGAACACTATAAGAAGATAGCAAAGCATTATTAAGTTGCCCTTTCCTCATTTTCAAATATAACTAGAAATAGCAGGTAACAGGAACAGTGGAAGTCAAGATAAGGTCTGGTATACCAAACAAAATTTCAGTGTGATCTGCCCATAGGATTGCTAGAGAGGCAAATCAGAACCCCCGCTTGACTGCAAAAGACCTTCAAAAAGATATACCAGACTCTGGAGTTGTGGTACATTGCTCTACTCTTCAGAAGAGACAACTGCACAAATATGGCCTTTATGGAAGAATCATTACAAGAAAACCTTTCCTGCAATGAGCAACATAACCTCCTTGTCTTCCTCTTCCTCCACCTCCTCTACTATCATGAGATTCCCACAAGAAACAATCGGACAAAGAGCAACAATGAATTTCATCTAACTAGTTAATTATTAAAAAATTTACTCCTTTAAAGACAACAAAACGGCATTAAAAATGCGCAAAGACTGCACCTAATGTGAACAGAATCTACATATTATGTTGATAAAAAAAAGCACATAATGTGAACAGAATGATGTGTTTCACATGTGGCACAAATAAGTCTATGTTTTTATTTATGCTATATTGGAGAATACTTTTAGTAACTAGATGGAGTGTAGATTCCTTTCAACATATGATGTCATAGTTGAGCTTCATAGTTTGTCTCCACATTCTTTCACGGACCTCTTCAAAGGAGAGAATGTATCCATCTTCAGCCATACCACCGACAATGAATAGAGTGGTGATGTGCACCATTCAGAACATCACTGCAGAGCACCACTCTCTGAATCGGTTGGCATAACAGTGGTGAGACACTCAAAGATTTATGAGATTTTGTAGATTCCTCCATTTAATTTTTACTGTAGTGTTTTCTGGAACGAGAGATTATATGTTTTGTCTTCAGTGTTCCAATTACTTGTCTAACATCAGATTGTAGAGCTTTTCTAAGAGAGTTCAAGAGCTGATAAATTGGTTGGATTCCTAAGTGATACAATTTGTCAATGTCAAATAATTTTGTCATCACTGAAATGCAACTTTAAATCTCTTGAAACTGTCATTCCTGCAGATCTGAGCTGACAAGAGAGCAGGCACGATCACTGTGTACACTGCAGTGCACAGATAGAGCAAAGATTTTCCTTGCCCCTGAAATGAGTGTCATTGATGATGCTTCATTTCAGGGAGGGGGCAGAGGTTTTGGCAGTGACCTCAGCCTCTGCCCCCTGCACTGATGACGGTTCATTTGAATATCCCAGGATGCACTCAAATGAAACGTCTTTAGAAATGAAGAAAAAAAAATAGATTAGCTGTTAGTGTAGTTATGGAATTGTAGGTTTTTTAAAAGCTACTATATTAGAAAATAGCTTAGATTATAGCGTCAAATAGATAAGGATTTAGTTACTATTTACTTTTGCCTTCGGACATTCCCTTTAAATTTCCTGAAATATTTTTTTTTATCCCCAACAATTTTGTAGGGTATTTTGGTTCTTCATGAAAAACAGGAAAGAATAACTACAAAATGTGGTTTTGTTTGTATCAGTTTGGCTTAAATGGCAAAGAGAAACTGATAACATCTGTCCTCAAAGTTCCAAGCCATGTCCTTCCCATATACCCTGAAGTGCTCAGCTTTGAGAAACAGTACACGAAACTCCTGGATGCCACAGCAGCAGGAGCATACCACAAATAGTGGTAGACCACAGCAGGGCTAGCATGATCATCGGGCACTTCTGGCAAGTGCCAGAAGGGCTGGAGCCTGCAGTGGGCCGCATTGTCAGCTACGTTGTTAACAGTGTCGGTGACATCAGGACCCCCACACTGTGCTAAAAGCCTGTATACCTGCCTTTTCATATTCTTTTGCCCCACTTCCATCTTATCTACATCTGCCTCTTCTCAGTGTGTGTTCTTTAAGTGCCTCACTTCGGCCTCTCCCCCACTTCCGTCCTGCATGGTGTACTCTCTCTGACACACTTCTGGTCTAATGCAATCACTTCATGACTTCATCTTCTCTTTCAGGAGCGGTTTATTCAAACCAGGCTTGCTTACACCTGCATCTTCAGCAGCAGATGGACGTCTGTCTCCCCTGCTTGGTGAGTGCTTGTGACACTTCCTCCACGTGCTCATTTACCAGTTATTTGTCATGTAGACACTTTTTTCAGATTATTTCTATTCATTGCATTGCAGTCCTCATTTCTCCTCACTCCTAGTTCCCGCATGTCTGTCTTCAATTTCAATCATAATAGTTTGCTGCATTACATATTTTAGCCTGTGCTCGCCATTTTATTGCTGGCTTTTCTTCTCTTTTTTTCATCCTTACCTTTATTTACCCTTCCTGTTATATAATTATTATTTATTTTATCACCCCCTTTTTTCCTCACTTTCTATATCTAGTCCCTTCCCCTGACTTTCTCACCGACTTTAATCCTTATGCACCTTCTAAATTACTCTTTTCTTCACCTTTACTGCTATTCCATGTTCATTTAGTCCTTATCTGATTTGTTTCCACCTCCAGGACATATTCCCATTTTTTTTTCCATTTTATTTTCCTTGTCTTCTATTTTTTCTACATTTTTTACTTATTGTATTTTTCTATGACTTATTTCCATGTATTTACTGATATATAACTATTATTAACACTAGGACTACTGGTATAGTCATTTTGACTACTTGCACTTCAGTAGTTCTAGTCGGGGTCACGAGTCCAGTAGTCCTAGTGTTAATTTGCATTCTTATTGATACCCCTCATGCGTTTATAAATAGTGATGAGCGAATATACTCGTTACTCGAGATTTCCCAAGCATGCTCGGGGGTCCTCCAAGTATTTTTTAGTACTCGGAAATTTAGTTTTTATTGCCGCAGCTGAATGATTTACATCTGATAACCAGCTTGATTACATGTGGGGATTCCCTAGCAACCAGGCAACCCCCACATGTACTTATGCTGGCTAACAGATGTAAGTCATTCAGCTGTGGCAATAAAAACTAAATTTGCAAGCACTAAATAATACTCGGAGGACACCCGAGCATGCTCGAGAAATCTCGAGTAACGAGTATATTCGCTCATCACTATTTATAAACTTTTGCATTCGCAGTATGTATTATTTACGTTTTTACTTTTAATGTTTTTATTCTATAATTTTTTTCACAATCTGCATGTATCCTGTTTTTTTCATGTGTGTGTGTGTATATATGTGTATTTTGTAGGCTGTGAGCGAGGTCTGAGGACCGAAAAGTTGGCCAAAAATCTTGTGCAGGCATGTTTTTGCTGCAGCCTTAAAATTACGTATTTTTCATTATAATATTTCTGTGCTATGGTATTTCATTCCATATCAAGTTTATTCTACCACTGAGCAAGAAATCTATTGATCGTCTGAGTGCCCACCACATCTCTACTCTCTCCATACTGGTAGCCATGGCCAGGCTTAGCTATGTGCGATCGTACTGGGTGCTGATCGGCAGACTTCAGTGGGGGCGACGTCCCCTCCCTCTGGGCTCCTGAACACTCTCCTGTCAGATCACAGTTACAGCCAGAGAGAAAGGCCTGCATGGCACTGAGGAGGTGGAATGGTGCCATGTCCTCCATCTCTCTCCCATCTCATCATCTGGCTGTTCAGCAGTAACCCTGCAGAGGAGACAGGTGACGTGACTGCAGCCAGTGATGATTGGCCAAACGTTGACCAATAAGGGCCAGATCTCCTTTCTTCTGTAGCCCTGGAACTCAGCTGTTTATCGTACTCACATGAGGAGCAGCCTCATTTCGTAACTTGTGCTGCACCTGATATTACCGGTGGGGGGATAGGGGCAGCTAAGCATCGGGTACTTCTATCTGAGTGTGTTTATATCTAATGTATACCCTGTGTATACTCATGACATCAGTGTACAGTATATGTGTGCTAGGTGCGGTACATGTCTAGTGTGTGAGTGCCATCTGTTCAGTGTGAGGGCTCTGTACGGCATACAGTATGTCCAGTGCCAGTGTGCGGTATACAGCCAGTGTGTGGTGGGGATGTGGGAAGGACGATCATACTCTATAGAGGACTGTTGGGAGAACCATCATACTATATGGGGGGCAGTGGGGGTGATCATCATACTGTATAGGGGGCTGTTTTGGGGCTTGTCATACTATATAGGGGACTTTGGGGTGGACCATTATACTATATGGGGGCTGGGGTATCATCAAAGTGTTTGAGGGGGTTGTGGGGACCATCAAACTGTGTGGGGTTTCTGTGTTTAGCTGTATTTTCTTAATTTTTTTTATTATAAGGAGGTAAAGGATAACTATTATAAAGGGTCAAGTGAGTTTATTATTAAAGGGAACCTGTCACCCCCGTTTTTTCAGATTGAGATATAAACACTGTTAAATAGGGCCTGTGCTGTGCGTTACTATAGTGTATGTAGTGTACCCTGATTCCCCACCTATGCTGAGAAATACATTACCAAAGTCGCCGTTTTCGCCTGTCAATCAGGCTGGTCAGGTCGGGTGGGCGTGGTGACATCGCTCTTTTCTTCCCCAGCTTTCCGTTGGTGGCTTGGTGGTGTGCGCATGTCGCAGTGACGAATCCACTGCGCGCACGTGAAGCAAAAGCGCGCGTTCTGCGCTATTGCCCCTGTCATCGGTGGGGGCGGCCATCTTCCTGGGGCCGCGCGTGCGCAGATGGAGTGCTCTGCTGCATGGGGCTTCAGGAAAATGGCCGCGGGATGCCGCGCGTGCGCATTAGAGATCGCGGTGGCCATTTTCCCAAAGCCGAGTTTGCATCTCGGCTTTGGGAAAATGGCCGCCGCGATCTCTAACGCGCACGCGCGGCATCCCGCGGCCATTTTCCTGAAGCCCCGTGCAGCAGAGCACTCCATCTGCGCACGCGCGGCACCAGGAAGATGGCCGCCCCCACCGATGACAGGGGCAATAGCGCAGAACGCGCGCTTTTGCTTCACGTGCACGCAGTGGATTCGTCACTGCGACATGCGCACACCACTACGCCACCAACGGAAAGCTGGGGAAGAAAAGAGCGATGTCACCACGCCCACCCTACCTGACCAGCCTGATTGACAGGCGAAAACGGCGACTTTGGTAATGTATTTCTCAGCATAGGTGGGGAATCGGGGTACACTACATACACTATATTAACGCACAGCGCAGGCCCTATTTAACAGTATTTATATCTCAATCTGAAAAAACGGGGTGACAGGTTCCCTTTAAAGGAGGCACAAAGGGAATTATAAGGCAGCACAAATGGATATTATTACAGTATGGTGCTGTATAGCTGTAAGGAGGCACATCAAAGACTTATCATAATAAGGCACAGGGAGATATTATTTTTATAGGGTGCTTTATAACTGTAAGGAGGCATGGGGGTGCATTATTCATATGAGGAAGTACAGAGGAAACATAACTGTGTAGGGGCACTCAGAGGGCTCTGTTATTCTGTGGGGTACAATAGGAGGGTAGTATAGGGCAAAGAAGGGTCATTATTACTCTCTGGGGCAGTGATAATAGCATCGTATGGTTGTGTAGAGGTGGTAGAATTTGACGAGTGTCCTGGAAAGGTAGTAAAGTAAAGAGATCAGTGTGCTACATTTTACAGGGACATGCTATGGATGGAAGAAGAGGTCATGGTTGTCTGGGCCGAATGCAAAAGAAAAGGGAAAATGAATGACAACAATCAGCAAAAACTTCACTAGTGAAAACCTGTACATTATAGACATATGTGGTCTGATAGCACTGGTGTAGACAAAGCATTACCATTATATGGTCACTGTATGGTGGGGGTATCAGTCCTAGTACAGTGGTTTTGTTAAAGGGATGATCCAGGCTTGAAGTTAGTCTCCAGTCACTCTGTGTGACTGCAGACTTCTGAATCCTCACATTGTGTGCATTGCATGCTGTGAGGATTCTCCGGTGACTGCGCTGGGAGTAGGCAATTAAGTGATTTGCATTCATGCGATCATCTGCTGACTAGATGTGTCTAGCTTTGCTCAAAACAAGTGAATTTAGCAAAGCCAAATATGTTGGAATGTGGCCAGAGGGGTGAATATCGCATACTTGCGGTCACATGACGGCTACTCTGAATGCGATAAATTGTGACAGTGAGCACTGTGAGGATTCAGAAGTCACATAGACTTTAACCTCAAGCCTGGACAACCCCTTTGACGTTCAGTATAGTGGTATTAGCAATAATAATATGCTGGTAACATTTGGTTACGGTTTGTTGGCATTTGTCTGTTATATTGCAATATTATTATTGCGTTATTATTATTATTATTCAATCATATATAGCTGTTTTTTGGTATTATGAAAGTAGTAAATATTGATTTCCTCTGGGCAAGGTAATATTAGTAATAGATATCCCCATCTGGTGCTATGGGGCGAGAACAGCATGTGTCTGTGTACTTTCAAATGCCAGAACCTAATTTGAGTCCCAGTCCGTCCCTGGACCACAGGGCTGCCATGGGGCCTGCGAAACAGGGAACGTGAAATTGATGCTTTCTCTGGGCCTAAAACGCTTGATGTCATACTTTCAATGGTATCTGAATCCTGGATGCAGGCATAATTGAAAGCAATGATGAAACAAGGAGCTGTCAGCTGCCTGTTCCATCAATGTCTTTTGACGTCTGAAATCTGTTATCTCAGTGCAACTGAAATGCATCATGCTTGCCTGTAAACCAGCGTATCCTGCTTTCCTGGTCCATGTTAATCCACTTGTTGTCCATCAGCACTCTCTGCTACATATGTACCTCTTGCATGGGTTGCCCATTCAGGGCTATGGCTTAGAGATTCTAGCCGGTAGGGAAGCTCATAACATTGGTAACAGATAAAATAAATGTTGCTATTGCACATCTGATAATCTAATGAGAATTTTTCAATAAATACAATATTATGCAGACAGGCAGACTGCCGTGTAATCACTTCCAAGACTTCTTGTTCTTTTTTACTTTAAAGACAGCTCTGAATGACATTGGATGTATGCTTGGGGTCATTGATAATAGAAAAAACTCCGGCATACAGAAATGAGACGGGTGATATTTATTATTCTTCAACAAGAAATTCCCAATGATAGGACTCCAATTGTCCAAAGTAATGTTTTCCAAAATAATTTTTCACAAATATGAAATTCTTCTTACAGACATAAGATTCATTGAATCTCATTTCTGTAAGAAGAATTTCATATTTGTGAAAAATTCTTTTGGAAAACATTACTTTGGACAATTGGAGTCGTATCATTGGGAATTTCTTGTTGAAGAATAATAAATATCACCCGTCTCATTTCTGTGTGCCGGAGGTTTTTCTATTATCTTGGACTATTTTTTCTCCTGAGCACCTTCATTAAAGCAGTGATCACCCCTTAATCTATAGTCTGTTTGGGGTCATTGTCCAGATGAATAATAAATTTAGAGCCAATCAGAGGCCTTTATGATGGTACTGCATGATGGATAAGTATTTGTCTGTACTTCTTAACATTGAAGACACTATTAATTTTGACCAAATTCTCAGATGAATGCTCTCCAAAATTACAAGGAACTACCACCATGCCTCACTGTTGCTTGCTTATACTCATTACTGTACTTGTCTCTAATTCTTCAGTGAACAAACTGCCCTCTGTTTTAGCCAAATATTTAATTTTTTTCTCCACAGCATTTTTATGCATATTTGCACTGCTTGGTTTTGCTTGCATGTCAAAGGTATACCTTTGGCTGCAATTCTTCCATGAAGACCACTTCTGAACAGATGTTTATGAACATTAGAAGATGGTTGTAGCTGGGTCCCACTGGTTTCTACCACTTCTGAGGTGATGTCTCTGGTCATCCTCCAATTTTAATTTTCTTCCATAACCTCACCTTTGTAGCAGAGTTTGGATATTCCTCATCAAGTTTTGTGTCTCATACACAACTGTTTCTGTTCCAGTTACTGCTTTCAGCCCATATATGAAAATGTTGATCACTATCACCTGTATGGTATAAATGGTGCATATATAACTGACTATTATTCTCCAAAATCCCTGACTTTGTTTAAGCATACCTAAAAGACTTCTTGATTCTGCTTTGAAGGGAAAGGTCACAATGAATTGATTTAGATTTCTCTTTTGATCTTTCAGTTTGCATTTTATTTGATAAAAAATAAACTGTTAACACTTCTATTTTTTTTTAAATATTCTTACTTTGCAGCAATTGCTCCCCCCTGCCTAAAACCTTTGCACCATACTGTAATTTCAAGCGTTAATTTGGAGGTTAAACATAGATGAGAACCTGAAAAGAACTAAAATAATTCACAACAAAATGAAGCATTATTGCAGCTATCACTTGTAAATGGAATTATCCTTTAAGCTGATAGAAGTAAATGAATAACAAGGAAAAAAGTAACCACAAAATAAGTTATTTAATGTTATGCCATCATCTGAGACTGTTTTAAAGCACGTTTTTAACATGATAAATATTTGAACACATAAATAATTGGGATTTTCAATGTTGAAATTCACATATTTTATCATTTTCGACTATATGTTTGTTATAGGATTATCTATTTTCTCCTGAAAGATTTAATCAGATTTTAATATTTGTTGACTTGTCAAATAATGACAGTGAGGAAAAATTAAATAGATGACAGATAAGTAATCTTGAAGAAGGAATTGCAAATTTACCAGTGCAAACTTCAGCTTCATAGATTGATAGCAAATGTGATTTGATGAAAAGTAAATGTTAATGTGATTCAGGCAAATGACAAATATCTCCTCATAATATAACAAAAGAAATGTTTTATTATCAGGCATGAAAACATTTTTTATTGAATATTAATCAAGCATGATCTGTGTACACTCCGTAACTGACAGCAGAAGTAACGAGCTGGATTTTTAAAGTAGGAAAAACAAAATTACATTTTTAATACCTGTCTTATATGTATTCATTTTTCTAGCTATATATTGTTGTACCTGTATACAGCAGGGTTTAACAATCCTTTTTTTGTGGGTGACACTTGCAGCCATTGCAACTGAGACTTGAGAACATTATGTGACGCCCAAGAGACCGGGATACCCAGCACCGGACCAATGGGGTCTGTCTCTTGAGGGGGATGTCACGGGTGGCTTGACCCGGTGCTGTGGCCTCAGGCAATGCACAGTGTAAGGGGTATCGTGAGGGGACAGGCACTTACTTGATCAGCAGCAGGTTCTCCCAGCGGCGATGATCCCGATCCTGGATAGATGGCTATTGTCCAAATGAAAGACTGAGGCACTGAAACGTTTAACCAGTTTACTTCAACATAAAGGGACTTACAACCAGTCCTGTCACCGGAGTCTGTATGGGAACTCTGAGTTACTTTGACCCTGCCGGGGTCTTCGCCTCTTATTGTGCGCAATTTCTGTGTGGCCCTGCTGCTGTATGTGAACTGGCTGCCGGCCCAATCTGTCCCCTCCGGGTCCTGGTTCGACGGGCAACCCGAGTCCTTTTATCGGCTTACCCCCTCCGGGAGTACCGCTGAACTCTGTGTCTGTTGCTGCGTCCGGCCCTAGTGAAGCTGATATCACCTCACGTTTTTCCGGTTGCTGTATTATATATAATGAATACAGCCACGGATCCGGTATCCGTCTTTGCGCCTGTTCTGGGTAGTGATTAATGCTACCCGGTTCTCACAATGTCCCTTTTCTCTGTCCCTCTTCTCCTCAGGCCGGTGATTTGGGCCTGGAAACAGTCACAGGACTGTTAGAAATTCAGCTGTATGACCTCTCACTATCAGCTCCTTAGCCCAACTGCCATTTCTTCTCTCAGACCAGAATGGATTAAGGGGAGTCTCTGGAGCTCCCCCTTCTGGCCGGAGGTGGTAGTGCAGTTTTGCTATTTTAGTATTTGTGTCTAGTGTCAGTAACTATTTTTGTGGCAAATACCCCTAGGGGTGCCACATTCCCCCTTAGTTAAGAACAGTACTCCGGGACTGTGGGACGATAACATTTTGAAATAACAATTAATATGTACAGAGTCTTAAAAATGAAAAGTTACAAAAACCACTCAAGGAAACAAAAATAGAGTTCTGTAAAAAGTCACTTCAAATAGCGTCCATTAATACAGTTCTACCCTTGAAGGTACTCAATATAAAGTCTAAAGAAAGTTCAAAAAGAGCAAAAAGCAACGTTCAAAAAGCAGTCTTTCCGGAGCTTTGATTTAGTGCCTCCGGGCTGATAACAAGTTCAAGAATATGCAAGAAGTTCATACAGACAAGTCTCTGTAGGTACTGGGCTTAAACGTTGCAGACTGATAACAATGACTCTACTACATTTTCTGTTTAACTATATACGGCATAACATATATACAATTCACATTATGAGCTTTATAGTTGGTAATCTGCATACCTGGCCGGTAATTGATCCTGGGTTCTACGCTGTGATCTACGTAATAGCGGTATCTCTTCATGTGGAGTACTACTGTCTACTGCGGATGTAGTATCTGCCCGCTCTGCTAAAGATAATTCCATAAC
Source organism: Ranitomeya imitator (assembly GCF_032444005.1). Lineage (NCBI taxonomy): Eukaryota > Metazoa > Chordata > Amphibia > Anura > Dendrobatidae > Ranitomeya > Ranitomeya imitator. The sequence goes on along the minus strand of NC_091282.1, from coordinate 1,075,864,865 downwards.
TATGGAGTTGGCAAGTCCACTGTGAATGGGATTACTCTTTTCAGGAATCTGTTCTTCCTGGCCTGGAACCTCCTGTAGTACGGGGTCAGCCTCTTCCTGTCTTGGGACTTCTGGTATTGGGTTCGGTGTTGGATAAAAGGCCACCATGGGAACCACTACTGCACCATGGTATGTTAGTAGGGTTTTGGGAAAGTCTCCTATACAGGTGTGATACACTTCCTCTTCTTTTTCCTTTACTGGTTGAACCTGTATGGGTTGAATAACTTCTGGTTCTGGCTGGACAACGTCTGGCTCTTTCAATGCTTCCGGACATAATTTAAGATTGTCTCTTGACACTAGTACAGATGTTAAGCCTCCGTTTTTGCTAATGAGACACATTTTAGGATTATCCACTCTTGTTGGTAAAACTGTGTAGGGTACGGCTTCCCACTGATTGTCCAGTTTATTGGTTCTACGATTTCTCTTGAGCACTTGGTCACCCGGTCTTAATGGGGTCGCTAGAGCATTCTGGTTGAAAGTTCGCTCTTGTCTTTCTCTAGTTTGCTGAAGGCTTCTTTCCACACTCTCTTGCACTTGGCGATACTGCTTTTGCCGTATGATATCCCAATTGGAGTCTTGAACTTCTGCGTCTGGTTTCAGAATTCCCATTTCTAGATCGATTGGTAATTGGCCGGGTCTTGCACGCATAAGATAAGCTGGGGTGCAGTTGGTGGAGCTCACCGGGACATGATTATACAGATCCACCAAGTCAGGCAATTTCTCTGGCCATTGATTCCTTTCTGTCTCAGGTAAAGTCTGTAGTAGGTCTATTACAATATGGTTCATCTTCTCGCATAAGCCGTTTGTTTGTGGATGATAGGCCGTCGTCCTGATCTTTTTGCAACCATACATATTACAGAATTCTATGAAGATCTCTGATTCAAAGGCTGTACCTTGGTCGGTGAGAACCTGTTCCGGATATCCATGGGGTCTACAAAAGTACGTTTGGAACGCTTTGGCTGCTGTTTTTGCTGTCAGATCTTTTACGGGTACTACTACCAAGAAGCGTGAATAATGGTCCACGATGGTCAAGGCATAGACATAGCCGGACCGGCTTGGTATTAACTTCACGTGGTCTATGGCTACAAGTTCAAGTGGTTGTTTGGTGATTATGGGCTGCAGTGGTGCTCTTTGGTTCTTTTGATCGTTTCTTCTGAGGTTGCATGGGCCACAATTTCTGCACCACTGTTCGATTGATTTTCTCATCCCGACCCAATAAAATCTTTCTCTTAGAAGTACTTCTAACTTTTTCCAACCAAAGTGACCAGCACCATTATGGTAAGCTTCGAGGACCATCTTGACATCTTGTTTAGGCACGATAATCTGCCAAACCAATTCATGTGTTTTCGGATTGGTGTACCTTCTACAGAGCTTCCCTTGATACAGGAACATTTTGCCTCTCTCTTTCCAGAGTTGATGCGTCTCTTCTGGGGCATCCTCATCGGGATATGCACTTTGCTCAGTTAACAGTTCCTTCACCAACTTCACAGCCGGATTGCTGTCTTGGGTGTCAGCCCATCTATGGTGTGCTAACAGATTAAAATTCACCTCTTGTTGTTTCTGATAGGTACTTGACTGATGATGTTTTGCCTTGGGATGATGGAAGGCTGGTAGTTCAATTTCTTCAAGCTCCCCCGTTTCTTCTTCTACTTCTCTCAAGTGTGGCATCCGGGATAGGGCATCGGCATTTCCATTCTTGCGACCTGCTCGATACTTGATCTTGAAGTTATAATTAGATAACCGGGCTATCCATCGCTGTTCTAACGCACCTAATTTGGCTGTATCCAGGTGGGTCAACGGATTGTTGTCAGTATAGACAATAAATTCTGCAGCGGCCAGATAGTGTTTGAAACGTTCCGTCACAGCCCAAACTACTGCCAGCAGTTCCAATTTGAAGGAGCTATAATTTTCTGGATTTCTTTCAGTAGGCCGGAGCTTTCTACTTGCAAAGGCGATGACTTTCTCCCGACCTTCTTGCTTTTGTGACAGCACCACTCCTAGTCCCACATTACTGGCATCGGTGTAGAGGATGAAAGGTTGATGGTAATCTGGGTATGCCAGAACCTCTTCTCCGGTTAGTGCCTTCTTTAGTTGTTCAAAGGAGTCTTCCCTTTCGTCGTTGCACTGGAAAGGAGGGTTTCGGTTTGAAGGTTTCTTCGTCTGCCCTACTAAGGCGTCTTGCAAGGGTGCTGCCAACTTGGTAAATCCTTTTATAAATCTGCGATAGTAACCCACCAATCCCAGGAATTGCCTCACTTCTTTTGCGCTGGTAGGTCTCGGCCAATCCCTTATGGCGGTTATTTTCTCGGGATCCGGTGCTACTCCCTCCGAACTCACGATGTGTCCCAGGTACTGTACCTTTGGCTTGAGAAGGTGACATTTGGATGGCTTGATTTTCATGCCATACCTGGATAAGGCTTCGAACACTTCTGCCAAGTCTTTTAAGTGTTGTTCGTAAGTCTTTGAGTAGACGATCACATCATCTAGGTACAGGAGGACGGTCTCGAAGTTCTTGTGTCCGAGGCAGCATTCCATCAGCCGCTGGAAGGTACCGGATGCATTGCAGAGTCCAAACGGCATGCGATTAAATTCACTTAGACCCATTGGTGTGGTGAATGCCGTCTTTTCCTTATCTCTCTCAGCCACAGGGACTTGCCAATACCCGCTTGTTAAGTCTAAGGTGGAAAAATAATTAGCAGATTTCAAAGCAGTCAAGGACTCTTCTATCCTAGGCAAAGGGTAGGCATCTTTATGGGTGATGTTATTAATCTGCCGGTAGTCTACGCACATTCTCATAGTTCCATCTTTTTTTTTGACAATCACTGGAGGGGCCGCCCAGGGGCTGCAGCTGTCTCTTATTACCCCGGCCTGTTTCATTTCCCTCAGCATATCTTTTGCACATTGATAGTGAGCGGGCGGTATGGGTCTATATCTTTCTTTTATTGGGGGATGGTCACCTGTGGGGATTGTGTGTTCTACCCCTTCTATCCGTCCGAAGTCCAATGGGTGTTTACTGAAGACTTGTTCATATTCCGTCACTAGCCTATACACCCCTTGTTTTTGATGGGTAGGTGTTGAATTTATGCCCACGTGTAGCTGTTGGCACCAATCCTCCATTTCTCCATCTGAGCCATTGCCTTCCACCTGACAGGTTGGTTCTAAGGGCTCAATGGTTGTGATGGCATTGTTGTCAACAGTATATAGCTTTGCCATTGTAGCATACCTTGGCAAAGTGACCTCTTCCTCTCCACAGTTCAAAAGTCGTACCGGCACTCGTCCCCGGTGTACCTCGACTATCCCTCGTGCTGTGAGTATAGTGGGCCTGCTGTCGGTGTACACTGGTTCTAGTAAGGCTTGATAATCTCGTCCCTTAGTACCAATGGCTGCTCTACACCATACCAGCATTTCTGTTTTTGGTGGGATTACAATAGACGTTGAATCACTTACCCTCACACTGCCGATTTCTCCACCTGCAACTTCTACCTGTTGCCTTAACATCAATACTTTTATTTCCCTCCGGAGAACTCTCTGCTGGCAGGATTGGGCAGTTTCAGCAATTTGCTGTAAGACAGAAATGACTTCGGAAAAGCAGTTCTCTAACACATTCATTCCTATCAATACAGTTGGTTCACAGTTCCGCCGGTCAACATCAACAACAATTATACCCTGTTTCTTCAATTCTAATTTACCAATCTTTATGGTCATCTCCCTGAATCCTAGTTTCGGTACCAACTTACCATTACTGGCCCATATATCTAGTTCAACATCAGAGGGCCCTTTATCAATATCTGCATCAGCCCAGTACCTCTTATAAAGGATATACGGTATAGATGAAATCTTGGAACCTGTGTCCAGCAAAGCGTTGAGGGGCATTCCGTCCAGCACGATAGGGATAATGGGTCGTCCTCCGATGTACCTGTCGTGCCAGGGTGTTGGGCCTTGAAAGTTCATTCCTGCGAAGCGGCCCGCATTCCCAGGGGATTCCCGTTTAAATCACAATCTTGTGCAAAGTGGCCTGGCTGCTGGCAACTGCGGCAAATGGGCTGTCCATCCGGTTGGTAGCGGTCGCGGGGTCGTCCTCTCCATGTCGGATATCTCCCGGGTCTCATCCATGGAACACCTTCTCTACGGTTTGACAACTCCATCTTGGGTCCTCTCATCTCCTGCATGGTTTTAGCCATTGAAGCAACAACATCAGTTAAAGAGTCAAGCTTTTGTTGAAGAGCCTCATTAGTACTGGGCCCCAGGGGCTTAGCAATGGCCCCGGACATAGCTGATGTCACTGGTACTACATGTTGTTGAGGAGCCTCTGCCATGAGTTGCGCAGGCTCCTGATCCCGAGGTGCCTCTGCCAGCTGGAGACGTATAACGCTCTCCTTTAATTGGGCAAATGTCAATTCAGGGTACTTAAAAACAAGCATGCTCACATGCCCCCGGTGAGAAGGGGTGTAGAGTCCCTCAATAAATTGATCTCTTAGCAGTTTATCCGTTCCGGTGTTAAAAATGAGTTCAGCCAGTGTAAGTGATTTAAGGGCTTCCTGCAGGTTTAAGGCAAAGTCTCTCACGCCCTCATTAACTTTTTGTTTGCAATTAAAGAATCGTACTTTAGCTTTGCTGCTGGCAGTGGTTTCAAATGTAGCTTTTAATCCAGCAAATATGCGTTCAACAGTGCCTTTTAGATGAGCTGCCCATGCTGTGACTTCTCGCTTAGCATGGCCACTTAACTGCATCATCAGGAGACTAACACGCTGAACTTCACCCACAGGGAACATGTCAAAATGGGCCAGCATCTTTTCTCTGAAATCGTCAAGGGTATTAGGCTCACCTTCATACATTGGAAGCCATGGGCCACCCGGGGTATATGGCATCAGCACCGGCATGATGGGCGCCACTCCTTGCACCGCTGCGCTACCGGACTCTCTATCGACACTCTGTCTTTCAGCTGCATTAGCGTCGCCGGGTGCTGCGGCGTCTCCGTGCTGCGACATACTGTGCCCCCTTAGTTAATCCGGACCCTTCCGGTCCTCCGCTTCCGTTGGGATAGTGTAGATTTGTTCCGCTGTGCAGCAGGATCGATTTTCCCCTTGCTCTGATGTCAGAGTGCTCAGCTTGGTGCCGCCCACAATGACACGCCCCCTGCTGCTCCCACCCACCGCGCTCTGTAATGGCGGATTCTGAAGTTTTTCAGTTAGACTGGGGCTCAGGTGATGGCGTAGCTCAATTAACAGTCTCGTGCCTAACGGTTATGAAGTGATTACCTCAGGGGATGGCGGCCATCTTTACTCCATTATAACCAATGGGGAAAAGTCACTTTCAATAGTTTTCAATGGGGAATGGATTTTTCTTTAATAAAGTCAATTTTCAAGATTTTTCATCCAAGTTTTCACAGTTTTGGGCTCCAATCACGGCACACAATACCTGGTATACGGGCTGGCTAGATTCTGTTCGTGACGCCAATTGTGACGCCCAAGAGACCGGGATACCCAGCACCGGACCAATGGGGTCTGTCTCTTGAGGGGGATGTCACGGGTGGCTTGACCCGATGCTGTGGCCTCAGGCAATGCACAGTGTAAGGGGTATCGTGAGGGGACAGGCACTTACTTGATCAGCAGCAGGTTCTCCCAGCGGCGATGATCCCGATCCTGGATAGATGGCTATTGTCCAAATGAAAGACTGAGGCACTGAAACGTTTAACCAGTTTACTTCAACATAAAGGGACTTACAACCAGTCCTGTCACCGGAGTCTGTATGGGAACTCTGAGTTACTTTGACCCTGCCGGGGTCTTCGCCTCTTATTGTGCGCAATTTCTGTGTGGCCCTGCTGCTGTATGTGAACTGGCTGCCGGCCCAATCTGTCCCCTCCTGGTCCTGGTTCGACGGGCAACCCGAGTCCTTTTATCGGCTTACCCGCTCCGGGAGTACCGCTGAACTCTGTGTCTGTTGCTGCGTCCGGCCCTAGTGAAGCTGATATCACCTCACGTTTTTCCGGTTGCTGTATTATATATAATGAATACAGCCACGGATCCGGTATCCGTCTTTACGCCTGTTCTGGGTAGTGATTAATGCTACCCGGTTCTCACAATGTCCCTTTTCTCTGTCCCTCTTCTCCTCAGGCCGGTGATTTGGGCCTGGAAACAGTCACAGGACTGTTAGAAATTCAGCTGTATGACCTCTCACTATCAGCTCCTTAGCCCAACTGCCATTTCTTCTCTCAGACCAGAATGGATTAAGGGGAGTCTCTGGAGCTCCCCCTTCTGGCCGGTGGTGGTAGTGCAGTTTTGCTATTTTAGTATTTGTGTCTAGTGTCAGTAACTATTTTTGTGGCAAATACCCCTAGGGGTGCCACATTTATAAATGACACAAGTTAAGCAGCATTTTGCTGACCTTTAGAGCTACACTGTAATAGATACTGTGGAGACACAATGGCTGGCACAGTTGGGGCGTCCATTTTGATGGGAAGAAGTTAACATTATATAATGTGCTATGGAAATTAAGCACAAGATGCAGCAGCTGAAAAATATTTTTAGGAGTAATTTACTCATGCTATAAATTTCTAAGTAGTCATCTCAGAGTTTTGTGACATGCAGCCATGTGCTTGTAGATGGTTATAAAGACTTTTGGAAGACTTCTTATTCCCTTTAATAATTTACATCGAGATGTTATCCCATATATAATCACTATGGCTGAACTATTACATCAATTCAGAAGCACTTCAATAGGACGAACAGATTGCCTTATTGGCTTTGTCTGAGGGTATAAGTGTGTGACACACAGTCATTTTGGATCTTGCTCTAGAAGGTCTTTGCGCTTGGCTTTGCAAGCACCTTCTTGATTTTCCTCTGTTATGGAAGTGATATCCTTCTCCCTTTAGGACCTAGCAGTGACCTCCACCTTCTGCTGCTTATTGCTGGATGTTTAAGTACCCTGAGTCCCTTCAGCAAGGCACTGGTGTTAGATCTATTTATCTTTGTCTATTGGAAGTGCTAGAAGTCGATTAGTTTATTCTTGGAGTCTCTTGGAGGATTGCTGTCGTGAGCTCTCTTGTGTCATCTCAACCTAAGTGTATTCCCTCATTTGTTTTCCTCCTTTGTCTTTAGCCGTAGTGGGGACTGACTAGCGTGCATCACTAGGGGCACTCAGGGATTAGGTTCCTGGTTGGCGACTTTTGCAAAACCTATTTAGGAATGTTAGGGCAGACAGGGTGTTGTCAGATTTGCCTAGGGGTTTAGGCTACCCCACCCTCTTTCCATTGTTGTGCACCTAGCTTCTCCCTCACCAAGTGTGACAATAAGTCAACAATGACTGGCCACATTCCGACTCCCTCAATCCACTTGCATTGAATAAAGCTGTGCATGTCTAGTCAGAATGTGGTGATGTGACTTCCTGCTCTTGACTCTGGAGAATTCTAATAGTGTGCATCATGTTCACTGTGAGGTTTCACAAGTCTGCAGTCACAAGGAGTGGCAGACTTTTGTGCCAAACTTGGACGGTTTTAATCCTTCTTTCTGTTTTAACGACTTCTGTTATTCTGATTACTAAAGTGTCTTTCAGTAAGACAAATATGACTCCTCTCCTGTGTTTGTTCTCCATGCTTAGTGTGGCACACAGACACACAATGCAAAGATTGAGTCAATTTATCCCCTTTTAATCTGGTTTCAGGTGTGATTCTTATATTGCCTGCATCGGTTACTTGCCACATGTGAGTTTGAACAACCATCACATGCTTGAAACATAGTGTTTGCGCACATTATTGGAAAGGTGCCAACAATTTTGCCCATTTTAGAGGTTTTGTGTGAAATTATGTATAATTTGCCTTTTTTGTTTGTTTTTTTGTGTTCCAATGCAAACAAAGGAAATAAACATGTGTATAACAAAACATGTGTAATTGTAATAATTTTCTGGGAGAAATACTTCATTTTATAGAACAATTTAAAAAGGGGTCAGTGCTTTTGACCATGACTGTATGTCCTTTAAATCAACAATAAAAGGAAAGACAGATCTTTAAAGCTCTAATTTATTATGTTAAACATTGTGTATCTTTTGGGAATCTATTAACATGAACAATGGAAACATATAAAAAGTCATTTTTATTTTCAAATTCAGTTGCTTCCCCTAAAACCTACATAGGATTTCCAGTGGTTAAGTACCGTATATACTCGAGTATAAGCCGAGATTTTCAGCCCAAATTTTTGGGCTGAAAGTGCCCCTCTCGGCTTATACTCGAGTCACGGTCGGCGGTGGGGTCGGCGGGTGAGGGGGTGAGGGCGCTGAGGCATACTTACCTAGTCCCAGCGATCCTGGCGCTGTCCCTGCCGTCCCGCGGTCTTCGGTGCTGCAGTTCTTCCTCTATCAGCGGTCACGTGGGACCGCTCATTAGAGAAATGAATAGGCGGCTCCACCTCCCATAGGGGTGGAGCCGCCTATTCATTTCTCTAATCAGCGGTAACGGTGACCACTGATAGAGGAAGAAGCTGCGGCACCGAAGACAGCTGTCCGGGAGAAGGAGCCGGACGCCGGGACCAGGTAAGTATGTAATATTCACCTGTCCCCGTTCCAGCCGCCGGGCTCAGTCAGAGTGGGGATGCCATGAAGACGCCGGGAGCTGCAAGCAAGAGAGGTGAGTATGTGTTTTTTTTTTTTTACTGCAGCAGCAGCAGCAGCGACAATGGCAGAGCTTTCTATGGGGCAATATGAACGGTGCAGAGCACTATATGAGGCACAGCTATAGGGAAATATGAACGGTGCAAGAGCACTATATGGGGCAGAGCTTTCTATGGGGCAATATGAACGATGCAAGAGCACTATATGGGGCAGAGCTTTCTATGGGGCAATATGAACGGTGCAAGAGCACTATATGGGGCAGAGCTTTCTATGGGGCAATATGAACGTTGCAAGAGCACTATATGGGCAGAGCTTTCTATGGGGCAATATGAACGGTGCAAGAGCACTATATGGGGCAGAGCTTTCTATGGGGCAATATGAACGGTGCAAGAGCACTATATGGGGCAGAGCTTTCTATGGGGCAATATGAACGTTGCAAGAGCACTATATGGGCAGAGCTTTCTATGGGGCAATATGAACGGTGCAAGAGCACTATATGGGGCAGAGCTTTCTATGGGGCAATATGAACGGTGCAGAGCACTATATTGGGCAGAGCTTTCTATGGGGCAATATGAACGGTGCAAGAGCACTATATGGGGCAGAGCTATAGGGCAATAATGAACGGTGCAGAGCACTATATGGGGCACAGCTATAGGGCAATAATGAATGGTGCAGAGCACTATATGGGGCACAGCTATAGGGCAATAATGAACGGCGCAGAGCACTATATGGGGCACAGCTATAGGGCAATAATGAACAGTGCAGAGCACTATATGGGGCACAGCTATAGGGCAATAATGAATGGCGCAGAGCACTATATGGGGCACAGCTATAGGGCAATAATGAACGGCGCAGAGCACTATATGGGGCACAGCTATAGGGCAATAATGAACGGTGCAGAGCACTATATGGGGCAGAGCTATAGGGCAATAATGAACGGTGCAAGAGCACTATATGGGGCACAGCTATAGGGCAATAATGAACGGCGCAGAGCACTATATGGGGCACAGCTATAGGGCAATAATGAACGGTGCAGAGCACTATATGGGGCAGAGCTATAGGGCAATAATGAACGGTGCAGAGCACTATATGGGGCAGAGCTATAGGGCAATAATGAACGGTGCAAGAGCACTATATGGGGCAGAGCTATAGGGCAATAATGAACGGTGCAGAGCACTATATGGGGCACAGCTATAGGGCAATAATGAACGGTGCAGAGCACTATATGGGGCAGAGCTATAGGGCAATAATGAACGGCGCAGAGCACTATATGGCACAGCTATGGGGAAATAATGATCTATTTTTATTATTGAAATTCACCGGTAGCTGCTGCATTTCCACCCTAGGCTTATACTCGAGTCAATAAGTTTTCCCAGTTTTTTGTGGCAAAATTAGGGGGGTCGGCTTATACTCGGGTCAGCTTATACTCGAGTATATACGGTAATTAGATGGAAGTTTTACAGTATGCAGTATATAAGTCACAGCTTGTTCCCAGATCATTTAAAAAAAGAGTCTGACAGGGAAGAAAATTGATATAAAATGAATAAGCATTCTTGACAGGGAAACAAATGAAAATAAAATACATTTTGTCTTCTTATGCAACAATAAGCTACTAATGATATAATAGCAACCAAAGAATATTAAATATTGCATATCTCCTATCAAACCATCTGCCCACTCACCAGTGCAACACAACGTAATGCAAATAATGTAACCTTCTTTCTTGTTGAGTTTAAAATGACTTATTCCAAGTAAACATTGCAGCACCCCATATCTACTGCTGAAGATAGCAATCAGAACATGAAACCTGCTTTGTTCATAAGAAACAATAGATTGTTAGATGGAACAGCATAAATATGAATTCTTAAAATGTATCCAACAGGGAAATTCTTTAAATTCAAGTTTGATTAAAACCTAAATTCAGCTATGCAGGAAACAATTTTTTTTACAAATCTATGAACTCTTTTGCAATGTCTGAGGTTGACATAATTATCTCTTTACTGAACTTGAGTCCATTTTTTAATGATATAAGAAAGGAAAATCTGCAATCACCATTTGTTAACAATGTTACACACGTTATCCTAGTAACTTCAGGGATCTAATACTTTAGCATACTATAAAATGAAAAAGATATTTCAGATATTACCCTCCAAGAAAAGCGGAAGAATGCCTGAAACACACTTGATAGTATCAGTTAACCACTTCAGTACGAAGCGTGAAATCCCACGGAGATGTATTTTGTAATTTCCTGCTAGTTCCACAACCCCAAAGTCTGCTCTTAGTTTGAAAACAACAGTTTTTTTTTAAATGACCATGACATAGCATCTTAAATGGGATATCATTTCACATTTGTTATTTTTCATATCAATATTATAGCTTAGGTTATCTAGAAAGCAGTATGTTGATTATTAATGCTGCCAGAGGAAAATATTTTAAGTGTCCACCAATAAGAACTAGCAGCTTTTATGAAGGAAAAACAGAATCACAATAATTGACCTTAAGATAAGGATGACTTTCCTGAATGTCCTGGTCCTTCATCATTTGGTCAGAATATTGGCCATTTGTTTTTCCAAACAATTTTATTAACATTTTCAACCAAAACAAGACATAGAGAGAGTAAGGTTAACATAAATGCAATGGCATGAAACATTCATGAAGCATAAAAGTAAAAATAGAATAAAATAAAATAACAAAACAATAAATAAAGTAAATTCTTATGGAAATATTTCCAGCCAGCGAGACCATTTTTTCAAAAGGAAGTAACGCCAATTTTTGTTCATAGGATTTATGCAAAGCCAGTTTGTCAATAATTTCTTGTGAACAGGGTATTTTAGAAGATTTCTAAAAAAAAGCAATATCATTCTTAGAAACTAAAAGTAGATGTATAACAAGTTTCCTAAAAGGTGGAGTCAATTGATCTGCACTCAACGAAAGCAGGGCCAACTGAGGAGACAGAGAAAAATCCAAACGTTTTAATATAATAGAAGTAAGAGAAGAGATTTCATCCCAAAAACGTCTAATACGTGGACAAAATAAAAAAAAAATGGGAAAGGCCACCATAATGTCCACAATCCCTCCAGCAGAGAGGGGAATTGGAAGGATTAATAAACGCTAAGCGAGACGGTGAATAATACCACCTAGAGATAAGTTTAGAATAAGGCTCATGAAGAGCCATGGACATGGTGGCAGAATAAGTCAAGGACATGGCCAGTTCTCAATCATCTAGAGTTACAGAAAGATTCAAAGTAGATTCCCATTTGCTCATGTATGGGGATTTTATAATTTTGAAATTGTTATTAAACCACTGGTAGATATATTGAGTAGACCAAAATATGCTATGACCGGAGTTGCATAAAATATTAATCGCCGACTCCGATAAAGGAGGGCGACCAGTCACCAGTGGCCTCAAAAAATCCTTTAAAATGGTAAACTGCACAAAAGCTGATGAGGGAACACCAAACCTATCTTTAAGGTGGGTAAATGAAACAACTTGTTACCATCAAAGATGTCATGTAGTTTAGAGATTCCCCAGTCAGCCCAACTTGAATGCAAATCAAACGAGAAAACAGTAGCCAAAAAAGAGAGGGGAAGTCTCAGCATAAGTTCCATCCTAGTGAAACCACTTTTAATTTTGAGAAATTTCCACCATGCCACAAGAACAGCTACAAATATCGGATGATCAGACTGAAGCAAAGACTTAGAGGTGAATAAATTGTTAATAATATTACAAGGTGAAGAATTTCTATTAAAATATTATTCCAATTCCACCCATGAAGGTGTATGATCTGCAGACTACCAATAAATACTGTGTTTAATTAAATTAGGGAAATAATAGGCCAAAACATTAGGAAGACCCAAACCCCACGCAATTTATATTTATACAGTTGACCAGAGGCTATTCGAGCCCTCTTGTTGCCCCAAACAAACCGATTGAGATGTGCCTGCAAATTGGTCAAATAGGAAGTAGAAACAAGTAAAGGAAGGGACCAGAAGATATAGAGGATCTTGGGAAGAATTATTGATTTTACAATAAGGCACCTTCCCCACCACGATGATACTTTATCATTATAAAATGTAAGCTCTTTAGAAATGGAAGCAATAAGAGAATCCAAATTGCTGGGAATCAAAGAGTTAAGGTTTCTAGAAAATCTCAGACCCAAATAAACAATATCCATCTCTGCCCAACCCCAGGGCAAAATATGCTTTATACTCCGAGTTTGAGAATCAGTGAGGTTAAATTGAAAAATGTTCGACTTGGACTCGTTTATTTTAAAATACGAAAAAAATGAAATTTTTTTAAGAAGGGTGTTAGGTGTCGAGTTCCCGCCTCTGCACAGGGGGAATCTCGAACCATCTCTGCTGCAGTCTCCCATTCTTCTCCAGCTGCAGTGGAGTCTGCTCAGCGGAGACGTCGGTCCCAGCGTCTTGCTCAGTCTCACTCTGTGCATAGGGTTACTGCTGCTTTTCCAGCTTCTGCCATTGAAGCCAGTGCTGGTCAGCGGCGAGCAGAGACTTCTGGGACTAAGTCCTACTTTGCACACACTGAGAATGCCCAGGGCAAGATCTCTCAGTGGAGATCTAGGGTCACATGCTCAGGTACTGCAGCGACTTCCATTGGTCCTTCTCACGGAAGGTCCTGTAGGTACTAGGACTAAGTTCTGCTTTGCGCACTGAGCATGCCCAGGGCAAGATCTCTCAGTGGAGATCTAGGGTCACATGCTCAGGTACTGCAACAATTCCATTGGTCCTTCTTTGAAAGGTCCTATACGTGCTGCAGCTATTTAAGGCTCGCATGGCCACACAGCCATGCGCTAGTGTACATTTGTAAATGTGTGTGTGTTGTGAGTGAAAGTCGCCCTTTAAATAACCTGTTGTGAATTCTGCTTTTGGGCTCCCTCCGGTGGTTGTAGGTGGAAATGCAGTTGTCCCTGGGCTGCAGTCTTGGACAGGTGTATCTGCTGATTGCAATTCTGACTGGGGTATTTAGGTTTGCAGGACTCATTAGTCCTTGCCAGTTGTCAATGTTTCTTGGGAAGTGTTGGATCTCTGTCTGGCTTCTCCTGCTTAGCTGCCAATTCAGCAAAGATAAGTGTCTGTTTCTTTTTCTGTGGCACACATGCTGTGTGCTTATATTCTGTGCTATTCATTTGTTTTATCTTGTCCAGTTTAGACTGTGTCAGTGTTTTCTCAGTCTTGTTGGATTCTCTGGAGTTGCAGATATACGCTCCACATCCTTAGTTAGATGGTGGAATTTTTGTATTTTCTGCTGTGGATATTTTTGGAAGCATTTTAATACTGACCGCTTAGTATCCTGTCCTATCCTTTCCTATTTTAGCTAGTGTGGCCTCTTTTGCTAAATTCTGTTTCCTGCCTGCGTGTGTCTTTTCCTTTACTACTCACAGTCATTATTTGTGGGGGGCTGCCTATCCTTTGGGGTTCTGCTATGAGGCAAGGTAGAATTCCTATTTCCGTCTATAGGGGTATTTAGTCCTCTGGCTGTGTCGAGGTGTCTAGGTTTTGTTAGGCACACCCCACGGCTACTTCTAGTTGCGGTGTTAAGATCAGGGTTTGCGGTCAGTATAGTTACCACCTACTCCAGTGAAAGTTTTCATGCTGCTCCAAGGTCACCTGATCATAACAGTACAACTGGCCAATAATGAGTTAAATGCATCTCAGAAGAAGGGAAGAAAGGTCTTGAGCCATTTTTTTTTCTTCAGTCTGCTTTGTCTTCTCCTCCCTCTTTATCTCTGGGTGGCTGAGGAGCCTTGTGCTAGCATGAATGTTCAGGAATTAGCTTCTCGTGTAGACTAGCTTGCTGCTAGGGTACAGGGTATTTCTGATTATATTGTTCAGACTCCAGTTTTAGAACCGAAGATTCCTACTCCTGATTTGTTTTTTGGTGACAGGTCCAAATTTTTGAGTTTTAAAAACAACTGTAAACTGTTTTTTTGCTTTGAGACCTCGATCCTCTGGAGATTCCATTCAGCAGGTTAAAATCGTCATCTCCCTGCTGCGTGGCGACCCGCAGGATTGGGCATTTTCCCTGGAATCTGGGAATCCGGCTTTGCTTAATGTAGACTCCTTTTTTCAGGCTTTAGGATTATTATATGATGAACCTAATTCTGTGGATCAAGCTGAGAAGACCTTGTTGGCCCTGTCTCAGGGTCAAGAGGTGGCAGAATTGTATTGCCAGAAATTCAGAAAATGGTCTGTGTTGACTAAATGGAATAATGATGCTTTGGCGGCAATTTTCAGAAAGGGTCTTTCTGAATCCGTTAAAGATGTTATGGTGGGGTTTCCCATGCCTTCCGGTCTGAGTGATTCTATGTCTCTGGCCATTCAGATTGACCGGCGCTTGCGGGAGCGCAGAACTGTGCGCGCTGTGGCGTTATCCTCAGAGCAAATTCCTGAGCCAATGCAGTGTGATAGGATCCTGTCTCTGCCTTTCAGGAGCTTAAACGTCGATTTACTTCTGCTCCGGTGTTGCGCCAACCGGATGTTTCTCTTCCGTTTCAGGTTGAGGTTGACTCTTCTGAGATTGGGGCAGAAGCCGTTTTGTCTCAGAGGGATCCTGTTGGTTCCTTAATGAAACTGTGTGCCTTCTTTTCCCGTAAGTTTTTGCCTGCTGAATGCAATTATGATGTCGGCAATCGGGAGTTGTTGGCTATGAAGTGGGCGTTTTAGGAGTGGCGACATTGGCTTGAGGGAGCTAAGCACCGTATTGTGGTCTTGACCGATCATAAGAATTTGATTTACCTCGAGTCTGCCAAACGGCTGAATCCTAAACAGGCTCAATGGTCCTTGTTTTTTTCCCATTTTGATTTTGTGGTCTCGTACCTTCCGGGTTCTAAGAATATTAAGGCTGATGCCCTCTTTAGGAGTTTTTTGCCTGATTCTCCTGAGGTCTTAGAACCGGTCGGTATTCTGAATGAAGGGGTGGTCCTTTCTGCCATTTCCCCTGATTTACAATGGGTTCTTCAGGAATTTCAGGCTGACAAACCTGACCGCTGTCCTGTGGGGAAACTGTTTGTTCCTGACAGATGGACTAGTAGTGATTTCTGAGGTTCACTGTTCCGTGTTGGCTGGTCATCCTGGCATTTTTGGTACCAGAGACTTGGTTGGTAGGTCCTTTTGGTGGCCTTCTTTGTCGCGTGATGTGCATTCTTTTGTGCAGTCCTGTGGGATTTGTGTGCGGGCCAAGCCTTGTTGCTCCCATGCTAATGGGTTGCTTTTGCCATTGCCGGTCCCTGAGAGGCCCTGGACGCATATTTCTATGGATTTTATTTCCGTTCTTCCGGTTTCCCAGAGGATGTCGGTTATCTGGGTTGTTTGTGACCGATTCTCTAAGATGGTTCATTTGGTGCCTTTGCCTAAATTGCCTTCGTCTTCGGATTTGGTTCCGTTGTTTTTTCAGCATGTGGTCCGTTTGCATGGTATTCCGGAGAATATTGTGTCCGACAGAGGTTCCCAGTTTTGTTTCTAGGTTTTGGCGGGCCTTTAGTACTAGGCTGGGCATTGATTTGTCTTTTTCTTCTGCATTTCATCCTCAGACAAATGGCCAGACCGAGCGAACTGATCACACTTTGGAGACTTATTTGAGATGCTTTGTGTCTGCTGATCAGGATGATTGGGTGGCCTTCTTGCCATTGGCCGAGTTTGCCCTTAATAGTCGGGCTAGTTCGGCTACTTTGGTTTCGCCTTTCTTTTGTAATTTTGGTTTTCATCCTCGTTTTTCTTCTGGGCAGGTTGAGCCTTCTGACTGTCCTGGTGAGGATTCTGTGGTTGACAGGTTGCAGCAGATTTGGGCTCATGTGGTGGACAATTTGGTGTTGTCTCAGGAGGAGGCTCAACGTTTTGCTAACCGCCGTTGGTGTGTTGGTTCCCGGCTTCGGGTTGGGGATCTGGTCTGGTTGTCTTCCCGTCATGTTCCTATGAAGGTTTCTTCCCCGAAGTTGAAGCCTCGGTTTATTGGTCCTTATAAAATTTCTGAGATTATTAATCCGGTGTCTTTTCGATTGGCGCTTTCGGCCTCTTTTGCTATCCATAATGTCTTCCATAGATCTTTATTGCGGAAATATTTGGAGCCCGGTGTTCCCTCTGTTGATCCTCCGGCACCTGTGTTGGTTGATGGGGAGTTGGAATATGTTGTTGAGAAGATTTTGGATTCCCGTTTTTCGAGGCGGAAGCTTCAGTACCTTGTCAAATGGAAGGGTTATGGCCAGGAGGATAATTCTTGGGTTTTTGCCTCTGATGTCCATGCTGCTGATTTGGTTCGTGCCTTTCATCTGGCTCATCCTGATCGGCCTGGGGGCTCTGGTGAGGGTTCGGTGACCCCTCCTCAAGGGGGGGTACTGTTGTGAATTCTGCTTTTGGGCTACCTCCGGTGGCTGTAGGTGGTAATGCAGTTGTCCCTGGCCTGCAGTTCTGGACAGGTGTATATGCTGATTGCAAATCTGACTGGGGTATTTAGGTTTGCAGGACTCATTAGTCCTTGCCAGTTGTCAATGTTTCTTGTGAAGTGTTGGATCACTTTCTGGCTCTCCTGCTTAGCTGCCAATTCAGCAAAAGATAAGTGTCTGTTCCTTTTTCTGTGGCACACATACGGTGTGCTAGTATTCTGTGCTATTCATTTGTTTTTCTCTTGTCCAGCTTAGACTGTGTCAGTGTTTTCTCAGTCTTGTTGGATTCTCTGGAGTTGCAGATATACACTCCACATCTTTAGTTAGATGGTGGAGTTTTTGTATTTTCTGCTGTGGATTTTTTGGAAGGATTTTTAACACTGACCGCTTAGTATCCTGTCCTATTCTTTCCTATTTAGCTAGTGTGGCCTCATTTGCTAAATCCTGTTTCCTGCCTGTGTGTGTCTTTTCCTCTACTACTCACAGTCATTATTTGGGGGGGGCTGCCTATTCTTTGGGGTTCTGCTCTGAGGCAAGATAGTATTCCTATTTCCATCTATAGGGGTATTTAGTCCTCCGGCTGTGTCGAGGTGTCTAGGTTTTGTTAGGCACACCCCACGGCTACTTCTAGTTGCGGTGTTAAGATCAGGGTTTGCGGACTGTATAGTTACCACCCACTCCAGGGAAAGTTTTCATGCTGCTCCAAGGTCACCTGATCATAACAGGAACCTATGCCGTGACAGTTCTTTAACCTTATTTTGATCTAAGACCCTGCTCCAAAATACCGTATTCAGTTTTTGGGATCCTTGCTGCTGACACTATTATGTGTTGTGCATACATCTTTTAACCCCTTACCGGCATCGGACGTACTATACCGTCCGATGCCGGCTCCCCTGCTTTGATGCAGGGCTCCGCGGTGAGCCCGCACCAAAGCCGGGACATGTCAGCTGTTTTGAACAGCTGACATGTGCCCGTAATAGGCGTGGGCAGAATCGCGATCTGCCCGCACCTATTAACTAGTTAAATGCCGCTGTCAAACGCAGACAGCGGCATTTAACTACCGCTTCCGGCCGGGCGGCCGGAAATGACGTCATCGCCGACCCCCGTCACATGATCGGGGGTCGGCGATGCTTGTGAATGGTAACCATAGAGGTCCTTGAGACCTCTATGGTTACTGATTGCCCGTCGCTGTGAGCGCCACCCTGTGGTCGGCGCTCACAGCACACGTGCAATTCTGCTACATAGCAGCGATCAGCAGATCGCTGCTATGTAGCAGAGCCGATCGGGTTGTGCCTGCTTCTAGCCTCTCATGGAGGCTATTGAAGCATGGCAAAAGTTAAAAAAAAAAGTTTAAAAAAATGTGAAAAAAATAAAAAAAACATAAAAGTTTAAATCACCCCCCTTTCGCCCCAATCAAAATAAATCAATAAAAAAAATATCAAATCTACGCATATTTGGTATCGCCGCGCTCAGAATCGCCCGATCTATCAATTAAAAAAAAGTATTAACCTGATCGCTAAACAGCGTAGCGGGAAAAAAACTCGAAACGCCAGAATTACGTTTTTTTGGTCGCCGCGACATTGCATTAAAATGTAATAACGGGCGATCAAAAGAATGTATCTGCACCGACATGCTATCATTAAAAACGTCATCTCGGCACGCAAAAAATAAGCCCTCAACCGACCCCAGATGATGAAAAATGGAGACGCTACGAGTATCGGAAAATGGCGCAATTTTTTATTTTTTTTTTAGCAAAGTTTGGAATTTTTTTTCACCACTTAGATAAAAAATAACCTAGTCATGTTTGGTGTCTATGAACTCGTACTGACCTGGAGAATCATAATGGCAGGTCAGTTTTAGCATTTAGTGAACCTAGCAAAAAAGTCAAACAAAAAAACAATGTGGGATTGCACTTTTTTTGCACTTTCACCGCACTTGGAATTTTTTTCCCGTTTTCTAGTACACGACATGCTAAAACCAATGATGTCGTTCAAAAGTACAACTCGTCCCGCAAAAAATAAGCCCTCACATGGCCAAGTTGACAGAAAAATAAAAAAGTTATGGCTCTGGGAAGGAGGGGAGCGAAAAACGAACACGGAAAAACGAAAAATCCCCCGGTCATGAAGGGGTTAATTTCAGCTTTCACATATCCTTATCCATTATATCAAGTGCCCTTTGCATGACATTTGTTATTATCTCTGTGGTGGTATGCTTGCAGAGTATTCTACTCATATAGATTGCAACATGTGCCTTTTTGCACTTTTTTATCGTACTTAGGTTCTACAGCTTGTTCACCCTTTTTCCTTCTGCATGTCACTGTGTATATTGATTGTGATGTTTTTCTATCACCATACTGGGTAATAGATTGGATTATATGGATTATTTCACATGTATATATATTGTACTTTTACTAATATTTTGCTCACATTTCTTAATGGCTTGAGGTATATAATATTAGTATTGCTGACTACATATGCAATTGTTCCAGTTGTATGTTCTGGGTACAATGCTATGGTCAATATTTGTTGATTGATATTTTTTGTTTGGTTATTCCATTGTCTTATTGTGGTCTATTGTTCATTTTCTTGTCAATCTTGACTTTTTATTTGTTTTTAAACCTGTTTTGCCGTATGTGTCAATAAAAAACTTTGTACATTTTTGGTGATCCCTGTATATAGCATGTCTCTTTTTTCTTTTTCCACCCTTTTCATGTTAAGCAGACAGATTTTTTGTCCTTAATATTTATGGTAGCTGCCTGATGTGCACCTGATGTGTTCCAAAATTGAGCGAGTGAATCAAAATGTCACCGAGATATGCCACCACAAATCTGCCCACCAGATGACAAAAAATGTCATAAAAAAGTTTGATCAATACAAATGGCATATCGAGATTTTCATAATGCCCTTCAGGAGTATTAAAGACTTTTTTCCACTCATTGCCTTCTCTTATTCTAATCAGATATAATAGGCCATTTAGCATCAACAATCTGATTAAATTAAACTGGAATGAGTGGAAGGTGGTTAAGGGTCTCAGTTGGTAATCAAATTTAACTCACAAAACTCATGAAACAAGGACACAGACTCCCATCTATTTTCTAGACAAAGAAAAACCCTGCCACCATGGGAGAAAAGAAGGGTCTAATCCATCCCTTAGCAAGACTTTTAGAGATATAATCTTTCAAAGCCTGCCTTTTAAGGTACCTTCACACATAACGATATTGTTAACGATATCATTGCTATTTGTGACGTAGCAACGATATCGTTAATGAAATCGTTATGTGTGACAGCGACCAACGATCAGGCCCCTGCTGGGAGATCGTTGGTCGCTGAATAAAGTCCAGAACTTTATTTCGTCGCTGGACTCCCTGGAGACATCGCTGGATCGGCGTGTGTGACACCGATCCAGCGATGTCTTCACTGGTAACCAGGGTAAACATCGGGTAACTAAGCGCAGGGCCGCGCTTAGTAACCCGATGTTTACCCTGGTTACCATGCTAAAAGTAAAAAAAAACAAACAGTACATACTTACCTACAGCCGTCTGTCCTCCAGCGCTGTGCTCTGCACTCCTCCTGTACTGGCTGTGAGCCGGAAAGCAGAGCGGTGACGTCACCGCTCTGCTTTCCGGCTCCCAGACAGTACAGGAGGAGAGCAGAGAAGCAGAGCGCAGCGCTGGAGGACAGACAGCGGTAGGTAAGTATGTACTGTTTGTTTTTTTTTACTTTTAGCATGGTAACCAGGGTAAACATCGGGTTACTAAGCGCGGCCCTGCGCTTAGTTACCCGATGTTTACCCTGGTTACCGGCATCGTTGGTCGCTGGAGAGCGGTCTGTGTGACAGCTCTCCAGCGACCAAACAGCGACGCTGCAGCGATTCGGATCGTTGTCGGTATCGCTGCAGCGTCGCTAAATGTGAAGGGGCCTTTAGAGTCAGAAAGATTGTATAATCTGTTTTTGAGTAGCTAACAGGGCAATCATAGGAATGATGGGGGAACAATTCTTAATACCAATTTTCTGAGAATACATCATCAATGCCAAGAAAAGAGGATAAGGTGTGGAGAATGTAGAGAGAAGAGTACTCAGGCACAGAGGCGTAGCTAAGGGTTCAGGCTAGGGGGGGCGAAACACATTTGAGTGGGCCCCCTAACCTGAGTAACGTTTTTTTACAGAATTATGGTAGTTTTAAACACTGTTGTGGGCATCTCAGTGGAATACTGTGCATTCCACATGGGCCAGATAGATTATATTCTGCTACATCGCTACACATGAATAGATAATATATTATGCATAACATACATTAAATCATGGTTCTAAACCCCTAAATACAGAGCAGCCTCTTACTCTCATAGTGATTGCCTGTGAAGAAGACACTGAGCTTGAACTGCCGTGACCTCATCACTAGCATTTTCTCACGATCGTGATGTCACAGCAGTTCAGCCCGGCTGCGAGTAAACTCAGTGACGTCACCGCTAGTCATTGAGGCTGCGAAGGCAGCATCTCAGTTGCCAGTGGTTTACAGCTGGGACAGTCGCATCTTAGTACCGTCCCGGTTGCAAACTGTATATTCCCATGATATGGATTACTGCTTAGAAAACAACGATGGACAGGTATGGTATATTGTTGGTTTGTGATTTTACTTTTATTACAGGAGATCGAGGGCTTCACATGGATTAGCCGTAACAATAAAAATGGTAAACTGTGTTTTGTTTTATTTCAAAGAAAAGACTTTTTTCTGACTGTCTTTATTTTACATGTAGCTATAGGATTAGTAATGCCTCTCCATTACTAAGCTGTGGGCTTGATGTCACCTAACAAGCAGAGCAGGGGAGAATGATAAGAGCCACTTTCAGCCCCTGCTGCTGGGGAACAGCGCTTACTGTAGCACTGCTTCCCCGGTGGCTGTCCGTGTGGTACTGATGCGGCACACACGGATGGCACATGGTTGTTACATGTGTGCCGCACGTATTGCACACATGGACATGGATATATCTGGTACCGTTTTTTCTGGTATCGGAAATAAATGGACATGTGAAAATGTTATTGAGTGAGGCTGCACAGTTAGAACATGGCCAGGAGTATGCAAATCGCATACTTGTTGATATGGGCAATGGCGAATCTTTAGTATGCGAGATGTGACGTTTCACAATTTTGCAGCCACATAGGAGTATCTGCAAACTTGCAGCATTAGATCAGACAATCCCTTTAAGTAAAGTGCAGCTAGAGCCATGGTTATTGTATGGGGGCTTGTTGTATGGGGGCTTGTTATACCAAGGCTATGTTTCCATGGTCATGAAACCTTCCAGATTTGCTTCGGATTGGACGCTGCGTATAGCCGCAGCATCCAATCTGCAGCTTCCAGATGTTACAGCACAGTGGATGGGATTTTATGAAATCGCATCTACACGATGCATACAAACACCCAGGTGGCAGACCTGTGTAACCGGACATGCGGTGCATCTTTATAGACCGCAGTATGTCTATTTATCTTCCGGAGATGCTCCGTCTCCACAAGATGAATAACCCAGTCTATGAATACGATGCGGTCATTCCGCCTCTGTTCAATGAACACAGGCGGAATCACCATGCGTACAACAGGGGGCAGCGCTTTTGGCGGAGTGGTGTATTTGCTGCATCCAAAGCGCAGGAAATCCTGAACGTGGAGACATAGCCTAACAGGATGGAGCTTATTATAAGACCTAAGCTGTAAATATAATAAGCCCCCTATCTCCACCTAGACAACTATCTACTATATAATTGTCTACGGGTCACTTCCGTCTGTCTGTCATTCTGTCACGGTTATTCATTCGCTGATTGGTCTTGCCAGCTGCCTGTCATAGCTGCTGCGACCAATCAGCGATGGGCACAGTCCGGAAGAAAATGGCCGCTCCTCACTCCCCGCAGTCAGTGTCCCCGGTGATCCGCTCCATACTCCCCGCAGTGTCCCCGGCGCTCCGCTCCATGCTTCCTGCAGTCACTGTCCCCGGCGCTCTAGTCCATACTCCCCGCAGTGTCCCCGGTTCTCCGCTCCATGCTTCCCGCAGTCACTGTCCCCGGCGCCCACTCCATAATCCCCTCCGGTCACTGCTAACACAGGGTTAATGCTGGCGGTAACGGACCGCGTTATGCCTCGGGTAACGCACTCCGTTACCGCCGCTATTAACCCTGTGTGTCCCCACCCTTTTACTATTGATGCTGCCTATGCGGCATCAATAGTAAAAAAAGTAATGTTAAAAAAAGAAAAAAGAAAAAAAAACCTGCTATACTCACCCTCCGTTGTCCGCTTGCGCCTGCCGCCATCTTCCTTTCCCAGCGATGCTTTGCGAAATTACCCAGAAGACCTAGCGGTCTCGCGAGACCGCTAAGTTATATAGGTAATTTCGCAATGCATCCTGGGAACGGAAGATGGCGGCACAGCGCCGATGGATCCCAGGAGGCGGAGACGGGACGCTGAGGAGCAGTGACCAGAATGGTATGTTAAACTACAAGGGGCCCTCGGATCGTTAGGTAAGTATATGTTTATTTTTTATTTTTTAACCTGTGACATACGTGGCTGGGTAATATACTACGTGGCTGGGCAATATACTACGTCGCTGTGCAATATACTACGGGGCTCTGTGCTGTATACTACGTAACTGGGCAATATACTACATGGCTGTGCAATATACTACGTAACTGGGCAATATACTACATGGCTGTGCAATATACTACGTAACTGGGCAATATACTACATGGCTGTGCAATATACTACGTCACTGGGCAATATACTACGTGGCTCTGTGCTGTATACTATGTCGCTGTGCAATATGCTACGTGGCTGTGCAATATACTATGTGGCTGTGCAATATACTACGTGGCTGGGCACTATACTACGTGGCTGGGCACTATACTACGTGGCTGGGCAATATACTACGTGGCTGGGCAATATACTACGTGACTGGGCAATATACTACGTGACTGCGCAATATACTACGTGGCTGGGCAATATACTACGTGACTGGGCAATATACTACGTGGCTGGGCAATACACTACGTGACTGGGCAATACACTACGTGACTGCGCAATATACTACGTGACTGGGCAATCTACTACGTGACTGGGCAATATACTACGTGACTGGGCAATATACTACGTGACTGCGCAATATACTACGTGACTGCACAATATACTATGTGACTGCGCAATATACTACTTGACTGGGCAATATACTACGTGACTGGGCACTATACTACGTGACTAGGCAATATACTACGTGACTGGGCAATATACTACGTGGCTGGGCAATATACTACGTGACTGGGCACTATACTACGTGACTAGGCAATATACTACGTGACTGGGCACTATACTACGTAGCTGGGCAATATACTACGTGACTGGGCACTATACTACGTGACTAAGCAATATACTACATGGCTGGGCAATATACTACGTGGCTGGGCAATATACTACGTGACTGGGCAATATACTACGTGGCTGGGCAATATACTATGTGACTGGGCACTATACTATGTGACTGGGCAATATACTACGTGACTGGGCACTATACTACGTGGCTGGGCAATATACTACATGACTGGGCACTATACTACGTGACTGCGCAATATACTACGTGGCTGGGCAATATACTACGTGGCTGGGCAATATACTACGTGGCTGGGCAATATACTACGTGGCTGGGCAATATACTATGCGGCTGGGCAATATACTATGTGGCTGGGCAATATACTACGTGGCTGGGCAATATATTACGTGACTGGGCAATATACTACGTGGCTGGGCAATATACTACGTGACTGGGCACTATACTACTTAAGTAAAAAGGGCAGCACACTGCAGCGCCAAAACATGCAAACTTGAAAACACGAAATTTGAACTGCATTACTGCACTAGAAATATGAAAAATGAGAGCTTTTAGCGCATAAAAATGGCCAATTTTATGTGTACCTCGTAGCCACTTTACGGCATCTCTCTTATACGAGGTCCTACGCTTGACCTACCTCACCGAGAATAAACGTCTCCATCTGAATGGGTACATGTGAAACCTCTTCTTGGACTCAAATTCTCTCTCTCTATGGAGGGGTATTGGACCTACTATAATTAAAACACCTGTGGCTAGGAGGCGGGGAGTGCACGATCAGAAGGCTAAAGAATACATTTCAAAAACCTGACCTGCACATCCAAACATAGACTGAGTGTGAACAGGTGCTGAACCCAGAGTCGCCAACTCGTATATAGTTAAGTAAAAAGGGCAGCACACTGCAGCGCCAAAACATGCAAACTTGAAAACACGAAATTTGAACTGCATTACTGCACTAGAAATATGAAAAATGAGAGCTTTTAGCGCATAAAAATGGCCAATTTTATGTGTACCTCGTAGCCACTTTACGGCATCTCTCTTATACGAGGTCCTACGCTTGACCTACCTCACCGAGAATAAACGTCTCCATCTGAATGGGTACATGTGAAACCTCTTCTTGGACTCAAATTCTCTCTCTCTATGGAGGGGTATTGGACCTACTATAATTAAAACACCTGTGGCTAGGAGGCGGGGAGTGCACGATCAGAAGGCTAAAGAATACATTTCAAAAACCTGACCTGCACATCCAAACATAGACTGAGTGTGAACAGGTGCTGAACCCAGAGTCGCCAACTCGTATATAGTTAAGTAAAAAGGGCAGCACACTGCAGCGCCAAAACATGCAAACTTGAAAACACGAAATTTGAACTGCATTACTGCACTAGAAATATGAAAAATGAGAGCTTTTAGCGCATAAAAATGGCCAATTTTATGTGTACCTCGTAGCCACTTTACGGCATCTCTCTTATACGAGGTCCTACGCTTGACCTACCTCACCGAGAATAAACGTCTCCATCTGAATGGGTACATGTGAAACCTCTTCTTGGACTCAAATTCTCTCTCTCTATGGAGGGGTATTGGACCTACTATAATTAAAACACCTGTGGCTAGGAGGCGGGGAGTGCACGATCAGAAAGCTAAAGAATACATTTCAAAAACCTGACCTGCACATCCAAACATAGACTGAGTGTGAACAGGTGCTGAACCCAGAGTCGCCAACTCGTATATAGTTAAGTAAAAAGGGCAGCACACTGCAGCGCCAAAACATGCAAACTTGAAAACACGAAATTTGAACTGCATTACTGCACTAGAAATATGAAAAATGAGAGCTTTTAGCGCATAAAAATGGCCAATTTTATGTGTACCTCGTAGCCACTTTACGGCATCTCTCTTATACGAGGTCCTACACTTGACCTACCTCACCGAGAATAAACGTCTCCATCTGAATGGGTACATGTGAAACCTCTTCTTGGACTCAAATTCTCTCTCTCTATGGAGGGGTATTGGACCTACTATAATTAAAACACCTGTGGCTAGGAGGCGGGGAGTGCACGATCAGAAGGCTAAAGAATACATTTCAAAAACCTGACCTGCACATCCAAACATAGACTGAGTGTGAACAGGTGCTGAACCCAGAGTCGCCAACTCGTATATAGTTAAGTAAAAAGGGCAGCACACTGCAGCGCCAAAACATGCAAACTTGAAAACACGAAATTTGAACTGCATTACTGCACTAGAAATATGAAAAATGAGAGCATTTAGCGCATAAAAATGGCCAATTTTATGTGTACCTCGTAGCCACTTTACGGCATCTCTCTTATACGAGGTCCTACGCTTGACCTACCTCACCGAGAATAAACGTCTCCATCTGAATGGGTACATGTGAAACCTCTTCTTGGACTCAAATTCTCTCTCTCTATGGAGGGGTATTGGACCTACTATAATTAAAACACCTGTGGCTAGGAGGCGGGGAGTGCACGATCAGAAGGCTAAAGAATACATTTCAAAAACCTGACCTGCACATCCAAACATAGACTAAGTGTGAACAGGTGCTGAACCCAGAGTCGCCAACTCGTATATAGTTAAGTAAAAAGGGCAGCACACTGCAGCGCCAAAACATGCAAACTTGAAAACACGAAATTTGAACTGCATTACTGCACTAGAAATATGAAAAATGAGAGCTTTTAGCGCATAAAAATGGCCAATTTTATGTGTACCTCGTAGCCACTTTACGGCATCTCTCTTATACGAGGTCCTACGCTTGACCTACCTCACCGAGAATAAACGTCTCCATCTGAATGGGTACATGTGAAACCTCTTCTTGGACTCAAATTCTCTCTCTCTATGGAGGGGTATTGGACCTACTATAATTAAAACACCTGTGGCTAGGAGGCGGGGAGTGCACAATCAGAAGGCTAAAGAATACATTTCAAAAACCTGACCTGCACATCCAAACATAGACTGAGTGTGAACAGGTGCTGAACCCAGAGTCGCCAACTCGTATATAGTTAAGTAAAAAGGGCAGCACACTGCAGCGCCAAAACATGCAAACATGAAAACACGAAATTTGAACTGCATTACTGCACTAGAAATATGAAAAATGAGAGCTTTTAGCGCATAAAAATGGCCAATTTTATGTGTACCTCGTAGCCACTTTACGGCATCTCTCTTATACGAGGTCCTACGCTTGACCTACCTCACCGAGAATAAACGTCTCCATCTGAATGGGTACATGTGAAACCTCTTCTTGGACTCAAATTCTCTCTCTCTATGGAGGGGTATTGGACCTACTATAATTAAAACACCTGTGGCTAGGAGGCGGGGAGTGCACGATCAGAAGGCTAAAGAATACATTTCAAAAACCTGACCTGCACATCCAAACATAGACTGAGTGTGAACAGGTGCTGAACCCAGAGTCGCCAACTCGTATATAGTTAAGTAAAAAGGGCAGCACACTGCAGCGCCAAAACATGCAAACTTGAAAACACGAAATTTGAACTGCATTACTGCACTAGAAATATGAAAAATGAGAGCTTTTAGCGCATAAAAATGGCCAATTTTATGTGTACCTCGTAGCCACTTTACGGCATCTCTCTTATACGAGGTCCTACGCTTGACCTACCTCACCGAGAATAAACGTCTCCATCTGAATGGGTACATGTGAAACCTCTTCTTGGACTCAAATTCTCTCTCTCTATGGAGGGGTATTGGACCTACTATAATTAAAACACCTGTGGCTAGGAGGCGGGGAGTGCACGATCAGAAGGCTAAAGAATACATTTCAAAAACCTGACCTGCACATCCAAACATAGACTGAGTGTGAACAGGTGCTGAACCCAGAGTCGCCAACTCGTATATAGTTAAGTAAAAAGGGCAGCACACTGCAGCGCCAAAACATGCAAACTTGAAAACACGAAATTTGAACTGCATTACTGCACTAGAAATATGAAAAATGAGAGCTTTTAGCGCATAAAAACGGCCAATTTTATGTGTACCTCGTAGCCACTTTACGGCATCTCTCTTATACGAGGTCCTACGCTTGACCTACCTCACCGAGAATAAATGTCTCCATCTGAATGGGTACATGTGAAACCTCTTCTTGGACTCAAATTCTCTCTCTCTATGGAGGGGTATTGGACCTACTATAATTAAAACACCTGTGGCTAGGAGGCGGGGAGTGCACGATCAGAAGGCTAAAGAATACATTTCAAAAACCTGACCTGCACATCCAAACATAGACTGAGTGTGAACAGGTGCTGAACCCAGAGTCGCCAACTCGTATATAGTTAAGTAAAAAGGGCAGCACACTGCAGCGCCAAAACATGCAAACTTGAAAACACGAAATTTGAACTGCATTACTGCACTAGAAATATGAAAAATGAGAGCTTTTAGCGCATAAAAATGGCCAATTTTATGTGTACCTCGTAGCCACTTTACGGCATCTCTCTTATACGAGGTCCTACGCTTGACCTACCTCACCGAGAATAAACGTCTCCATCTGAATGGGTACATGTGAAACCTCTTCTTGGACTCAAATTCTCTCTCTCTATGGAGGGGTATTGGACCTACTATAATTAAAACACCTGTGGCTAGGAGGCGGGGAGTGCACGATCAGAAGGCTAAAGAATACATTTCAAAAACCTGACCTGCACATCCAAACATAGACTGAGTGTGAACAGGTGCTGAACCCAGAGTCGCCAACTCGTATATAGTTAAGTAAAAAGGGCAGCACACTGCAGCGCCAAAACATGCAAACTTGAAAACACGAAATTTGAACTGCATTACTGCACTAGAAATATGAAAAATGAGAGCTTTTAGCGCATAAAAATGGCCAATTTTATGTGTACCTCGTAGCCACTTTACGGCATCTCTCTTATACGAGGTCCTACGCTTGACCTACCTCACCGAGAATAAACGTCTCCATCTGAATGGGTACATGTGAAACCTCTTCTTGGACTCAAATTCTCTCTCTCTATGGAGGGGTATTGGACCTACTATAATTAAAACACCTGTGGCTAGGAGGCGGGGAGTGCACAATCAGAAGGCTAAAGAATACATTTCAAAAACCTGACCTGCACATCCAAACATAGACTGAGTGTGAACAGGTGCTGAACCCAGAGTCGCCAACTCGTATATAGTTAAGTAAAAAGGGCAGCACACTGCAGCGCCAAAACATGCAAACTTGAAAACACGAAATTTGAACTGCATTACTGCACTAGAAATATGAAAAATGAGAGCTTTTAGCGCATAAAAATGGCCAATTTTATGTGTACCTCGTAGCCACTTTACGGCATCTCTCTTATACGAGGTCCTACGCTTGACCTACCTCACCGAGAATAAACGTCTCCATCTGAATGGGTACATGTGAAACCTCTTCTTGGACTCAAATTCTCTCTCTCTATGGAGGGGTATTGGACCTACTATAATTAAAACACCTGTGGCTAGGAGGCAGGGAGTGCACGATCAGAAGGCTAAAGAATACATTTCAAAAACCTGACCTGCACATCCAAACATAGACTGAGTGTGAACAGGTGCTGAACCCAGAGTCGCCAACTCGTATATAGTTAAGTAAAAAGGGCAGCACACTGCAGCGCCAAAACATGCAAACATGAAAACACGAAATTTGAACTGCATTAGTGCACTAGAAATATGAAAAATGAAAGCTTTTAGCGCATAAAAATGGCCAATTTTATGTGTACCTCGTAGCCACTTTACGGCATCTCTCTTATACGAGGTCCTACGCTTGACCTACCTCACCGAGAATAAACGTCTCCATCTGAATGGGTACATGTGAAACCTCTTCTTGGACTCAAATTCTCTCTCTCTATGGAGGGGTATTGGACCTACTATAATTAAAACACCTGTGGCTAGGAGGCGGGGAGTGCACGATCAGAAGGCTAAAGAATACATTTCAAAAACCTGACCTGCACATCCAAACATAGACTGAGTGTGAACAGGTGCTGAACCCAGAGTCGCCAACTCGTATATAGTTAAGTAAAAAGGGCAGCACACTGCAGCGCCAAAACATGCAAACTTGAAAACACGAAATTTGAACTGCATTACTGCACTAGAAATATGAAAAATGAGAGCTTTTAGCGCATAAAAATGGCCAATTTTATGTGTACCTCGTAGCCACTACATGGCTGGGCAATATACTACGTGGCTGGGCAATATACTACGTGACTGGGCAATATACTACGTGGCTGGGCAATATACTATGTGACTGGGCACTATACTATGTGACTGGGCAATATACTACATGACTGGGCACTATACTACGTGGCTGGGCAATATACTACGTGACTGGGCACTATACTACGTGACTGCGCAATATACTACGTGGCTGGGCAATATACTACGTGGCTGGGCAATATACTACGTGGCTGGGCAATATACTACATGATTGGGCACTATACTACGTGCCTGGGCAATATACTACGTGACTGAGCAATATACTACGTGACTGGGCAATATACTACGTGACTGGGCAATATACTATATGACTGCGCAATATACTACGTGGCTGGGCAATATACTACGTGACTGGGCAATATACTACGTGGCTGGGCAATATACTACGTGACTGGGCACTATACTACGTGACTGGGCAATATACTACGTGACTGGGCACTATACTACGTGGCTGGGTAATATACTACGTGACTGGGCACTATACTACGTGACTGCGCAATATACTACGTGGCTGGGCAATATACTACGTGGCTGGGCAATATACTACGTGACTGGGCAATATACTACGTGGCTGGGCAATATACTATGTGACTGGGCACTATACTACGTGACTGGGCACTATACTACGTGGCTGGGCACTATACTACGTGGCTGGGCAATATACTACGTGACTGGGCACTATACTACGTGACTGCGCAATATACTACGTGGCTGGGCAATATAATATGTGGCTGGGCAATATACTACGTGGCTGGGAAATATAATACGTGGCTGGGCAATATACTACGTGGCTGGGCAATATACTATGTGGCTGGGCAATATACTACGTGGCTGGGCAATATACTACGTGACTGGGCAATATACTACGTGACTGGGCAATATACTACGTGACTGGGCAATATAGTACGTGACTGGGCAATATACTACGTCACTGGGCAATATACTACGTGGCTGGGCAATATACTACGTGGCTGGGCAATATACTACGTGACTGCGCAATATACTACGTGGCTGGGCAATATACTACGTGACTGGGCAATATACTACGTGGCTGGGCAATATACTACGTGGACATACATATTCTAGAATACGAATACCCAATGCGTTTTAGAATCGGGCCACCATCTAGTTAGATAGCAGGCCCCCTACAGCGACACCCATCCCATTCCGCACCCTAACTCGGCTCCCACTCTCACCCTCATTCACCCCACTCCCACAGTAACATACTAATATCATGTGCAGTGTCTTGTGCTTTATTTAAAAGAACGAACATTCCACTTCCACAGCAGCCCTTACATTTATGAAAATGTCCGTCTTGAGTGACTCCTTTCCGTCAGTGTGACTTTGTCCAGGGACCAGGTGGCAGGCCAGGCACTATCTTGGGCTCTGTCCTGGCACAATAAGAGATGCTGCTGCTGACTAGGACCTGAGAAGAGTGTGGACCAATAGTGCAGACCTGGGGCGGAGCTATCTGCAGCACTGTCAGCCTGTCAAGATACTATCAGGTTATCAGCGCTCCAGCTCCAGCCCTCACCGTGCGCTCGCAGTGAGACTCTGCTATTGGCTGCAGCCTGCTCTGCAGCGTGCAGAGTCTCCATCTGTGTGGAGACCAGGCAGCAGCGCGTCCCCATATCTGGACTGTCAGAGAGCCGCGGCCGCTTATTGCTTAACACTGAAGCGGCCGCGGCTCTGGATGGGTCATGGGTGGATGGGCCCCTCCTCCTCCTCCATCATGTGACAAGTTCAGGCCTGGGGCGACGCTGCAGCTTGCGCTCCTGTGTGTCTGGACTCTGGTGTCACTGTCTGAAACATCAGAGAGCCGTGGCCGGCTGCCGCTTATTGCTTACTGACTAAAGCGGCCGCGGCTCTGAGTGGGCCCCTCCATGTGACTGGGCCCGGGGCGATGGCCCCCTCTGCCCCCCCCAGTAGCTACGCTACTGCTCAGGCAGTTATTCTTACAGAAATGACTCCACCTACTGTAACTATCTCCCTGGACTGCCAATCATTTACAGAATTGTGCATAACCAACCAAGGAAGGCCCAGTATAATAGAGTTAGGAAGACCTGAGGATTTTCATACAAAACAAAAGCATTTTTTAACTTTTGTGACAGACTCAAACAAAAATGACTTCTAAGGGCATGGTCATTCCACCTGATGTGACTGCTCTTCAAATCATCCTAATCTTCATGAGACTGATAAGGATCATCTTCACATCAGACAGGTGAAGAATATGGTGTTTTATTATATTTTGCCATTTACAGGGGACATATGCATCGGTGGATTATCTTCTCATCAGACAGGTGAGTATAACTTTGCTGTTTTATCTTTTATTTAAAAGAAATGGGTAAAAGAGGGTGTTTAGTTTTATTTCAAATAAAGGCCTTTATTCTTGCTGCTTATTAACCCCTCTGTGACCTTAGACGTACTATCCCGTCGAGGTGCCCTGGGCTTATCTGACCCTGGACGGGATAGTACGTCATAGCCGATCGGCCGCCCTCACGGGGGGAGCGCGGCCGATCGCGGCCGGGTGTCAGCTGCTTATCGCAGCTGACATCCGGCACTATGTGCCAGGAGCGGTCACGGACCGCCCCTGGCACATTAACCCCTGGCACACCGCGATCAAAGATGATCGCGATGTGCCAGCGGTGCAGGGAAGCACCGCGCAGGGAGGGGGCTCCCTGCGGGCTTCCCTGAGACCCCCGCAGCAACGCGATGTGATCGCGTTGCTGCGAGGGTCTCACCTCCCTCCCTGCTCAGTCCAGCTCCGGATCCAAGATGGCCGCGGATCCGGGTCCTGCAGGGAGGGAGGTGGCTTCACAGAGCCTGCTCAGAGCAGGCACTGTGAAGCCTGCAGCGCTGCATATCAGATCAGTGATCTGACAGAGTGCTGTGCAAACTGTCAGATCACTGATCTGTGATGTCCCCCCCTGGGACAAAGTAAAAAAGTAAAAAAAAAATTTTCCAAATGTGTAAAAAAAATAAAAAAAAAATTCCAAAATAATGAAAAAAGAAAAAAAATATTATTCCCATAAATACATTTCTTCATCTAAATAAAAAAAAAAACAATAAAAGTACACATATTTAGTATCGCCGCGTCCGTAACGACCCGACCTATAAAACTGTCCCACTAGTTAACCCCTTCAGTAAACACCGTAAGAAAAAAAAAAAAAAACGAGGCAAAAAACAACGCTTTATTATCATACCGCCGAACAAAAAGTGGAATAACACGCGATCAAAAGGACAGATATAAATAACCATGGTACCGCTGAAAGCGTCATATGGTCTCGCAAAAAAAGAGGCGCCATACAGCATCATCAGCAAAAAAATAAAAAAGTTATAGTCCTGAGAATAAAGCGATGCAATAATTATTATTTTTTCTGTAAAATAGTTTTTATCGTATAAAAGCGCCAAACCATAAAAAAATGATATAAATGAGGTATCGCTGTAATCGTACTGACCCGAAGAATAAAACTGATTTATCAATTTTACCAAACGCGGAACGGTATAAACGCCTCCCCCAATAGAAATTCATGAATAGCTGGCTTTTGGTCATTCTTCCTCACAAAAATCGGAATAAAAAGCGATCAAAAAATGTCACGTGCCCAAAAATGTTTTCAATAAAAACGTCAACTCCCGCAAAAAACAAGACCTCACATGACAATGTGGACCAAAATATGGAAAAATTATAGCTCTCAAAATGTGGTATTGCAAAAAATATTTTTTGCAATAAAAAGGGTCTTTCAGTGTGTGACGGCTGCCAATCATAAAAATCCGCTAAAAAACTCGCTATGAAAGTAAATCAAACCCCCCTTCATCACCCCCTTAGTTAGGGAAAAATAAAAAAAAATGTATTTATTTCCATTTTCCCATTAGGGCTAGGGTTAGGGCTAGGGCTAGGGTTAGGGCTAGGGCTAGGGCTAGGGTTAGGGCTAGGGTTAGGGCTAGGGTTAGGGCTAGGGCTATGGTTAGGGTTAGGGCTAGGGTTAGGGCTAGGGTTAGGGCTAGGGTTAGGGCTAGGGTTAGGGTTAGGGCTAGGGTTAGGGCTAGGGTTAGGGCTAGGGTTAGGGTTAGGGTTGGGGCTACAGTTAGGGTTAGGGTTTAGATTACATTTACAGTTGGGAATAGGGTTGGGATTAGGGTTAGGGGTGTGTCAGGGTTAGAGGTGTGGTTAGGGTTACCGTTGGAATTAGGGTTAGGGGTGTGTTTAGATTAGGGTTTCAGTTATAATTGGGGAGTTTCCACTGTTTCGGCACATCAGGGGCTCTCCAAACACGACATGGCGTCCGATCTCAATTCCAGCCAATTCTGCGTTGAAAAAGTAAAACAGTGCTCCTTCCCTTCCGAGCTCTCCTGTGTGCCCAAACAGGGGTTTACCCCAACATATGGGGTATCAGCGTACTCAGGACAAATTGGACAACAACTTTTGTGGACCAATTTCTCCTGTTACCCTTGGGAAAATACAAAACTGGGGGCTAAAAAATAATTTTTGTGGGAAAACAAAAAGATTTTTTTATTTTCACGGCTCTGCGTTATAAACTGTAGTGAAACACTTGGGGGTTCAAAGTTCTCACAACACATCTAGATAAGTTCATTGAGGGGTCTAGTTTCCAATATGGGGTCACTTGTGGGGGGTTTCTACTGTTTAGGTACATTAGGGGCTCTGCAAACGCAATGTGACGCCTGCAGACCAATCCATCTAAGTCTGCATTCCAAATGATGCTCCTTCCCTTCCGAGCCCTCCCATGCGCCCAAACGGTGGTTCCCCCCCACATATCGGGTATCAGCGTACTCAGGACAAATTGGACAACAACATTTAGGGTCCAATTTCTCCTGCTAACCTTGGAAAAATACAAAACTGGGGGCTAAAATATAATTTTTGTGGAAAAAAAATATTTTTTATTTGCATGGCTCTGCGTTATAAACTGTAGTGAAATACTTGGGGGTTCAAAGCTTTCACAACACATCAAGATGAGTTCCTTAGGGGGTCTACTTTCCAAAATGGTGTCACTTGTGGGGGGTTTCTACTGTTTAGGTACATTAGCGGCTCTGCAAACGCAATGTGACGCCTGCAGACCATTCCATCTAAGTCTGCATTCCAAATGGCGCTCCTTCCCTTCCGAGCCCTCCCATGCGCCCAAACGGTGGTTCCCCCCCACATATGGGGTATCAGCGTACTCAGGACAAATTGGACAACAACTTTTGGGGTCCAGTTTCTCCTGTTACCCTAGGGAAAATACAAAACTGGGGGCTAAAAAATAATTTTTGTGGGAAAAAAATTTTGTTTTATTTTTATGGCTCTGCATTATAAACTTCTGTGAAGCCCTTGGTGGGTCAAAGTGCTCACCACACATCCAGATAAGTTCCTTAGGGGGTCAACTTTCCAAAATGGTGTCACTTGTGGGGGGTTTCAATGTTTAGGCACATCACTGGCTCACCAAACGCAACATGGCGTCCCATCTCAATTCCTGTCAATTTTGCATTGAAAAGTCAAACGGCGCTCCTTCCCTTCCGAGCTCTCCCATGCGCCCAAACAGTGGTTTACTGCCACCTATGGGGTATCAGCGTACTCAGGACAAATTGGACAACAACTTTTGAGGTCCAATTTCTTCTCTTACCCTTGGAAAAATAAAAAATTGGGGGCAAAAATATAATTTTTGTGAAAAAATATGATTTTTTATTTTTACGGTTCTGCATTATAAACTTCTGTGAAGCACTTGGTGGGTCAAAGTGCTCACCACACCTCTAGATAAGTTCCTTAGGGGGTCTACTTTCCAAAATGGTGTCACTTGTGGGGGGTTTCAATGTTTAGGCACATCAGTGGCTCTCCAAACGCAACATGGCGTCCCATCTCAATTTCTGTCAATTTTGCATTGAAAAGTCAAACTGCGCTCCTTCCCTTCCGAGCTCTCCCATGCGCCCAAACAGTGGTTTACTGCCACATATGGGGTATCAGCGTACTCAGGACAAATTGGACAACAACTTTTGAGGTCCAATTTCTTCTCTTACCCTTGGAAAAATAAAAAATTGGGGGCAAAAATATAATTTTTGTGAAAAAATATGATTTTTTATTTTTACGGTTCTGCATTATAAACTTCTGTGAAGCACTTGGTGGGTCAAAGTGCTCACCACACATCTAGATAAGTTCCTTAGGGGGTCTACTTTCCAAAATGGTGTCACTTGTGGGGGATTTCAATGTTTAGGCACATCAGTGGCTCTCCAAACGCAACATGGCGTCCCATCTCAATTCCTGTCAATTTTGCATTGAAAAGTCAAATAGCGCTCCTTCCCTTCCGAGCTCTCCCATGCGCCCAAACAGTGGTTTACTGCCACATATGGGGTATCAGCGTACTCAGGACAAATTGGACAACAACTTTTTGGGTCCAATTTCTCCTGTTACCCTTGGTAAAATAAAACAAATTGGAGCTGAAGTAAATTTTTTGTGTAAAAAAGTTAAATGTTCATTTTTATTTAAACATTCCAAAAATTCCTATTAAACACCTGAAGGGTTAATAAACTTCTTGAATGTGGTTTTGAGCACCTTGAGGGGTGCAGTTTTTATAATGGTGTCACACTTGGGAATTTTCTATCATATAGACCCCTCAAAATGACTTCAAATGAGACGTGGTCCCTAAAACAAAATGGTGTTGTAAAAATGAGAAATTGCTGGTCAACTTTTAACCCTTATAACTCCCTAACAAAAAAAAAAATTGGTTCCAAAATTATGCTGATGTAAAGGAGACATGTGGGAAATGTTACTTATTAAGTATTTTGTGTGACATATCTCTGTGATTTAATTGCATAAAAATTCAAAGTTTGAAAATTGCGAAATTTTCTAAATTTTCGCCAAATTTCCGTTTTTTTCACAAATAAACACAGGTACTATCAAAGAAATTTTACCACTATCATGAAGTACAATATGTCACGAGAAAACAATGTCAGAATCACCAGGATCCGTTGAAGCGTTTCGGAGTTATAACCTCATAAAGGGACAGTGGTCAGAATTGTAAAAATTGGCCTGGTCATTAACGTGCAAACCACCCTTGGGGGTAAAGGGGTTAATTACTATGGGGTCAGTAATGAGGGCATCTTATAGATGTTTCTCCATTACTAATCCGTGGGCTTGATGTCAGCGGCCATAAAACAGCTGACATCAACCCCACAACTTTTACCCTACTTGCCACCGCACCAGGGCAAGTGGGAGAGTCAGGAAAATGCCAGAATTGGCACATCTAGTAGATGAGCCTTTTCTTTGGTGACTGTGGG
Source organism: Ranitomeya imitator (assembly GCF_032444005.1). Taxonomy (NCBI): domain Eukaryota; kingdom Metazoa; phylum Chordata; class Amphibia; order Anura; family Dendrobatidae; genus Ranitomeya; species Ranitomeya imitator. The sequence continues at coordinate 1,075,827,017 of NC_091282.1, read as the reverse complement.
CTGCTAATTTAAGGCTGGGGAGGGCCAATACCCATGGCCTCCTCCCAGTCTGAGAATACCAGCCCCCAGGTGTCAGCTTTAGCTTGGCTGGCTGTCAAAATGGGGGGTCTCCACACATTTATTAAAATTCCAAAATACGACGTGGGGACCCCTCTATATTTGATAACTAGCCAATATAAAGCTGACAGCTGGGAGTTGCAGCCTTAAGCTGTCAGCTTTACCTGCACTGGTTATCAAAAATGGAGGTGAACCTACACTATTTAATTATTTATTTATTTGCACAGGCATGAATACTCTCTTCAACCTCACCCTCTCTCGTTTTATCAGTAAAAGCAGGTGTAAGATGATGAGAGAAGAACTCCCATTGGCTGATGCCTGTGACTAGCGGTAACCTTTTTACCACTGGTCAGAGCTGCTGGCTCACACACGGTCATCTGACAGAGTGGGAACTGCGCTCTGACTGGCGGTAAGAAACTCACTGCTGATCAGAGCTGGTGTTTCTCGTGCTGTCACGCAGTTGACAGCATTAGAAATGATGGATATGCGGGGCCCCCATTCATGTGAATGGGATCCAGGTTTGGGTTTGAGTTTGGGTATCATTCTGGTACCCAAACAGAATTCTTTTTAAATATTCAGTGACAACCACCGGACATGAACATCCACGGGTTCGCCCATATCTAGGTATAAGGTGTGATCAGGTAACTCATTAATGAGAATTAGAAGCAATCTGGGTCAAGAAAGGACAAGGAGACTAGTAGAAAACAATTCCTATTTCCTGCTGCTATTTTTATTAACATATGTACGAGTAGCTTCCTAGAAAAGTTATTGATCTTTACATGAACAATCATCAACAGCAAATCTTGAGGCATACAGTATTTCCAACCATTTATAATGAATTTTTAATATAGAATTGAACATATTTTCAATAAATTCATTACAAATCTTTAATCTGAGCTGTATAACAGAATTGGAAGCAGAGTAATTAGAAAAAATGTTTGTCTACTTGGTTTGCAGGCATGCCACTGATGACAGCACAGCTTGCAGGATTACACATTGTTGATCTTTTCTCCAGATATTTCTCGTAGTAAAATTTAGGAAGGCTCTTGTAATGTCCATTTTTTTCTGGAAGGCACTAGTCACATTGATGAGTCTCTAATGTGTTTTAATACAGCCATGTAGTAAGGAGTGTGGCTTTATTTTCTGCATTATATTTTTCACTAAGACAGTCTTGATGCTAAACACATTTGATAGTGGAGTTCTTGGTTTTTTCAATGTCTATGGCTTTAATGGAATTTAGCAGCAGATGTTCTTTTATAAACAACTATATTTTGCACAAATATGGCAGAACATATTCATTGGCAGAAAAAATTATTGAGTTCAAGAGGATTTTGTGAAAATAAGATTGCCAACATTCATGTTTTAGATAATAAATATGGTCTTGCAATCTGTCAATGTATTGGGAATGAGAAACAGCAAAATGTTTGAAAAGCATGACATTGTTTCCACATTTTCGTCTTCATAAGCATCTTTAATCATATCTTTACATTTCATTGTTGTACAGTTTTGAGGCATTATTTATGTAAGTTGTTATTTGTGTACATTACAAATAATGTTCTTTTATGCTGTATACTGAAAATAAGCATCTATATATATAATTGTCTAAGGGTCACTTCCGTCTGTCTGTCTGTCCTTCTGTCTGTCATGGATATTCATCGGTCACGGCCTCTGTCAGTCATGGAAATCCAAGTCGCTTATTGGTCATGGCAAAACAGCCACGACCAATCAGTGATGGGCACAGTCCGGAAGAAAATGGCTGCTCCTTCCTCCCCGCAGTCAGTGCCTGGCATCCGCATACTCCACTCCAGTCAGCGCTCACACGGGGTTAATGGCAGCGTTGACGGCGGTGTAACCCACTCGGTTAACGCTGCTATTAGCCCTCTGTGACCAACATTTTACTATTCATGCTGCCTATGCAGCATGAATAGTAAAAATATCTAACGTTAAAAATAATTTTAAAAAATAGTTACATACTCACCCTCCGGTGCCCCCCCCCCCCCGATCAGGAACCGGCCTTTCCCGCTCCGCGCGACGACCCAGTGACTGTTGCATGCATTGCGGTCTCACGAGATGATGACGTGCGGTCTCGCGAGACTGCTACGTCATCATCTCGCGAGAACACAATGCAATCTTCAGACCGGAGCATGCGACAAGCATCTAGAGCCAGCCGCTTCGATCCGGGGGCTCCAGGAGGTGAGTACGTAACTATTTTTTATTTTAATTCTTTTTTTTTAACAGGGATATGGTGCATACTACGTGACTGGCCAATATACTACGTGGCTCTGTGCTGTATACTACGTGGCTCTGTGCTGTATACTACGTGGCTCTGTGCTGTATACTACATGGCTCTGTGCTGTATACTACATGGCTCTGTGCTGTATACTATGTGGCTCTGTGCTGTATACTATGTGGCTCTGTGCTGTATACTACGTGGCTCTGTGCTGTATACTACGTGGCTCTGTGCTATACAATAGTATTCTAACTAGCAACATTGGTGGTGTAGAGGCGTAATACAATATAGATATAATAAGAAAATGAACATACACCTACCAAGCATGGACTAAATGGATAACTGCCGAAAACATATAAAAAACTCAAAGAAAATTGCAGTCACTGAATCCAATAAAAGTATCTTTATTACACAACACTAAAAAGTCATACAAAAAGGCCAAACATATAGTGCGAATGGGGCCAGCAGATGACAAGGCAAATGCCGCAGGCAACATAAAATAGGCAGTCGCCCAAGGAGTATTGACCCCGGCAGGACTCCGGAACCAACCAGATGGTGTAACAGAGCACATACCACTCCACAAATCAACCACACAGTGTCAGAACAGTATCAGCAGTGCTAAGATATGAGACTCCATGGTACCCAGATCGTACACATAAGTGGGGTAGAAGAAGTGTGGACGCCAAATTAATTGTGCATAATACCTGCTGGAGAGGATCCGGGCCAATGCAGGGGACACGGGACACCCCGACGCGCGTTTCGGTAAATGTACCTTCCTCAGGGGGCGCATGGTGTCAGCTGGGCAAGGACCGGGTATTTATACTGAACCGCAGTACCCACAGCGTCATGCGGCGCAGCCTCCGTCCGCCTCGGCGTCCGTCCAGCAGACCCGGAAGTGCGTAGGGCCCCACGCAAACCGGAAATGCATAGCGATTGGCCAGGGCGGCAGGAGAGAGGCGGCGCATGCGCGCTGCGTAAATCAGCATACGGCAGCCATTTGTAAACTGGGCCAAAGGACGGGCAGGATCAGAGGGGCACAAGCGACTAATACAGAAGCCTTAACTGCACGGAATTAACCCCTGGAAATAACCATACATGAGAAATAATAATAATACCATCACAAAGGGGGAAACAAAGAACAAAACAAATGCTGGAAAATTACACCTGTTACAAATAATGTAACCTTAGTAACCATATTAATCATATTGCCCCCATTACAAACTAGACAGTAGGGTATATATTAGATACAATATTTATAAATGACATTAGGACCACCCCAACGACAAGTAAAGCAGCTACCAGAACATGTTATGAGGAGTCCATGATGAAATACCAGGGAGATGCAAATTCATAAAGAATTTTCATGTATCCTGCTTGCAGAGCCGCACGTCCTTCTACATATTGGCAGTAAAATAGAGGCCGCCGCCGTTCAGAATACAGAGGATAACTACGGGTCCTAGATAATAGAAATAACAATTAAAATCAAAAATAAAAACAACATGATGCGAGAAGGCAAAATAAAGCACAGACATGCGACGACTACAGAAAAGGAGCATAGCTGATATTTTCGTTCAAGCCGGATGGGCATACTGTATTAAGCCGCCATATCCAGCGTGTCTCAAGTTGACCGAGGCGTTTGAATAAGTTCCCACCACGAATATTGATATTGAGAGTATCAATGCCGCGGACCCTAAGAAGCGTGCCATTACTTTGATGAAAGGTTGCAAAGTGCCTAGGGATAGTCTTAAGGAGGGATATATCAGTCTGGGTAGCGGCCGCCTCAATCCCCAGGACGTGCTCCCTAATCCTCACCTTCAACTGTCTGGTGGTCATCCCGATGTAGATCAAGCCGCACGGGCAGGTGGCATAATAGATTACATACCGTGAGACGCATGTGATGCGTCTCCTGATAATGTATTCCTTAGACCCATTGGAGTTAGAAAAATTCCCACATCTATCCATGTTAGGGCACGCGACACACCGGCCACACGGAGCAGAGCCCCCCGGGGCCGGTATGTCGTCCAGAAAGGTTTTGTGGCCATGTCCCTCATAATGGCTCTTGGTTAGGAGGTCTCTCAGATTTCTCGCCCGCCTGAAAGTAAGAAGAGGTCTTGTTGGAAGAAATTTACCAATGATAGGATCGGTCTGTAGGATGGGCCAGGCTTTGGTCAGTGCCGCTCTTAATCTGTCAGCCTGGGGACTATAGGTTGTAATGAACCGAAGCTGGTTGTCACCATGCTTATAATAATGAGATTAATTCTCTTTTCCCTACAGAAACGGAACAAGCTACGCTGAGGATATTGGAGGAGCTGGCGGTGGAACATGTCCATGAGGGGGGTAAGATCCCTCCCTCTATTCGTTCACGGTCCACCAAATTTCCCCCTCTGGCGATTTGTCCTTCTATTGATCTTTTCGTCCGGGTGGTGACTCAGGATCTGTCTCATGTTCCGAGATTTTCTCGGCTAGACAATCTTTCTAAGAATGAACGGGAACGTCTGGAGGTTATTAAAAAACTCCCTGACGTAGTAATCAAACCTGCCGATAAGGGGGGGAATGTGGTTCTGTGGCCGGTTGGTCTCTATGAGAAGGAGGCGTTTAGGCAACTCAATAATTCCATCTGCTATAAAAAACTGACGTACAATCCATTGAGTGCCTATTCTGGTCAGTTGTCGTCTATTATTAAGGAGGCCTTAGAGAACGATATTATTACAAAGGAACTTGCCTCCTCCCTTCTCGTAGTTGATCCCACCATAGCCACATTCTACCTCCTCCCCAAAATTCATAAGGACCTGAAGTCACCACCCGGCCGTCCTATTGTGTCAGGAAGGGGTAACTATCTCGAAAATGTCAACTCGTGGATTGACTTCCACCTCCAGCCCCTCGTGACGGTACTCCCATCTTATCTTAAGGATACCGGCGAGCTGCTTCGTCGGGTCGATGGCCTCCATTTTGAGGGTGAATCTCTACTGGTCTCAGCAGATGTTGAGTCCCTGTATACCAGCATTAGACATGTTGACGGTATAGCCGCAGTGAAATTTTTCTTAGAGTCATCCACTTTATCTGCTGGTCTGAGGGGACTCCTGCTGAGACTACTGGAGTTCACCCTCTCACACAATTTCTTTGTGTTTAAGGGGTCCTTCTACCTACAGCTCCAGGGGACAGCCATGGGTGCGGCCTTTGCACCGGCCTATGCGGGGCTGTTCCTGGGGCTGTGGGAGAGGGACCTCTTCCTGTCAGACAGGCTGTCATCGATGGACCGTGTCCCCTTTTGGGTGCGGTACATCGATGACATCCTCTTTGTCTGGCAGGGTGAGGCCATCGACCTGCGAGGGTTCATTGAACTTCTCAGCAGCAATGACCTGAATATCAGACTTACATTTGTCTGTGATAGGTCCAGCGTGAGTTTTCTTGATGTATCGGTCAGTAAGGATGAGTCAGGGGCCTTGCATACTGACATCTTCCGTAAAGCTACATCCACCAATTTGGTGCTACATGCATCCTCCTGTCATCCCCAACATTTAGTGTCCTCGATACCGGTTGGCCAGTTTCTCCGGTTATGGAGGATTTGTTCAACAGATTCTGATTTTGAAAAACGTGCTTCAGAACTGTCCAACCGCTTCAGGGAACGGGGTTATAGTATGCGCAATATAAAAAAAGCCTATCATAGGGCTAAACATTCTAGGCGTAACAATCTACTATATAAACCCCATGATGGGGATGACAGGCATGGTGACAACCAGCTTCGGTTCATTACAACCTGATGACAGGCATGGTGACAACCAGCTTCGGTTCATTACAACCTATAGTCCCCAGGCTGACAGATTAAGAGCGGCACTGACCAAAGCCTGGCCCATCCTACAGACCGATCCTATCATTGGTAAATTTCTTCCAACAAGACCTCTTCTTACTTTCAGGCGGGCGAGAAATCTGAGAGACCTCCTAACCAAGAGCTATTATGAGGGACATGGCCACAAAACCTTTCTGGACGACATACCGGCCCCGGGGGGCTCTGCTCCGTGTGGCCGGTGTGTCGCGTGCCCTAACATGGATAGATGTGGGAATTTTTCTAACTCCAATGGGTCTAAGGAATACATTATCAGGAGACGCATCACATGCGTCTCACGGTATGTAATCTATTATGCCACCTGCCCGTGCGGCTTGATCTACATCGGGATGACCACCAGACAGTTGAAGGTGAGGATTAGGGAGCACGTCCTGGGGATTGAGGCGGCCGCTACCCAGACTGATATATCCCTCCTTAAGACTATCCCTAGGCACTTTGCAACCTTTCATCAAAGTAATGGCACGCTTCTTAGGGTCCGCGGCATTGATACTCTCAATATCAATATTCGTGGTGGGAACTTATTCAAACGCCTCGGTCAACTTGAGACACGCTGGATATGGCGGCTTAATACAGTATGCCCATCCGGCTTGAACGAAAATATCAGCTATGCTCCTTTTCTGTAGTCGTCGCATGTCTGTGCTTTATTTTGCCTTCTCGCATCATGTTGTTTTTATTTTTGATTTTAATTGTTATTTCTATTATCTAGGACCCGTAGTTATCCTCTGTATTCTGAACGGCGGCGGCCTCTATTTTACTGCCAATATGTAGAAGGACGTGCGGCTCTGCAAGCAGGATACATGAAAATTCTTTATGAATTTGCATCTCCCTGGTATTTCATCATGGACTCCTCATAACATGTTCTGGTAGCTGCTTTACTTGTCGTTGGGGTGGTCCTAATGTCATTTATAAATATTGTATCTAATATATACCCTACTGTCTAGTTTGTAATGGGGGCAATATGATTAATATGGTTACTAAGGTTACATTATTTGTAACAGGTGTAATTTTCCAGCATTTGTTTTGTTCTTTGTTTCCCCCTTTGTGATGGTATTATTATTATTTCTCATGTATGGTTATTTCCAGGGGTTAATTCCGTGCAGTTAAGGCTTCTGTATTAGTCGCTTGTGCCCCTCTGATCCTGCCCGTCCTTTGGCCCAGTTTACAAATGGCCGCCGTATGCTGATTTACGCAGCGCGCATGCGCCGCCTCTCTCCTGCCGCCCTGGCCAATCGCTATGCATTTCCGGTTTGCGTGGGGCCCTACGCACTTCCGGGTCTGCTGGACGGACGCCGAGGCGGACGGAGGCTGCGCCGCATGACGCTGTGGGTACTGCGGTTCAGTATAAATACCCGGTCCTTGCCCAGCTGACACCATGCGCCCCCTGAGGAAGGTACATTTACCGAAACGCGCGTCGGGGTGTCCCGTGTCCCCTGCATTGGCCCGGATCCTCTCCAGCAGGTATTATGCACAATTAATTTGGCGTCCACACTTCTTCTACCCCACTTATGTGTACGATCTGGGTACCATGGAGTCTCATATCTTAGCACTGCTGATACTGTTCTGACACTGTGTGGTTGATTTGTGGAGTGGTATGTGCTCTGTTACACCATCTGGTTGGTTCCGGAGTCCTGCCGGGGTCACTACTCCTTGGGCGACTGCCTATTTTATGTTGCCTGCGGCATTTGCCTTGTCATCTGCTGGCCCCATTCGCACTATATGTTTGGCCTTTTTGTGTGGCTCTGTGCTGTATACTACGTGGCTCTGTGCTGCATACTACGTGGCTGGGCAATTTACTACGTGGCTCTGTGCTGTATACTACGTCGCTCTGTGCTGTATACTACGTGGCTCTGTCCTGTATACTAAGTGGCTCTGTGCTGTATACTATGTGCCTCTGTGTTGTATACTACGTGGCTCTGTGCTGTATACTACGTGGCTCTGTGCTGTATACTACATGGCTGGGCAATATACTATGTGGCTTGACAATATACTATGTGACTGGGCAAGCTGGGCAATATACTATGTAGCTGGGCAGTATACTATGTGACTGGGCAATATACTACGTGAACTACATGGCTGGGCAATGTACTACGTGGATGGGCAATATACTACGTGGCTGGGCAATATACTATGTGGCTGGGCAAGCTGGGCAATATACTGCGTGGCTCGGCAACATACTATGTGACTGGGCAAGCTGGGCAATATACTATGTGACTGGGCAAAATACTACGTGAACTACGTGGCTCGACAATAAACTACATGGCTGGGCAATATCCTACGTGGCTGGGCAATATACTACGTGGCTGGGCAATATACTACTTCGCTGGGCAATATACTACGTGACTGGGCAATATACTACTTCGCTGGGCAATATACTACATGGACATACATATTCTAGAATACCCGACGCGTCAGAATCGGGCCACCATCTAGTTAGTTTATAGAAATCGGTTTAGGGGTTTAATATAAATGAGATTTGGAAAGCTTATCTAGTACATAAAATAGAAGACAAGAATAAGCAGAACTTTCCAAACAAGGAAATGCTTTTCTCAATTCAAACTATAATATCTTTGCTTGTTAAAAGTGGATGGGAGTTTTCATTGTTTACACCAAGAAGTCGAAAATTGGTCAAATCATCTGTTCAGCCTCTGAGTATAAGCAAAAAATATTTTCGCTCTATGACAACATGTAGAGACTTTGAAAACAGTAAAGACTGGACATAAACTGCATAAGTGATTTTTATAATTTTCTATTTTATAGTGATTTATCTTTATTTGTTGAACCTGAACAAAGCCTATATAATAAATAAATGCAGTATACAGCTCTGGCAAAATTTAGGAGACCATTGCAAAATGTTCAGTTTGTCTGATTTTTCTCTTTATAGGTACCGTATATACTTAAGTATAAGCCGAGAATTTCAGCCCATTTTTTTAGGCTGAAATTGCCCCTCTCGGCTTATACTCGAGTCATACCCAGGGGTCCAGTATACACCGTGTTCCTAATTATTATGCAAATTGGATTTAAGTGTCATAAAGATTTAATTGTTTTGTTTTTTAAATAAACTCATGGATAGTATTGTGTCTCAGCGCTCAATGGATCACTGAAATCAATTTTAAACACATGTGATAATTAGTAGTGTTGAGCATTCCGATACCGCAAGTATCGGGTATCGGCCGATATTTGCGGTATCGGAATTCCGATACCGAATTCCGATACTTCCCGCGTATCGGATACCGGAATCGGAAGTTCCCAGAATTCAAACTGAACGCAGCAGCCAATGAGGAATGATTGGAAGTGTGGGCACATCCTGTTTAGCATGGTGGGCATGTAAGTACTGGCAAGGCTGTGATTGGCTGCTGAAATGATGTCACTCTGCACTATAAAAAACGCTGCCGCCATTTTGCGCTCACTCTGCTGTGATTTCAGTTAGGGACAGGATGCTGTGTTCTAACTGAGGGCCAGTTGAGATAGCTAATTGCTTTATTTTCCTTTCCAAAGGCTAATTTAGCAAAACGCTGTGTGTTCTTCACTGTTCACCTTGCTCTTGCCTTGCAGCGCTGTTTTAACAGCGTTCTGCAAGGTCTCTGTGTGTGTGTGTGTGTGCAGCTCACTCTGTAGTCTGTGTGCAGCCATATACCCGGTTGTATTCAGCTCAGGGGGGGTTCACACTGCCTCACACAGTTGTCCTTTTTTGCTCATAGTGCAGCCTGCTGCACATTTTTTCTCAAATTTCCTATTAGTGTTTTTCCACCCGTCTCCAGCTAAATTGTGGAAAAACACTACATAGGATAACCTAGAGGGGTTTTTTTGGGCCTTGCAGTGCCGTTTACGGCTGTCTGCACGGTCTCCGTGTGAGCCCAGCTCGCCCTGTAGTCTGTGTGCAGCCATAGCCGGTTGGATTCAGCTCAGGGTTCGTTACTGCCTCATACCTTGAGAAAAATTTTCCTTTTTTTCAAATAGTGCAGCCTGTTTAAAATTTAAAAAATAAAATTCCTATTAGTGTTTTTCCACCCGTCTCCAGCTAAATTGTGGAAAAACACTACATAGGATAACCTAGAGGGGCTTTTTTGGGCCTTGCAGCACCGTTTACGGCTGTCTGCACGGTCTCTGTGTGAGCGCAGCTCGCCCTGTAGTCTGTGTGCAGCCATAGCCGGTTGGATTCAGCTCAGGGTGCGTTACTGCCTCATACCTTGAAAAAAATTAACTTTTTTTCAAATAGTGCAGCCTGTTTAAACTTTTAAAAAAAAATTTCCTATTAGTGTTTTTCCACCCGTCTCCAGCTAAATTGTGGAAAAACACTACATAGGCTAACCTAGAGGGGTTTTTTTGGGCCTTGCAGCGCCGTTTATGGCTGTCTCCACGGTCTCTGTGTGAGCGCAGCTTGCCCTGTAGTCTGTGTGCAGCCATAGCCGGTTGGATTCAGCTCAGGGTGCGTTACTGCCTCATACCTTGAAAAAAAATTTCATTTTTTTCAAATAGTGCAGCCAGTTTAAAATTTTAAAAAAAAATTTCCTATTAGTGTTTTTCCACCCGTCTCCAGCTAAATTGTGGAAAAACACTACATAGGATAACCTAGAGGGTGTTTATTGGGCCTTGCAGCGCCGTTTACGGCTGTCTGCACGGTCTATGTGTGAGCGCAGCTCACCCTGTAGTCTGTGTGCAGCCATAGCCGGTTGGATTCAGCTCAGGGTGCATTACTGCCTCATACCTTGAAAAAAAATTTCCTTTTTTTCAAATAGTGCAGCCTGTTTAAAATTTAAAAAAAAAAATCCCTATTAGTGTCTTTCCACCCGTCTCCAGCTAAATAGTGGAAAAACACTAAATAGGATAACCTAGAGGAGGTTTTTTGGGCCTTGCAGCACCGTTTACGGCTGTCTGCACGGTCTCCGTGTGATTTAAACTAGCTCTGTAGCCCGATCTGCAAAAAAAAAAAAGTAAAGTTCACCAAACACAACTTAACACTTGTGTAGGCCACATTTGAAAAATAATAAAGTTTAGTCCACACTTTACAACATTAGTGTTTCTTACACCTGTTAGGAGGAGCATTTCAGGAATAAGCACACTAAGGCCTTAGTACTTTTCTGCTTATCTTTATCTGTCAACCAAGATGAAGAGGGCAGGGAGTAAGGCACGTGGGCGTGGGCGCGGAGCAGGGAGAGGAGCAGGGAGAGGACGTGGTGATTCTGTGCCTGCTGCGGGCGCCGGTGACTCGTCGTCACTCAGTTTCAGCAGGGAACAGTCCTTCATGCGCAGCTTTGTCGGAGAGCACCGTGCACCGCTGCTGCGTGAAGACCAAATTGAAGCCGTTGTCGGGTGGATGGCAGCTAACGCCTCGGCATCGACTTCAGTTAGTGCCACATCCTCTCAGGCACAGACCACTGGAGAGCAGCCATCTGTCTCTTCACCACCTGCCAAATTGGCCAGGCAGTCAGAGAGCCCAGGACAGGAGCCGTCTCTACTTCTGTTCTCTGAATCTCTTGGCTTGGAAACAGGGGGCCAGCCAAGCAGCATTGGAGAAATGGAAGAAGAGGCAGTGTGCAGTGATGCCCAACAGCTTTGTCTCTCTGACTCTGAAGAGGCGGGTGGGCCAGTGCCTCCGGTGACCACAGCGCAGTACGCATCTGATGATGAAACTCAGGTGCCGCTTTCTGGTGCGTACTGTGCTGCCGAGACTACCCAGGAGGAGCAGTTGGTGGCAGAGGGTAGTGGAGATGATGAGGTCGTTGACCCATCGTGGCGTGAGGAACAGGAAGGTGGTGGGAGCAGCTCTGAGGAAGAGATTCCCCTTATGGTCCAAAGAGGGAGAGGGAGGGGGAAGACTGCGGAGCCTGTAGCCTCCACTTTGGCACCCGTTAGGAGCCTGTCTCTTTCCAAAGCCAAAAAGGGCGCTCCCAAGACTTGCAGTGCCTGGTCCTTTTTTGACACAGTTGCAGATGACATTTGTTTTGTCAAATGCAAGCTGTGTCATCAGAAAGTAAAAAGAGGGAAAAATGTCAGCAACCTCAATACCACAAATATGTGGAAACATGTGCGGACCAGGCACGCGGTGGAGTTACAGAAACAGACTGAAGATGTAGGCCAACCAACAGCGGCAGCTACCACCTCTTCAGCTCGTGTTGCCTCTTCCTCCAGCTCACGCACAGCTGGTTTGGCTTCCTCCCAGGATCGCCATGGAAGAACCTCTGGCACTGTTGTCCAGAGACCTTGTGTAATTCCACCCACAGCACCACCTTCCCAGTCATCCTCACACTCCCAGTCTACTCTACAGCCATCGGTAGTACAGGCATGGGAGAAAAGGCGGGCATTCTCGGCCAACCACCCCCGAGCACAGGCTCTGAATGCAGGCATTGCCAAACTGTTGTCCCTGGAAATGCTCTCGTTCAGGCTGGTGGAGACTGACAGCTTCCGTGACTTGATGGCATTGGCAGTCCCACAGTACAAGGTGCCCAGCCGCTTTTACTTCAGCAGGCAAGCTGTCCCTGCCCTGCAGAGGCATGTTGAGGGAAACATAAAACATGCGCTACCGAACGCTGTCAGTAGCAAGGTCCACCTCACCACCGATGCGTGGACCAGTCAGCATGGACAGGGGCGATACGTTTCCCTCACTGCCCATTGGGTTAATGTTGTTGAGCCAGGTACAGATCGTGCGAGTGGCGCAGGACGTGTACTGCCCACTCAAAGGATTGCAGGAATCCAGTCTGTACGCATTGACTCCTCCTCTTACACAAGTTCCTCAGAATCAACTCTGCAGGAGCCGTCACAGTCCACCTCCACATGGACCTGTGAACGTTTACCTATGACCGACATGAGCACAGCCGTGGCCAAACGTCAGCAGGCCGTCTTGAAACTAGTTTCATTGGGGAATCGAAGCCACACAGCGCAGGAGCTCTGGAATGCCATCAAGCACGAGAGCGATGTGTGGTTACTGCCAGCGAATCTCCAGCCAGGCATGGTAGTGTGTGACAATGGCCGAAATCTGGTGGCAGCTTTGGCCCTTGGCAACCTCACTCACATCCCATGTCTGGCACATGTGCTCAATTTGGTTGTGCAGAGTTTTCTGAGGGACTATCCAGATCTTGATGCCCTGCTGCACAAGGTCCGCCTAGAGTGTGCTCACTTGCGGCGTTCCAGCTTGGCCAGATCCCGCATTGCTGCTCTGCAGCGCCGATTCCGCCTTCCGGAACACCGCATCATATGTGACCTACCTACCCGGTGGAATTCCACGTTACATATGTTGGAGCGGTTGTGTGAGCATCAGCAAGCAGTTATGGAGTACCAGCTGCATCAGGCGCAAAGAAGTCGCAGTCAGCGCCGATCAGACTTCACAACCACAGAGTGGGCCACTATGAAGGACGTCTGCCAGGTTTTGCGTCCTTTTGATTATTCCACGCGGATGGCAAGTGCAGATGATGCACTAGTCAGCATGACTGTCCCCCTTATCTGCCTGCTTCAGCAAACTTTGCAAGGGTTAAGGGATGATGTTGTGGAAGAGGTGGAGGATGAGGAGTCACCTTTTCCATCAGCTTCTGGAGAGTCAGCGCCACGTGGTTCCTCACAAAGGGGTACGCAGGGGCCAATTTGTGAGGAGGATGAGGAGGAGTCAATGGAAGAGGAAGAGCTCCGTCCAGAGGAGGGAGCGACACCATTGTCCAGTGGTCAGTGTGTACAGCGAGGGTGGGGTGATGACGAGCGGGCAGAGATCATGTCTCAAGCAGGGGACAGCGTTTCTGGGCCAGTTGGCACTCTGCAGCACATGGTGGATTTCATGCTGCAGTGCCTGAGAAACGACCGCCGCATCGACCACATTCTCAACATGCCTGATTATTGGGTGTTCACCCTCCTCGATCCTCGCTACCGGGACAACGTCCAAAACCTCATCCCAGCTTTGACCCGGGAGCGTAAATTGCGGGAGTACCATGACACACTGGTGAATTCCATCATCTTCTCCTGTCCAACTGAGAGGAGTGCTGCTAGTGCTTTACAAAGCAGCTCAGTGCGTCGAGGCAGTGGGGGAGGCTCTGCCCAAAGAGGGAGCAGAAGCAGTGCCTCTGCCCAAGGCAAGCCCAGTATGGCACAACTCTGGCACACTTTTGTGTGCCCGCCCCAAATGTCTACACCATCACCGGCGGCTCCAGTCAGCAGGAGGCAACGGTTCCATCAGATGGTGACAGACTACATGGCTTGCCCTCTTACTGTACTCCCAGACGGCTCTTCCCCGTTCAAGTTTTGGGTCTCTAAGCTGGATACATGGCCAGAGCTAAGCCAGTATGCATTGGAGGTGCTGGCTTGCCCTGCGGCTAGTGTCTTATCGGAACGTGTCTTTAGTGCCGCAGGTGGTGTACTAACAGACCGTCGCATGCGACTGTCCTCCGATAACGTTGACCGGCTTACTTTCCTGAAAATGAACCAGGCCTGGATCTCGCAGGAATTTGCCACTCCTCTGCCTGATTAAGTAATTGGGTGTCATCCAGGTCTCCTGCTGTGTTCATCTTTCTACCACCTGAACTGCTATTTCTGGGCTCCAACACCGCCAGTTGCGGCTCAGAAGTGCAGGCTGCACAGTAAAAACATACGACCCAGTGTTATTGGGTTTCAGTAACGTCAGCTGATCCCCAGCTGTGTAGCCGGCAATGTGTCCTGCGACCGCCACGCTGGCACAACAACCTAAATGTAAGGGAACCTGTCCCCTCCCCCCCCCCGTCGTTTGTTACTGAAAGAGCCATCTTGTGCAGCAGTAATGCTGCACAAGGAAAAGGTAGCTCTTTTGGTTTAGCTCCTTGCACACGCAGAACTTAACACTTATAAAATGTGTTCACTGATACCGTTATACCGTCCCGGAGCTGGGACTTTCCTTCGTAATGTGACGCAGCACAGCCGTCATTCCTACCCCCTTGGTGCCATGCGCTGCCTCCTCAGCATTGTTTTAAGCTGTCACGGAGCCTGCGCTGTTCTGTTATCCCTTGGGCATGCCCTATTTGCGCTGCCTGTCTTCTGACATAATTTGGTGTCAGGCTGGCTGCGCCTGTGCGGCCGCGCTGCCCGAGATCCCGCCTCGCAGTGTCTTCTGATTGAGTCACACTGCGGGCCTGGGATCCATGGGCATGCGCAGTGCATATCTTCCCCTCGGGCTCTCGCTCATTTCCCTCCGCCTTCTTTAGACTGTGCGCCGTCAGCTGATCCCTAATAGCATGCCACGGCCGTGACACCGCACAGTCTGAAGAAGAGGGAAGGAGGGGAGTGAGAGTCGAGTATATGCACTGTGCATGCCCATGGATCCAAGGCCCGCAGTGGGATTACGTTAGACGAGACTGCGAGGTGGGATCTGGAGAAGCGTGGACGCACAGGCACTGACTGCCTGACACCAAATTATGTCAGAAGACAGGCAGCGCTAATTGGGCATGGCCAAGGGCTAACAGAACAGCGCAGGCTCCGTGACAGCTTAAAACAACGCTGAGGAGGCAGCGCACGGCACCAAGGGGATAGGAATGACAGCTGTGCTGTGTCCCATTACGAAGGAAATTCGCACCTCCGGGACGGTTGAACGGTATAAGGGGACACATTTTTAGTGTTTACTTCAGTGTTTGCAAGGAGCATAATTAAAAGAGCAACCTTTTCCTTTTGCATCCTTAGTGCTGCACAAGATGGCTCTTTCAGCTACAAACGTCTTGGGGGGGGGGTTAAAGGTTCCCTTTCAACTTGCTCCAATCAGGCTTCGGCCTACACTCTGTTCCTCTGCTCCTCCTGCTGACCCTGGGCTCTAACACCGCCAGTTGGTGCCTGGAAGTGCTGTGTGCACAGTTAACAGTCGCTCCTCTGTTATTGGGGTTCAGTAACGTCAGCTGATCCCCAGCTGTGTGTGCGGCAATACCTCCAATCTGCTCCTCCTGCTGTCCCTGGGCTCTAACACCGCCAGTTGGTGCCTGGAAGTGCTGTCTGCACAGTCAACAGTCGCTCCTCTGTTATTGGGGTTCAGTAACGTCAGCTGATCCCCAGCTGTGTATCCGGCAACGTGTCATGCGACCGCCACGCTGGCACAACTAAAATGTAAGGGGACCTGTCCCCCCCCCCCCAGGCGTTTGTTACTGAAAGAGCCACCATGTGCAGCACTAATACTGCACAAGGGAAAGGTCGCTCTTGAAATTATGCTCCTTGCAAACGCTGAACTACACACTCATGTAATGTGTCCCCTCACACCGTCCAACCGTCCCGGAGGTGAGACTTTCCTTTGTAATGTGACGCAGCACAGCCGTCATTGCTACCCCCTTGCCACCGTGCGCTGGCTCCTTAGCGTTGTTTGATTCCGTCATGGACCCTGCGCTGTTATGTTATCCCTTGGCCATGCACAGTTTGTGCTGCCCGTCCTCTGACATCATTTGTTGTCGTCCTGGCTGCGCTTGTGCGTCCACGCTGCCCGAAATCCCACCTCGCAGTGTCGTCTAATGTGATCCCACAGTGGGCCTGGTATCCATGGCCATGCGCAGTGCATATACTAGCCTCTCACTCCCCTTCTTCACGCTTCTTCAGACTAGGCGGCGTCAGCTGATCCCTAATAGCATGCCACGGCCGTGACGCCGCACAGTCTGAAGAAGCAGGAAGGAGGTGAGTGAGAGGCGATGATATGCACTGCGAATGCCCATGGATCCCTGGCCCGCAGTGGGACTACATTAGATGACACTGCAAGGTTGGATCTCGGGCAGCTTGGACGCACAGGCACTGCCAGCCTGACACCTACATGATGTCAGAAGACGGGCACCGCTAACTGTGCATGGCCAAGGGATAACATTACAGCGCGGGCTCCGTGACAGAACCAAACAACGTTGAGGAGGTGGCGCACGGCACCAAGGGGGTTGGAATGACGGCTTTGCTGTGTCACATTACAAAGGAAAGTCCCACTTCCGGGACGGTTTGACAGTGTGAGGGGACACATTATATGAGTGTGTACTTCAGCGTTTGCAAGGAGCATAATTTTCGGAGCCACCATTTTCCATGTGCAGTATTACTGCTGTACAAGATGGCTCTTTCAGCAACAAATGCCTGGGGGGGGGGGGTTAAAGGTTCCCTTTCAACTTGCTCCACTGCAGGCTTCGGCCTACACTCTGCTCCTCTTTGATTCCCTGGGTTTCAACACTGTCAGTTGCCACCTGGAAGTGTTGTCTACACAGAAAAAACACTAGGTGATGTGTCAGTGGGGTTCAGCACCGCCAGCTGTTCCCCTGCTGTGTAGTCGGCAACGTGTCCAGCACAAGCCACGCTGGCACAACAGAACAAAAGCTGCCACCAGTGCAGGCTTCGGCCTACACTCTGCTCCTCTCCTCCTCCTGCTGACCCTGGGCTTAAACACCGCTAGTTTTTGCCCGGAAGTGCTAGCTGCACAGAGAAAAACACCAGCCAATGTGTTAGTGGGGTTCAGCAACGCCAGCTGATCCCCTGCTGTGTAGCCGGCAACGTGACCTGCAAACGCCACGCAGGCACATGAACTGAAATTAAAGGGAACCTGGCCCCACCCCCCCAGGTGTTTCTATGTATAACAGCCACCTAGTACAGCAGTACTGCTGCATTTGTACAAGGTGGCTGATTTTTTATCCTTGCCCACGTAGAATTACACACGTAAAATATGTGTCTCATTACAGACCATTACAATGTCCCTGAGGTGTGACTTTCCTTTTTAATGACACGCACCCCCCCCCCCTTGGTAGCGCTGCCCGTCTTCTGACATCATTGGTTGGCTGCCTGTGCCTGTGCGTCCGCCCTGCCCGACACAACCCCCCTCGTTTCATATATTTTGGCTGCGAGGGTGTGATTGATGGGAATGTGCAGTGCATATGTTCGCCTGTCTTAACTCATCTCCTTCCGCCTTCTTCAGACTGTGCGGCCTCCTGGCCGTGGTAGGCGATAAGGGATCAGCTGAGGCCACCCAGTCTGAAGCAGGTGTAAGGACATGTGTGAGCGGCAAACATATTTACTGCACAAGGCCACGAATCCCAGCCACGCTGTGTGATTTTTTGAAAACACACTGCGGGCCTGGGATTCATATCCGTTGCTAACCGCAACGGCCAACATGAAATGAGGTGAGAAGACAGCCAGCGCTCACAGCGCATGGCCAAGGGATCACAATAGCGCAGACTCCTGTACAGCTAATAACAACGCTCAGGAATCTGCGCCCAGCACCTAGGTGTAAATTTTGACACCTGTGCTGCGTCTCCTTAAAAAGACAAGTCACGCCTCCACTACTGTTTGACAGTATAATGGGCTAAATAGTGTACGTGTTTTATTTAGCGTGTGCAAGGAGCAAACTAAATAGAGCAACCTTTTACTTGTGCAGCATTAATGCTGCACAAGGTGTGGCTCTTGTACCTTGCAACACCTGAGGGGGGGTTAAAGGTTACCTTTGAAATTGGTTCAACTAGGCTTCGGCCTACACTCTGCTCCT
Organism: Ranitomeya imitator; assembly: GCF_032444005.1. Lineage (NCBI taxonomy): Eukaryota > Metazoa > Chordata > Amphibia > Anura > Dendrobatidae > Ranitomeya > Ranitomeya imitator. Next base: position 1,075,808,459 of record NC_091282.1, on the reverse strand, counting down.
CTCCTCCTCCTGCTGACCCTGGGCTCTAACACCGCTAGTTTTTGCCCAGAAATGTGAGCTTCACAGAGAAAAACAACAGCCAATGTGTTAGTGGGGTTCAGCACCGCCAGCTGTTCCCCTGCTGTGTAGCCGGCATCGTGTCCAGCACAAGCCACGCTGGCACAACCGACCAAAAGCTGCCACCAGTGCAGGCTTCGGCCTACACTTTGCTCCTCTCCTCCTCCTGCTGACCCTGGGCTCTAACACCGCTAGTTTTTGCCCGGAAATGCGAGCTTCACAGAGAAAAACAACAGCCAATGTGTTAGTGGGGTTCAGCACCGCCAGCTGTTCCCCTGCTGTGTAGCCGGCATCGTGCCCAGCACAAGCCACGCTGGCACAACCGACCAAAAGCTGCCACCAGTGCAGGCTTCGGCCTACACTTTGCTCCTCTCCTCCTCCTGCTGACCCTGGGCTCTAACACCGCCAGTTTTTGCCCGGACATGCGAGCTGCACAGAGAAAAACACCAGTCAATGTGTCAGTGGGGTTCAGCAACGCCAGCTGTTCCCCTGCTGTGTAGCTGGCAATGTGTCCTGCAAACGCCACGCAGGCACATGAACTGAAATTGAAGGAAGCCTGCCCCCCACCCCCAGGTGTTTCTATGTATAACAGCCACCTTGTACAGCAGTACTGCTGCATTTGTACAAGGTGGCTGACTTTTTCTCCTTGCCCATGTTTAATTAAACACGTACTAAATGTGTCTCATTGAGACCATTCCACTGTCCCTGAGGTGTGACTTTCCTTTCTAATGATACGCAGCACCACCCTTGTTAGCGCTGCCCGTCTTTTGACATCATTGGTTAGCTGGCTGCGCCTGTGCGTCTGCCCTGCTCGAAACAACGCCCCTCGGTGTCTTATTTTTTTGGACAGCGAGGGTGTGATTGATGGGCATGTGCAGTGCATATGTTTGCCTGTGTTCACTCATCTCCTTCCGCCTTCTTCAGACTGGGTGGCCTCATGACCGCGGCATGCGATAAGGGATCAGATGAGGCCGCCCAGTCTGAAGCAGGTGTAAGGACATGTGTGAGCGGCAAACATATTTACTGCACAAGGCCACGAATCCCAGCCACGCAGTGTGATTTTTTGAAAACACACTGTGGGTCTGGGATTCATGTCCATCGCTGACCGCAACGGCCGACATGAAATGAGGTCAGAAGACAGGAAGCTCTCACAGCGCATGGCCAAGGGATAACAAGAGCGCAGACTCCTGTACAGCAAATAACAACGCTCAGGAAGCTGCGCCCATGCACCAAGGTGTTATTTTGACACCTGTGCTGCTTTTTTTTAAAAAGAAAAGTCACGCCTCCACTACTGTTTTACAGTAGAATGGGCTAAATAGTGTACGTGTTTTATTCAGCGTGTGCAAGGAGAAAAATTAAGAGAGCAACCTTTTACTTGTGCAGCATTAATGCGGCACAAGGTGTGGCTCTTGTACCTTGCAACACCTGAGGGGGGGTTAAAGGTTACCTTTGAAATTGGTTCAACTAGGCTTCGGCCTACACTCTGCTCCTCTCCTCCTCCTGCTGACCCTGGGCTATAACACCGCCAGTTGCAGCCTGGAAGTGCTAGGTGCACAGAGAAAAACACCCGCCAATGTGTTAGTGGGGTTCAGCACCGCCAGCTGTTCCCCTGCTGTGTAGCCGGCATCGTGTCCAGCACAAGCCACGCTGGCACAACTGACCAAAAGCTGCCACCAGTGCAGGCTTCGGCCTACACTCTGCTCCTCTCCTCCTCCTGCTGCCCCTGGGCTCAAACACCGCTAGTTTTTGCCCGGAAATGCGAGCTGCACAGATAAAAAAAACAGCCAATGTGTTAGTGGGGTTTAGCACTGCCAGCTGTTCCCCTGCTGTGTAGCCGGCAACGTGACCTGCAAACGCCACGCAGGCACATGAACTGAAATTGAAGTGAGCCTGCCCCCCACCCCCAGGTGTTTCTATGTATAACAGCCACTTTGTACAGCAGTACTGCTGCATTTGTACAAGGTGGCTGACTTTTTCTCCTTGCCCACGTGGAACTCAACACGTACAAAATGTGTCTCATTAGAGACCATTACAATGTCCCTGAGGTGTGACTTTCCTTTTTAATGACACGCAGCACCCCCATTGTTAGCGCTGCCCGTCTTCAGACATCATTGGTTGGCTGGCTGTGCCTGTGCGTCCGCCCTGCCCAACACAACGCCCCTCGTTGTCTCATATATTTTGACTGCGAGGGTGTGATTGATGGGCACGAGCAGTGCATATGTTCGCCTGTCTTCACTCCCCTCCTTCTGCCTTCTTCAGACTGTGCGGCCTCCTGGCCGTGGCAGGCAATAAGGGATCAGCTGAGGCCGCCCAGTCTGAAGCAGGTGTAAGGACATGTGTGAGCGGTGAACATATTTACTGCACAAGGCCACGAATCCCAGCACCGCAGTGTGACTTTATGGAAAGGCATTGTGGGTCTGGGATTTATGGCCATCGTTAACCGCACCGGCCAACATGAAATGAGGTCATAAGACGGCCTGCACTAAGAGGGTATTGCCAAGCGATAACACAAGAGCTCACTCTCCTGTACTGCAAATAACAACGGTAAGGAGTCTGCGCCCAGCACCTAGGTGTAAATTTTGACACCTGTGCTGCGTCTTCTTCAAAAGAAAAGTCACACCTCCACTACTGTTTGACAGTATAATGGGCTAAATAGTGTACGTGTTTTATTCAGCGTGTGCAAGAAGCAAAATGAAGAGAGCAACCTTTTACTTGTGCAGCATTAATGCTGCACAAGGTGTGGCTCTTGTATCTTGCAACACCTGAGGGGGGGTTAAAGGTTACCTTTGAAATTGGTTCAACTAGGCTTCGGCCTACACTTTGCTCCTCTCCTCCTCCTGCTGACCCTGGGCTCTAACACCGCTAGTTTTTGCCCTGAAGTGCTAGCTGCACAGAGAAAAACACCAGCCAATGTGTTAGTGGGGTTCAGCACCGCCAGCTGTTCCCCTGCTGTGTAGCCGGCATCGTGTCCAGCACAAGCCACGCTGGCACAACCGACCAAAAGCTGCCACCAGTGGAGGCTTCGGCCTACACTCTGCTCATCTCCTCCTCCTGCTGACCCTGGGCTCTAACACCGCTAGTTTTTGCCCGGAATTGCGAGCTGCACAGAGAAAAACACCAGCCAATGTGTTAGTGGGGTTCAGCACCGCCAGCTGTTCCACTGCTGTGTAGCTTGCAATGTGACCTGCAAACGCCACGCAGGCACATAAACTGACATTGAAGGGAGCTTGCCCCCCACCCCCAGGTGTTTCTATGTATAATAGCCACCTTGTACAGCAGTACTGCTGCATTTGTACAAGGTGGCTGACTGTTTCTCCTTGCCCACGTGGAACTCAACACGTACAAAATGTGTCTCATTGAGACCATTCCACTGTCCCTGAGGTGTGACTTTACTTTCTAATGATACGCAGCACCCCCCTTGGTAGCGCTTCCCGTCTTTTGACATCATGGTTAGCTGGCTGCGCCTGTGCATCCACCCTGCGTGAAACAACGCCCCTCGTTGTCTTATTTATTTTGTCAGCGAGGGTGTGGTTTATGGGCACGAGCAGTGCATATGTTCGCCTGTCGTCACTCATCTCCTTCCGCCTTCTTCAGACTGTGCGGCCTCATGGCCGCGGCATGCGAAAAGGGATCAGCAGAGGCCGCCCAGTCTGAAGCAGGTGTAAGGACGTGTGTGAGCGTCGAAAATATTTACTGCTCAAGGCCACGAATCCCATTACCGCAGTGTGACTTTATTAAAAGGCACTGTGGGTCTGGGATTTATGGCCATCGTTAAGCGCAGCGGCCAACAGGAAATGAGGTCATAAGATGGGCAGCGCTAACAGGGCATTGCCAAGGGATAACACAAGAGCGCAGACTCCTGTACAGCAAAAAACAACGCTCAGGAAGCTGCGCCAAGCACAAAGGCGTTATTTGGGATACCTATGCTGCGTCTCCTTAAAAATACAAGTCACGCCTCAACTACAGTTTGACTGTAGAATGGGCTAAATTGTGTACGTGTTGCATTCAGCGTGTGTAAGTAGAAAAATTAATAGAGCAACCTTTTACTTGTGCAGCATTAATGCTGCACAACGTGTGGCTCTTGTATTTTGTAACACCTGAGGGGGGGTTAAAGGTTACCTTTGAAATTGGTTCAACTAGGCTTCGGCCTACACTCTGCTCCTCTCCTCCTCCTGCTGCCCCTGGGCTATAACACCGCTAGTTTTTGCCCGGAAGTGCTAGCTGCACAGAGAAAAACACCAGCCAATGTGTTAGTGGGGTTCAGCACCGCCAGCTGTTCCCCCACTGTGTAGCCGGCAAAGTGTCCTGCAAACGCAACGCAGACACAAAGCTGACTCCAGTGCAAGCTTCGGCCTACACTCTGCTCCCCCTGCTTACCCTTTGCTCCAACACCGCTAGTTGGGGCTGTAGGAAGACAATCTTTGATAGGCAACGCATCCGGGTTCCAGCACCGCCAGCTGGTTCTCGGCAGTGTTTTTGTCACAGGTACTCCCTCGTGCCAAACCTGGTTTCAGCACCGTCAGCTGTTTCCGGGTTGTGTCAAGCTCACTGAGACGCCTATGCTTGCCCCGTCGTGGTGCGGTCGGGTTAGCCAACTCCAGGGTGCCTCCAGTTTAGGAGCTTCCTATGTGGGCTGCGTGAACTGCTAGTCAAGGCTGGTTCTGTAGTGCCAGTAGGCCCAGCTCCCCCTGTAGGACTGGTGGGGTTCGGTAACTGCGGCTGCCTCGCGGCCTAGCTGTTCTCTCCTCTCCTGTGGGCCTTGGGGTCCACCACCTGGTTCCAGCACCGTCAGCTGGTTCCGGGCCGAGCCTTTGGCTTTGGTGCCTCCTCCTGGGTATCCGAGTTCCGCCAACGTCAGGCGGTCCTTGGTAGTGCTTTTAAGCGCGGGCACCTACAGCTTAGTAACCGGGTTCCAGCACCGTCAGCTGGTCCTCGGTCGTGCCATTGGCTCTTGCACACTGGGACAACGCATCTGGGTTCCAGCACCGCCAGCTGGTTCTTGGCAGTGTTTTTGTCACAGGTACTCCCTCGTGCCAAACCTGGTTCCAGCACCGTCAGCTGTTTCCGGGTTGTGTCAAGCTCACTGAGACGCCTATGCTTGCCCCGTCGTGGTGCGGTCGGGTTAGCCAACTCCAGGGTGCCTCCAGTTTAGGAGCTTCCTATGTGGGCTGCGTGAACTGGTAGTCAAGGCTGGTTCTGTAGTGCCAGTAGGCCCAGCTCCCCCTGTAGGACTGTTGGGGTTCGGTAACTGTGGCTGCCTCGCGGCCTAGCTGTTCTCTCCTCTCCTGTGGGCCTTGGGGTCCACCACCTGGTTCCAGCACCGTCAGCTGGTTCCGGGCCGAGCCTTTGGCTTAGGTGCCTCCTCCTGGGTATCCGGGTTCCGCCAACGTCAGGCGATCCTTGGTAGTGCTTTTAAGCGCGGGCACCTACAGCTTAGTAACCGGGTTCCAGCACCGTCAGCTGGTCCTCGGTCGTGCCATTGGCTCTTGCACACTGGGGCAACGCATCTGGGTTCCAGCACCGCCAGCTGGTTCTTGGCAGTGTTTTTGTCACAGGTACTCCCTCGTGCCAAACCTGGTTCCAGCACCGTCAGCTGTTTCCGGGTTGTGTCAAGCTCACTGAGACGCCTATGCTTGCCCCGTCGTGGTGCGGTCGGGTTAGCCAACTCCAGGGTGCCTCCAGTTTAGGAGCTTCCTATGTGGGCTGCGTGAACTGGTAGTCAAGGCTGGTTCTGTAGTGCCAGTAGGCCCAGCTCCCCCTGTAGGACTGTTGGGGTTCGGTAACTGCGGCTGCCTCGCGGCCTAGCTGTTCTCTCCTCTCCTGTGGGCCTTCGGGTCCACCACCTGGTTCCAGCACCGTCAGCTGGTTCTCGGCAGTGTCTTTTGCTCTTGTACCTTCTGCTCCCCATCATGGTTCCAGTACCGTCAGCTGGTTCCGGGCAGAGCCTTTGGCTTAGGTGCCTCCTTCTGGGTATCCAAGTTCCACCAACGTCAGGTGGTCCTTGGTAGTGCTTTCAGGCACGGGTACCTCCTGCTTAGTAACCGGGTTCCAGTAACGTCAGCTGGTCCTCGGTAGTTCCATAGGCTCTTGAACCTTCGGGTAGCCATCCGAGTTCCAGTTCCATCAGCTGGTTCTTGGCATTTTCTCAGCCCTCTTGTACCTTCTGCTACATTTCCAAGTTGAAGACCCTAACGTCGATGACCAGAAAGACCACCCAGATGACGACGACGACGACGGCGGAGACGACGACAGCGGAGACGACGACACTGGAGACGACGACCCTGGAGACGACGACATGGAAGACCGAGAAGCAGAAGAACAAGAGGTTGCAGAACAAAGAGCAGAAGAACATTAAGCATAACACTTAATATCAGAGCAAAAGATATTATCTCAATTATATGCAGAAGAAGACTAAGCAGTGTATGGGGGTGAGTCCGTTCCTCCTCGTGGTGCCCCTGGATAAAGCCTGATGCTGCAGGCCAAACTGAACGCGGACAAATGTAACTTTTGTGACTGGCAGAACGGACGGTGTAATCTTCCAACTTTTATAGATAACAACTACGGGAATGCCTGTCACAAATGAGAATATGATGAAGAAGTAGAATAGGAAGAATAATACAGTTGAATAAAATGAATATGTAGAATAGGAAGAATAATAATAGTTGAATAAAATGAATATGAAGAATGTAATAAAAAAAAAAAAAGGTAAAGGAAGAAGAAGATGAATAAGGTGAAGAAGAAGTTGATGTCAAAGATGCTGATGATGATGAAGATGAAAGTGTGGGAAAAGTAAAAAAAAAAAAGAAGGGGAAGGGCATGGAATAGTGAAACATCAATATCTGACAAAATAAAAAAAATATTTACATAGTCAATATCTTTGTCACTCCGAACGATTTTTAAAAAAAACCCAAAAACATGCTATTCTATTTGATTGGGCTAAACCTCTATGACTTTAATGTCTCCGCCACCTCCCCAAATACATCCTGCATTATTCTTAGTTGTTTTCCTTCATGTAGAATGAACCTACAAGGAAAGAAAGGGTTTATTTTAATTCCGATATTTTGGTCCCATTGACTTGCATTGGGATCGGGTATCGGTATCGGCGATATCCGATATTTTTTGAATATCGGCCGATCCTATCCGATACCGATACTTTCCGATATCGGAAGGTATCGCTCAACACTAATAATTAGTTTTCCAGGTGATTCTAATTAAAGGAAAACTACTTAAAAATGATGTTCTACATTATTAAGCCGACCACAGTTTTCAAGCAATATGGGAAATAAAAAGGCTCTCTCTGATGCCGAAAAGCATCAAATAGAGCAATGCCTTGGTCAAGGGATGAAAACATAAGATATTTCCCAAAAACTTAAGCGTGATCATCATACTGTTAAGAGATTTGTGGCTGGTTCTGAGCACAGATGTGTTCATGCTGATAAAGGCATAATGAGGAAGGTTTCTGCCAGACAAGTTTGAAAGGAGGAAGGGAATTTACAGCACGTCCATCCAGTGTAGGTAAAATTTCCAAGTTTATTAGAACATTTAAAAAATACAGTTTTCAAAAAAGAACAGAGAAAGACTCTCTGCCTGATGTGTTTCTGGCGCACCACGGCACCCTTAGTCATAGGAGCTAATACAAAGTGAATGAACAGGTTTATGTATGAAAAGGAACCAATCACAAGCAATTAAGTACATTGGAAAAACTGCAGCTGAATACACATAACAAAATTCTCTTCTTTTAAAGCATATCAAAATTACATGAATGTATGATTTTTGTTACCGCATAATTATATCTATCAGTTTAATATATATAGAAAAGATCATTCCTATAATTCATGCTGTGTGGGTATTTGGTATCTAAGGTCAAAATCCAAAAAGCTTCCCGCAATGCTAATTTTTTTTTCCAGTCACCACCTCTTGGTGACTGATTGACCCTTTCTATGCCAAAAAATGAAAAGTTTGATAGGTCTCCCTTATGCACAGAAATAAAGTGTTTTGCAGCTCCAGAATAACCTGAATTGTTACTGTTTATGTTCACTATATGTTCTGAAATTCTTTTTTTGATTTTCCTTGTGGTGTAACCTATGTAACAAATGTTGCAAGCCTTGCACTTTATGCAATATATAGCATGGTCAGAATCACAATTAATGAATGATTTTATTTTATAAGTAACATTGTGATTGGAAGAAAAGGTAGTTCTTTTATTGTCTGCAAATTGGCAGACATTGCATTTGTAAAGGCCTTTTATCGATAGCCATGATGTGGGAGTTTTGTTTTGACGCACCATAATGGGAGACAAAATGTTTCCCAGTGTGCAGCCTCTCCTAGCCACTACTCTGCATCCATTCTGTAGAATTATGCATAAAGATTTATCCTGATTGACTAGAGGGAGATATTTGAGAATAATCTGCCTAATTTTATTATATTGGCTGCTGTAAGCGGTAGAAAAAGTAACCTGCGTTTCAGAAGTGACATTTGCATTTTTATTTTCAGAATATAATAAATCAGCACGTGGAATTTTAGAAACATTCCTGAGTGCATGTTTTATGTTAGATGTTAGATGTTTTGTATCCCCTATCAAGCAACCTATTTGAAATATCACCGCTCTCCTTGTGAAAGCTTTCCTCACTGGAGAAGATTCTTCTCGCTCTCGCGAGCTCGCCCCTAGGAATGGCAAGAATAGTATGTTGGGGGTGTGCACTTGAAGACATCAAGATCGTATTACCAGAATTGTCTTTCCTGTAAAGAGAAGTATTAACCCTATGTGCTGTATTACTGCCTGTAAGAAGCACCTCCAGAAAAGAGACCTCATTTGATGGAGTGATGCTAGTGAAACGCAAATTACATTTGTTGTTGTTCGGGTAGAACATGAAATTAGAGAAATTAGTCACATCTCCTTTCCAAATTTACAGGATATCATCCACATATCCCCCATACCAATTAAGGTATGGGAGAAATGAATTATCTTCTGTAAGTATGTAAATTTCTTCCCACCATGCCTTGAATAAAACAGCTGAAGATGGGGAGAATTTAGACCCAATAGGAGCGCCTATGGTCTGGATGAAGTACACATTCTGGAACATAAAGAAATTGTGTTTTAATAGGTAATGTAAAGACACAAGAATAAACTGTTTCAATTAATCTGAATAACCGCTATACTTGTTTAGATGATATTCAGTAGCTGTCATGGCCAAGATTTGTGACATCACAGGTTACAAAGAAATAATTGTGACACCATTAAAATGTGTCAAAAACCTTTAAAACTGTTGGGGTGTCTTTAAGGTAACCAGGAATTCTTGGAATAAGAGGTTGAAGATATTCGTCAATTAGATGGCTAAGGTTTTCATTGAGAGAACCTACAAGAAATTATAGGTCACAAAGGTGGGGGAAAAGTGTCTTTGTGCATTTTTGGGAGCTCATGAAAAATGGGGGTAATTGGATGTTCGGACAATAACTATTTGTAAATTTTGTTACTGATGACCCCCAATCTCTGTGCTTCATTGAGTATTTCAGTCATGTCGTGTCTAAAAGATAAAGTGGGATCAGATTTTAAAGATGTATATGTACTGGTGACTCGTATGATTGACCATATCAATTTACAATACAAAGCAGTGTCCATAATTACCACACAACATCCTTTGTCCAACTGGCGGACTGTCTTTAATAGCCTGAAAATGGTCTCTGCTTAAGTTGCTTCGGTGGTTAGTACTCTGAATTTCAGCATGCAGTTTTTTCAAATCTTGTTCGACCAAAGCCTAAAAGAGGTCTAAGGAGGGAACCCTTAATTGAAGGGGATAGTATGCTGGATTAGATGAAAGCACCTGCACATCCTAATCATTTATTTTGTCCTCATCAAAATTTTCCTCTTGGAGAGAAGTTAACGTAAATAAAGTGCATTGTTCTATAAAGGAAAAAGACGCATTGTTTTCCCCTATGCAATCCAATTTACTACTCCTAAAATTAGAGTAATTTTGATTAGCTGTGAGGAAATGTCTTTTAACAGTGAGAAGGCGAGTAAATTTGTTGACATCTTCAGACAAGTATTATTCAACAAACGCGGACTTATATCACATTAGCCGCAAGAAGAGAACCATAAATAAAATCACCATTCTTTATTGTCATAAAAAGTAAAATCCACAAGACAAGAAAGATATCACAGAAACAGAGTGTACAGAAGGACACGATAAATCGCACTCAATATATACGTATATCGATACGGAATTTTGTCAATTTGAAGCATTAATATATAAATCACTTTAGGTGATATGGTATCATATATGGTTTAAATGCCAATAAAGGTTAAATGACCATAACGATTCAGCCACCGCAGGTAGTGTGGTATAATATGTTATACAGTTAAGGTACCACTGAAGGTCATATAGTGATTAATATACACACCGTTAAGGGTTACATGGGCCACAAATCCAGGTTTATGCAATTAAAGTACCATTTGGGGTCATATGCTGTATATTATAAACACCATTAAAGGTTACATGGGCCACAAATATATCACAGTGTATGTATCTTATATTCAATATCCCTTATCCCTAGATTGAGAAGGTGCTAATCAAAGTCCAATGTGGAGTATAATATGCATATAATGACCAGCCATTACCTTAGCCTAATTATCACCGAGTAGACCGAGTGAGATGCAGAGTGCCAGCTATCTGTGCCTTCCTGGTGCGTCCCAACGTGCGTTTCGCCCTGAGCTTCTTCCGGGGGCGTGTCGTAGTGAGGGAAAGACGGCTTCTTATATTTACCTTAGCCAATACGAATGTAGGATGTGAGTAAAGGGTGGGGATGGAAATTGTCACAGTGTTATGCCGGCTTCAGCGGCGCATGCAGCTTTGGTCCTGCTCTGTGTTGTAATAGTTACTTCTGCGCAAGCGCTCACTGGAACGCAAGGTGGACTACAAGAATTTCCAGATAAGAGCGCTGACAGAAGTATGTCAGAGCTAGGACGTATTGCGCATGCGCTCAGCACGGAAAAACAAAGATATATGAATAGGCTCGATTTTATATTCAAGTGAGTGTGCACAGTGCGAAAACCCGATGAAAATTGGAGAAATCTGCTAATCAACTTAACAGATAACAATAAAGGAATAAAGAGGTGACCGGTCACCTGACCGCGACATCATCGAAGGTCCTTCACTCACTGCATTCTTAGGAACGGAGGCAGACGCTAGCAGCGCCGAGAGCCAGGGTTCGTCGGAGTGGTGAGTATATCCATATTTTTTATTTTTATTCTTTATTTTTTTACATGAATATGGATCCCAGAGCCTGAAGGAGAGTCTCCTCTCCTTCAGACAATGGGAACATCCAGGATCGCTCCTTGCACACGCCGTACCCAGCGTATAAGACGACCCCCGACTTTTGGGACAATTTTTAGGGGTTAAAAAGTCATCTTATACGCCGGAAAATGCGGTATTTCTTCCTGAAAATTATTGCAATTACAAATTTTGTTATACACCTGTTTATTTCCTTTGTGTGTATTGGAACAGCACGAAAAAACAGGAAAAAGGTAAACTGGACATAATTTCACACACAACCCCAAAAATGGGCAATTGTTGGCACCCTCAACTTAATATTTGGTTGCACACCTTTTCAAATAAATAACTGCCATCAATCGCTTCCTACAACCATCAACAAGCTTCTTACACCTTCTCAACTGGAATTTTGGACCACTCTTCTTTTGCAAACTGCTCCATGTTGCTCATATTTGAAGGGTGCCTTCTACCAACAACAATGTTAAGATCTCTACACAGATGTTCAGTGGGATTTAGATCCAAAATCATTGCTGGCCACTTCAAAACTCTCCAGTGCTTTGTTTCCATCCACTTAGGGGTGCTTCTTGAAGTGTCTTTATGCTCACTGTCCTGTTGGAAGGCCCGTGACGTATGACTCAGACAGATTGAAAAGTCGGCCCTTAGGGAACTTACAGCCAGGAATCAAATTAATGGCACAATCGCAGTCACTATGAGGAGGCAGGGAACTGGACTTGGGCTCATCAAATACATCCTGGAAATCCGACAAAAACTCAGGAACTTCAGAAGAAGGGGACGAGGAAATGGACATCAAAGGAATATCACTATGTATCCCCTGACAGCCCCAACCAGTCACAGACATAGATCTCCAATCCAGCACTGGATTATGTTCCTGTAACCATGGAAAACCCAGCACAACAACATCATGCAAATTATGCAACACCAAAAAACGAATATTTTCCTGATGTGCTGGAGCCATGCACATGGTTAACTGTGTCCAGTACTGAGGTTTATTCTTGGCCAATGGCGTCGCATCAATCCCCCTTAAGGGAATAGGACTCTGCAAAGGTTCCAAGGAAAAACCACAGCGCCTGGCGAATTCTAAGTCCATTAAGTTCAGGGCAGCGCCAGAAT